>NC_041389.1:695042677-695050686 GCF_002162155.2 Triticum dicoccoides | reverse complement strand
CGGGTGCTTAGCTGCAGTCTAGTACTCGCCGAAGTATTTGAAAATCCTACCGAGTGGAGAGCAACCCTCCCACTCGGGGGCTTTGCTGCAGTCCAGTACTCGCCTAAGTATTTGAAAATCCTACCAAGTGGACACCAAACCTCCCACTCGGGGGCTTAGCTGCAGTCCAGTACTCGCCTAAGTATTTGAAAATCCTACCGAGTGGAGAGCAAACCTCCCACTCGGGGGCTTAGCTGCAGTCCAGTACTCACCTAAGTATTTGAAAATCCTATCGAGTGGACAGCAAACCTCCCACTCGGGGGCTTAGCTTCAGTCTAGTACTCGCCTAAGTATTTGAAAATCCTACCGAGTGGAGAGCTGATACGTCTCCAACGTATCTATAATTTTTTATTGCTCCATGCTACTTTATCTATTGTTTTGGACTATAATGGGCTTTATTTTCCACTTTTATATTATTTTTGGGACTAACCTATTAACCGGAGTCCCAGCCCAGAGTTGCTGTTTTTTTTACCTATTTCAGTATTTCGAAGAAACAGAATATCAAACGGAGTCCAAACGGAATGAAACCTTCGGGAACGTAATCTTCTCACCGAACGTGATCCAGGAGACTTGGACCCTACTCCAAGAAGCACCAGAGGCGGTCACGAGGGTGGAGGGCGCGCCCCCTGGGCGCGCCCCCTACCTCGTGGGCCCCCTGACGCTCCACCGACTTACTCCTTCCTCCTATATATATAGCTACGTACCCCCAACAGATCGGGGACGGTGCCAAAAACCTAATTCCACCATCGTACCTTCCTGTATCCATGAGATCCCATCTTGGGGCCTGTTCTGGAGCTCCGCCGGAGGGGGCATCCACCATGGAGGGCTTCTACATCATCACCATAGCCCCTCCGATGAAGTGTGAGTAGTTTACTTCAGACCTTCGGGTCCATAGCTAGTAGCTAGATGGCTTCTTCTCTCTTTTCGGATCTCAATACAATGTTCTCCCCCTCTGTCATGGAGATCTATTCGATGTAATCTTCTTTTTGCGGTGTGTTTGTTGAGACCGATGAATTGTGGGTTTATGATCCAGTATTATCTATGGAAAATATTTGATTCTTCTCTGAATTCTTTTATGTATGATTGAGTTATCTTTGCAAGTCTCTTCGAATTATCTTTTTGGTTTGGCCAACTAGATTGATAGTTTTGCAATGGGAGAAGTGCTTAGCTTTGGGTTCAATCTTGCGGTGTCCTTGCTCAGTGACAGAAAGAGTTGCAAGGCACATATTGTATTGTTGCCATCGAGGATAACAAGATGGGTTTTTTTTATCATATTGCATGAATTTATCCCTCTACATCATGTCATCTTGCTTACGGCGTTACTCTGTTTTTACTTAATACTCTAGATGCATGCTGGATAGCGGTCGATGGGTGGAGTAATAGTAGTAGATGCAGAATCGTTTCGATCTATTTGTCTCGGACGTGATGCCTATATACACTCAATTCTGTCAATTGCTCAATAGTAATTTGTTCACCCACTGTAGAATACTTATGCTCTCGAGAGAAGCCACTAGTGAAACCTATGGCCCCCGGGTCTATTCTCATCATATCAATCTCCATCACTTTATTTACTTGCTTTGCTTTTACCTTTTACTTTGCATCTTTATACCAAAAATACAAAAAATATTATCTCTATCAGATCTCACTCTCGTAAGTGACCGTGAAGGGATTGACAACCCCTAATCGCGTTGGTTGCGAGTAGCTATCGTTTTGTGCAGGTACGAGGGACTTGCGCGTGACCTCCTACTGGATTGATACCTTGGTTCTCAAAAACCGAGGGAAATACTTACGCTACTGTGCTACATCATCCTCTCCTCTTCGGGGAAAACCAAAGCAAGCTCGAGACGTAGCAAGAAGGATTTCTGGCGCCGTTGCCGGGGAGGCTTACGCAAAAGTCAACATACCAAGTACCCATCGCAATCCCTATCTCTCGCATTACATTATTTGCCATTTGCCTCTCGTTTTCCTCTCCCCCACTTCACCCTTGCCGTTTTATTTACCCTCTCTTTCCCAATATCCTCCTCTCTTTCTATTGCCTTTTTCCTCGTCCGTTTTTTTGCTCGTGTGTTAGTTTGCTTGTTTGTTGCGATGGCTCTACCTAGATTTGGTGACCTTCACCTTAAAAGGCTAGAGGAGATCGAAAGCAATGTTAGAAAGTTTATGGCTTTACAATTTGAGCACAATAATTTCTTTAGAAACGAACTTAAGGAACAAAAATGTTTCGTGAGCTTTATGAATGAAGAACTCGATGATATGTCTAAAGAATTCAATGGTATAAGGCTCCAATTGCTCGTCTTGAAAAAATGACCGCTGAAATTTCGGATATGCAAGCTACCTTAGTCAATAAGATGGCTGCTAAACGGAATCCCTATGAAAATCAAGATGAAGATCTAAAAGTTATTGATGTGCCCCCCATTAAATCTTTGTTTTGCAATATGAATCTTGATGAATCTGAAAATTATCTTCCTTTACCTAGAAGGCGTTCTAAGAATTCTGAGTTTTTAGATCTTGATGATGAAATTGATAAAAGTGGGATTAAAAGAAATAAAAATCGAGATGTTGATAAACCCACTATTTTGGATCTCAAGGAATTTAATTATGAAAATTGCTCTTTAATTGATTGTATTTCCTTGTTGCAATCCGTGCTAAATTCTCCTCATGCTTATAGTCAAAATAAGGCCTTTACCGAACACATTGTTGATGCCTTGATGCAATCTTATGAAGAAAAGCTTGAGTTGAAAGTTTCTATCCCTAGGAAACTCCATGATGAGTGGGAACCTACTATAAAAATTAAAATTAAAAATTATGAGTTTCATGCTTTGTGTGATTTGGGTGCTAGTGTCTCTACTATTCCCAAAACTTTGTGCGATTTGCTAGATTTCCGTGACTTTGATGATTGCTCTCTAAACTTGCATCTTGCGGATTCCACTATTAAAAAACCTATGGGAAGAATTAATGATGTTCTTATTGTTGCAAATAGGAATTATGTGCCCGTAGATTTTATCGTTCTTGATATAGATTGCAATCCTTCATGTCCTATTATTCTTGGTAGACCTTTCCTTAGAACGATTGGTGCAATTATTGATATGAAGGAAGGGAATATTAGATTCCAATTTCCCTTAAAGAAGGGCATGGAACACTTCCCTAGAAAGAAAATAAAATTACCATATGAATCTATCATGAGAGCCACTTATGGATTGCCTACCAAAGATGGCAATACCTAGATATATCCTTGCTTTTATGCCTAGCTAGGGGCGTTAAACGATAGCGCTTGTTGGGAGGCAACCCAATTTTATTTTTAGTTTTTTTGTTTTTGCTTCTGTTTAGGAATAAATAATCCATATACCTTCTGTTTGGGTGTGGTTTTATGTTTTAATTAGTGTTTGTGCCAAGTAGAACCTATAGGATAAGCTATGATGATAGTTGATTTGATTCTGCTGAAAAACAGAAACTTTGCACTCACGAGAAAAAAATCAATAAATCACAGGAACGTGATTTTGCTTTGATTCTTTTTGCTTCTGATCAATAAACAAATTGTCCAGTACGTACTATTTTGGTTGGAAATTTTAGAGTTCCAGAAGTTTGCGTTAGTTACAGATTACTCTAGACTGTTCTGTTTTTGACAGATTCTGTTTTGCGTGTGTTGTTTGCTTATTTTGATGAATCTATGGCTAGTAAAATAGTTTATAATCCATAGAGAAGTTGGAATACAGTAGGTTTAACACCAATATAAATAAATAATGATTTCATTAAAGTACCTTGAAGTAGTCTTTTGTTTTCTTTCTCTAACGGAGCTCACGAGATTTCTGTTGAGTTTTGTGTTGTGAAGTTTTCAAGTTTTGGGTGAATTCTTTTGATGGATTATGGAACAAGGAGTGGCAAGAGCCTAAGCTTGGGGATGCCCATGGCACCCCAAATATAATCCAAGGACACCAAAAAGTCAAAACTTGGGGATGCCCCGGAAGGCATCCCCTCTTTCGTCCACTTCCATCGGTAATTTACTTGGAGCTATATTTTTATTCACCAACATGATATGTGTTTTGCTTGGAGCGTCTTGTATTATTTGAGTATTTGCTTGTTAGTTTACCACAATAATCCTTGCTGTACACACCTTTTGAGAGAGCCATACATGATTTGGAATTTGATAGAGTACTCTATGTGCTTCACTTATATCTTTTGAGCTTGATAATTTGCTCATAGTGCTTCACTTATATCTTTTTGAGCGTGATAATATTTTTTGCTCTAGTACTTCACTTAGATCTTTTAGAGCACGGTGGTGGATTTATTTTAAAGAAACTTGATCTGTCATGCTTCACTTAGATTATTTTGAGAGTCGTTAATAGCATGGTCATTTGCTTAATGTTAATATACTTGGTGTTCAAGATATGTGAAACTTTCTTTTGAGTGCGTTGAATACTAAGATAAGTTTGATGCTTGATAATTGTTTTGAGATATGGAGGTAATAATATCAAAGTCATGCTAGTTGAGTAGTTGTGAATTTGAGAAATACTTGAGTTGAAGTTTGTAAGTCCCGTAGCATGCACGTATGGTTAAAGTTGTGTAACAAATTTGAAACATGAAGTGTACCTGGCTTGTGCATCCTTATGAGTGGCGGTCGGGGACGAGCGATGGTCTATTCCTACCAATCTATCCCCCTAGGAGCATGCGCGTAGTACTTGATTTTTGATGACTTCTAAATTTTTGCAATAAGTATATGAGTTCTTTTGACTAATGTTGAGCCCATGGATTATACGTACTTTTACCTTTCCGCCATTGCTAGCCTCTTCGGTACCGTGCATTGCCCTTTCTCACATTGAGAGTTGGCGCAAACTTCGCCGGTGCATCCAAACTCCGTGATACGATATGCTCTATCACACATAAACCTCCCTATATCTTCCTCAAAACAGCCACCATACCTACCTATTATTGCATTTCCATAGCCATTCCGAGATATATTGCCATGCAACTTTCCGCCGTTCCGTTCATCATTATTATGACATACATTACTTTTGTCATATTGCCATTGCATGATCATGTAGTTGACATCGTATTTATGGCAAAGCCACCATGCATTATTTTTCATACATGTCACTCTTGATTCATTGCACCATCCCGGTACAGTGCCGGAGGCATTCATATAGAGTCATACCTTGTTCTACTTTCGAGTTGTAATCCTCATGTTGTAATCAATAGAAGTGTGATGATCATCATTATTAGAG
Organism: Triticum dicoccoides; assembly: GCF_002162155.2. Lineage (NCBI taxonomy): Eukaryota > Viridiplantae > Streptophyta > Magnoliopsida > Poales > Poaceae > Triticum > Triticum dicoccoides. Next base: position 695,045,428 of record NC_041389.1, on the reverse strand, counting down.
CATTGCCCAAATAAAAAAAAGAGAGAGAAAGGCCAAAAAAAAAGAAAGGCCCCAAAAAAAGAAAAGAAAAGGGCAATGCTACTATCTCTTTTTCCACACTTGTGCTTCAAAGTAGCACCATGTTCTTCATGTAGTGAGTCTCATATTTTGTGCTTCAAAGTAGCACCTCGTTCTTCATGTAGTGAGTCTCATATATTGTGCTTCAAAGTAGCACCATGTTTTTCATATAGTGAGTCTCATAAGTTGTGTTTTTCATACTAGTGGGAATTTTTCATTATAGAACTTGGCTTGTATATTCCTACGACATGCTTCCTCAAATGCCCTAGGTCTTCATCAACAAGCAAGTTGGATGCACACCCACTAGTTTTCTTTTGTTGAGCATTCATAGCTCTAGTGCATCCGTTGCATGGCAATCCCTACTCCTCATGTTGAAATCAATTGATGGGCATCTCCATAGCCCGTTGATTATCCTCGTCAATGTGAGGCTTTCTCCTTTTTTGTCTTCTCCACACAATCCCCATCATCATATTCTATTCCACCCATAGTGCTATATCCATGGCTCACGCTCATGTATTGCGTGAAGGTTGAAAAAGTTTGAGATTATTTAAGTATGAAACAATTGCTTGGCTTGTCATCGGGGGTATAGAAGTTGGGAACATCTTTGTGTGATGAAAATGAAGCATAGCCTAACTATATGATTTTGTAGGGATGAACTTTCTATGGCCATGTTATTTTGAGATGACATAATTATTTTGATTAGTGTGCTTGAAGTATTATTATTTTATGTCAATATGAACTTTTGTCTTGAATCTTTCAGATCTGAATATTCATACCATGATTAAGAAGATTTACATTGAAATTATGCCAAAGTATCGCTCCGCATCAAAAATTCTCTTTTTGTCATTTACCTACTCGAAGACGAGTAGGAATTAAGCTTGGGGATGCCTGATACGTCTCCAACGTATCTATAATTTTTGATTGCTCCATGCTACTTTATCTATTGTTTTGGACTATAATGGGCTTTAGTTTCCACTTTTATATTATTTTAGGAACTAACCTATTAACTGGAGGCCCAGCCGAGAATTGCTGTTTTTTGCCTATTTCAGTATTTCGAAGAAACGGAATATCAAACAGAGTCCAAACGGAATGAAACCTTCGGGAACGTAATCTTCTCACCGAACGTGATCCAGGAGACTTGGACCCTAGTCCAAGAAGCACCAGAGGCGGTCACAAGGGTAAAGGGCGCCCCCTGGGCGTTCCCCCTACCTCGTGGGCTCCCTGACGCTCCACCAACGTACTCCTTCCTCCTATATATACCTACGTACCCCCAACAGATCGGGGACGGAGCCAGAAACCTAATTCCACCGCCGTACCTTCCTGTATCCACGAGATCCCATCTTGGGGCCTGTTCCGGAGCTCCGCCGGAGGGGGCATCCACCAGGGAGGGCTTCTACATCATCACCATACCCCCTCCGATGAAGTGTGAGTAGTTTACTTCAGACCTTCGGGTCCATAGCTAGTAGCTAGATGGATTCTTCTCTCTTTTTGGATCTCAATACAATGTTCTCCCCCTCTGTCGTGGAGATCTATTCGATGTAATCTTCTTTTTGTGGTGTGTTTGTTGAGACCGATGAATTGTGGGTTTATGATCCAGTATCGTCTATGGAAAATATTTGATTCTTCTCTGAATTCTTTTATGTATGATTGAGTTATCTTTGCAAGTCTCTTTGAATTATCTTTTTGGTTTGGCCAACTAGATTGGTAGTTCTTGCAATGGGAGAAGTGCTTAGCGTTGGGTTCAATCTTGCGGTGTCCTTACTCAGTGACAGAAAGAGTTGCAAGGCACGTATTGTATTGTTGCCATCGAGGATAACAAGATGGGGTTTTTATCATATTGCATGAATTTATCCCTCTACATCATGTCATCTTGCTTACGGCGTTACTCTGTTTTTACTTAATACTCTAGATGCATGCTGGATAGCGGTCGATGAGTGGAGTAATAGTAGTAGATGCAGAATCGTTTCGATCTACTTGTCTCGGACGTGATGCCTATATACATGATCATCGCCTAGATATACTCATAACTATGCTTAGTTCTGTCAATTGCTTAACAGTAATTTGTTCACCCACCGTAGAATACTTATGCTCTCGAGAGAAGCTACTAGTGAAACCTATGGCCCCCGGGTCTATTCTCATCATATCAATCTCCATCACTTTATTTACTTTCTTTGCTTTTACTTTTTACTTTGCATCTTTATACCAAAAATACCAAAAATATTATCTCTATTAGATCTCACTCTCGTAAGTGACCGTGAAGGGATTGACAACCCCTAATCGCGTTGGTTGTGAGTAACTATCGTTTTGTGCAGGTATGAGGGACTTGCGCGTGACCTCCTACTGGATTGATACCTTGGTTCTCAAAAACCGAGAGAAATACTTATGCTACTGTGCTGGATCATCCTCTCCTTTCGGGGAAAATCAACGCAAGCTCGAGACGAAGCAAGAGCAAACCTCCCACTCGGGGGCTTAGCTGCAGTCGAGTACTCGCCTAAGTATTTGAAAATCCTACCGAGTGGACAACAAACCTCCCACTCGGGGGCTTATCTGCAGTCCAGTACTCTCCTAAGTATTTGAAAATCCTACCGAGTGGAGAGCAAACCTCCCACTCAGGGGCTTAGCTGCAGTCCAGTACTCGCCTAAGTATTTGAAAATCCTACCAAGTGGAGAGCAAACCTCCCACTCGGCGGCTTA
>NC_041389.1:694979871-695042253 GCF_002162155.2 Triticum dicoccoides | reverse complement strand
GTCCAGTACTCACCTAAGTATTTGAAAATCCTACCGAATGGAGAGCAAACCTCCCACTCAGGGGCTTAGCTGCAGTCCAGTACTCGCCTAAGTATTTGAAAATCCTACCGAGTGGAGAGCAAACTCCCACTCGGGGGCCTTAGCTGCAGTCCAGTACTCGCCTAAGTATTCGAAAATCCTACCGAGTGGAGAGCAACCATCCCACTCGGGGGCTTAGCTGCAGTCCAGTACTCGCCTAAGTATGAAATCCATTCCGCTCTGCAAGGACGACGAGATGCAGGTCGACTGCTGCCTTCTCCTTCGGAGCTACGCCACAAATACAACGTGCGCTCTGCAAGGACGATGAGGGGCAGGTCGACTGCTGCCTTCTCCTTCGGAGCTACGCCACAAATACAACGTGCGCTCTGCAAGGACGACGAGGTGCAGGTCGACTGCTGCCTTCTCCTTCGGAGCTATGCCACAAATACAATGTGCGCTCCATCCCGATCTGCAAGGACGCAGGTCGACTGCAATCTGTGCTCCATCCCTACCTGCAAGAGCGATGAGGTGCAGGTCGACTGGATTTTCCACCTCAGAGCTGCGTCACAATTACTAAAGTATATTCCGAGTGAAGAACAAAGTTCGCTCGAAGGCAAATGCACGCATATTCAACGATAAGCCAAGTTCAGATAACATCCTACGGGTTCAAAAGTGCTCAGGCGTGAAGCCTGTAAAAGTTTATCGGTTACAAAACCACTTGGCATTCCGATGCAAATTTAAGGCGAAGCATAGAAGCTTTTTACTCCTCAGGTGGAGGACTGGAGGGTGCGACAAACTGGTCCAAGTCGATTCCGTCAACAATCCGAGTGGCAGCAGTAATGAAGGTCTCCATGAAAGACTGGAAGTCGTGCTTCTTGGTATTGGCAACTTTGATGGACGCCAACTTTTTTCTCGCGCATCCTTGCAATGAACACGAACCAGGGACAGAGAAACGTCAGTGCCTCATCTGGCAGAAGATTTCTTCCATTCTTGCACTCGACCTGGAACTTCATTCAGCCGAGTCATTAGAGACTCGAGGTCATTTTGAAGCGTCGCTTCTGGCAAGAGTGTTGTGTCGATTCGCGACACCGGAACTTTCAGTCAAGCAAGGTAGTCAACCACACCAGCAACACGAGACTCCAGTCAGAGCACGTTCATAGCAGCTTCATCCTTCACAAGAGAGTTAATGGGGTCCAAGCCTGTCTCCACTCGACTGGTCTCCTCCTCAAAGTTTTGGCAGAATTCTGTAAACACAACTCAAAGATAAACCAGCAGTTCTACGATAAGTCGATGATTGCAAGTAAGTCGGGTAGGAGAGATTACCCTCGAGCATGATGAATAACTTCTTGGCGAGCCCTCCCAGATAAGCCTCCAGATCATTCTTCTTCCCCACCAGTTCACCAGCCTTGTCATTCAGAGCTATCTTATCATTCTTCAGACGGCTGACTTCCTTGTTGGCCGCGTCGAGAGCAGCTTTCAGATTGGCGTTCTCCTCTTCAAGTTTACCGACTGAAGCCAGTTTTTCTTCTGCAAGCTTCGTTTTTTCCAAAGCCGCCTTCTGCGCCTCGGCAAGGTCGTGGTCCTTCTTCTTCAGATCCTCCTTCATTTTATCTGCAAAATGACAACGAGATCAGAATCAGGAATAGGCAGAAAGATAAAGACAGTTGTCAAGTTCTCACCAATCATTCCTTTTGCTTCGTCCTTCTCCTTCTGAAAGTTCTCCTGAACAAGCTTCAAGTCAAGGTCGAGCTGGATATGTTTGTTCTCCAACTCAGTATAGCGAGCTACAAGCTCGCAAGATTTCTGCGAAGGGTCAGTCGACAGACATCAAAGATAGGTTGCTTCCGAGCGACTAAGAGAAAAATTGTAGCATTTCTAAGACTAGAGCCGAATCAAAATATTCAACAGTAGTCTCGGGGACTACACCCAGTGGGTGCACTCAGCGTGCCCCCACTGGTTCTACCGACTTGGTCCAATCAGTCGACTGAAAGAGACAAAGAGGTTATGATCCTAAACCATAGCTAACTGCCAGCAGTCAGCCATGGTCTCATCATGATCTACCAAAAAAAAGAACAGGTTCTTCAGACCTTAGTCGACTGCCAGCAGTCGACCATGGTCTCGGGGACTACACCCAGTGGGTGCACTCAGCGTGCCCCCACTGGTTCCAAGATTCCATTCGACATGGCCCGACCAGACCGAGTGAAGAAGTTAGAGGGAAGAAATTAAAAATATAAAGACTACAGTCGACTGCCAGCAGTCCACCATAGTCTCGGGGACTACACCCAGTGGGTGCACTCAGCGTGCCCCCACCAATCCAAAAATTCAATCGACACACCCAGTGGGTGTACAGATACAAATATCTTCGGAAAGAAAGTCTTCAGATAGCATATCCTAATAGAACAAGCGGTGACCAACTAACCTGGACGTTGCTCTGAAGGGCTGAGCTAGCGTCATAGGCCGCTTGGCTGGCTTCCCGGATCGCCTTCACCTGCTCCATCATGATCCCCGCCCGGCGTATAGCCTCCTTAGCAGCACCCGCTTGGTCGTCTGGGACGTGGTGTGTGGCGAAAAGGGAGGGCGGGTCAGCAGTCGAGGACGAAGGCCGGGCACTCTTCAGCGGCACAGCAAAGGACACGGAATTCCGAGTGATATTGCCACCCTCTTAAACCAATGTCTCAGGCACTGATGCAGCCTGAGTAGTCTTGCCAGCAGACGCCTTTCTATTCCTCCTCAACCTCAGTGGCGCCTCATCATCATCATCAGGAAGATCGATGACATGAGGAGGAACTACAGTAAAAATCCAAAGTTAAAATCGAAAATCCAATCGACCAAAAGTGAAACTACAGAGAGCGTACAAAGGTTGGAGGTGGTAGCGTCTTCCATTTCCTGGTCTTCGTTCTTGGCGGAGGTCTCGAAGGTAGCAGCACTGCAGATTTCAGAAACCAGTCGGTTAGTCAATGAGTCGACCAACAGTTCGTCCGTGCTAAACGAGGAAACACAAGTTCTGCTGTTACCCGGAGATGGTGGGAATGGCCATTCTCATCTTGGGCAAGGCCTTTGGTGGCTTTGATGGCGCCGCTCGCGGATGCTTCGGCGCTTTCTTAGTCGGCGCCGGAGAAGCCGCCCGAGGGTGCTTTGACGATTGCCCAACAGGCGCAGTCGCTTTGCCATGCTAGCTCGTGGGGTTGTGGGTGAGCTTGGATCGCCTTTCCGTGCGAGGAAGATCGACTTCCTCCTCCTCCTCTTCACTGGAGCCGTCGTCATCCTCTTCCCCCTCACCATCAGATTGCCACTCCTCCTCACTTTCACCTCCGCTCGCCTCTCCCTCCTCGGCCTGTTGTTGCGCCCCGTTGGGCATCGAGTACATATCAGTAGTGGCCTAGAAGACAACAAACAAGACAAAAGTCAGTCGAGTGATTTCAAGCAAACAGAATGAAGAAAGCAAGACTTCAGTCAGAGATGTAGAATTGGACCTTATCTACTTCATACGATTGGTCGAGTGGAGGAATCCTCCTGGCTCCTCGGGGGTTGTCTTTGTTCCCTGTGATACTTGACAACCACCCATCCAACGTAGCCTCGTCGACCTCCTCCGGGTGAATCCGAATGGTGTCATCGAGACCCGAATACATCCACATAGGATGGTCACGAGCTTGGAGCGACTGGATATGTCTCCTGAGGAAGACCTCTAACAAATCCATACCAGTCAACCCGTCGCGGATAAGCTGAACCAGTCGACCAACCAACACTTTGACTTGTGCCTTCTCTTTTGGTGTCACTTTCAGAGAAGAAGGTTTTTCTGCTCGGTTCAAGGAGAAAGCGGGAAGACCCGTTGCCTGTCCAAGAGTCGTCTGGTCTTTGCAGTAGAACCAGGTCGACTGCCACCCGCAGACTGAGTCAGGAAGAGTCATAGCTGGAAAACAACTTTTGCTTCTCATCTGGATCCCAAGGCCCCAGCACATCTGAATCACTTGCGTCCTATCGTCACTCGACTTGGCTTTCTTAACCGACTGAGAACGACAAGTGAAAATGTGCTTGAAGATGCCCCAATGAGGACGGCAATCCAAGAAATTCTCGCACAAAGACACGAAGGCAGCAAGGTACACGATGGAATTCGGAGTGAAGTGATGGAGTTGCGCTCCGAAAAAGTTCAAGAAACTCTGGAAAAAAGGATGAGGGGGCAGGGAGAATCCGCGGTCGACATGAGTGGTGATAAGGACACTCACCCTCGAGAGGCTGTGGCTCGATCTCGTTCCCCGGGAGGTGCGCAGTTCTGTGAGGGATTAATCCCGCCTCGGCCAAGTCATAGAGATCTTCCTGACGAATCGCCGAGGGCATCCAATCACCCTGGATCCAGCCCCGCGGCAAGGCAGACCTCGAGGAAGATCCGCCCCGACCGGACTTCTTCGCCTTCGCCTGCGCCATCGCCTTCTTCGCGCGCTCCAGGGCTGCCGTCTTCTCCTTCACCATTGCCGCAGGCGAAGCTCGAACAGACTGACGGCACCGAGACGAGAGCAGAGGTGGTGGAGGAATTCGAGAAGGAAGGGGGAAAATGAAGGCGCACTGTTGAAAAACCCTGGGCCAGCGACTTATATGGAGTTGCCTCTGAGTGAATGACCTATAGGCCCAGACGATCCTGTCAAATCCCGCAACAGTCGCGCGCGCGATACGTGGCGAAAAAGGTGGCACGGAGATCGAGGCGTCTCTGCCCTATCCTGTCCGATTACTGCGGCCTCCTCCGCCCCGCGCACTTCCCAAAATTCGAATCCCGCAAAATCCGCGAGCAGCAGAACAACTTGTCAGACGGAGGATCCCCTCCACACCGTCACTCGGAGCTTTTCAAGTAAAGAAATTCACTCGACTGCAACGAAGAATGGACCAAGGCGACAGAAGAAGAAGTTAGTGTCGTTATTTAGGTTCATGGACCCAGAGCAAGATACACTCATATCACACAAAATGGGTCGGAAGAGTTCTCAACTCATTCCCCACTGAAACCTCGATCCATTCGGGGGCTAATGATGAAGCTATGTACCTAGGGTAGGGTCATGGACCTGTCCAAACTACCCTCCCCAAGGACATCTCTAGAAGAAACCACCTGTCAATCGACTCAGAAGCGTTCCACTCGACGGACTCGAAGACACTTGACCGTGAAGCCAACCACTCGACAGCCAGGAGATCTAAAGTCACTCTGCACGCAAACGGTCGGTCACTAAGTAGCTTTTATGGTCATCATGGCACTTTATTTGTGGCGTTATCAGTAACGCCCGATCTTAATTTACTTTAAACCCTACATAACTGAGGGCCGAAGGGGTCTGGCGAACTCTATATAAGCCACCCCCCTCCTCAGTGTAAAAGGTTCGCACCCTTGTAACTCATACACACATAATCCAGTCGACCGCCTTCGGGCTCCGAGACATAGGGCTGTTACTTCCTCCGAGAAGGGCCTGAACTCGTAAACCCCTTGTGTATACAACTACTCCATAGCTAGGATCTTGCCTCTCCATTCCTACCCCCCTACACTACTGTCAGACTTAGAACCACGACACCGACCTCGGCACCTCGTCCCCGTTGCTCGCCATCGTCTTCGTCTTCCTCCCCACGCCCACTACCATTTCCCTACAACCGCCGGTGAGGCGCCGCACCTCCCCTTTCCTCCTGTGCCTCCACTACCGCGTCGGCCTTATGCCGTTCGTGCGCACTCCCCCCTGCGCGTCCCGGCTTTGCCCGGTTCGTGCCCTGCTCGTGCCCACCTACTTATGTGTTGCGCTGCTGCTCCCGGCTGTCGTGCACTACTGCTTGCTCTTCGTGCTGCCGTCATTGCTGTTCTAGTGCTGCTGCCTCTGCACGCGGTGCCACCGAGCCGGCCCCTCGCCTTGCTGCGCCGCGCCGACTGCTGCTGTCACGCCCGCGACGGCGCCAGCCTCCGCCACACCCCTGCGGGCCGCCGCCTGCACCACCACCTCCCGGGGAGCCCTGCCGCTGCCGCCGACGCCCTCCCGCTTGCAGGCGTCCGCCCCTGCCCGCCGTACAATGCCACAGTCGCCCGCGGCCCCGGCTGACCGTGCTCGGGCTCGCCTCATCGGGCGCTCATGGTTGCGCCCGCGAGCCTGCACAGCCTATGACATATGGGGCCCAGCGCCCGGGAAAAAAGATAAAAAAATGTAAATAAAAATTAGTTAATTAATTACCTATCTAGCTAACTAATTAGTTAGTTAACTTAGTTAAACTAATAGATAAACCTAAACAGTCCATGACGGGGCCCCCACCCCCTGTTGACCAGTCAAACATTGACTACTCAACTGGGTCCCCCTGGCCTACATGTCATCCTCTGTATGCACTTTTGTGTACTTAGAGCTGGGTACCCATAGCAATTTGCTGTTTATTTCGAATTAGTAATAATTTCAGAATATTGTTAAATCTTTGAAAATTCATATAAAATAATCTGTAACTCAGATGAAAAAGTTTTATATATGAAAGTTGCTGAGAACGATGAGACAAATCCAAATACGCAGATCGTTAGTCCGCCACACGTCCCTAGCATAGCGAACATGAAACAATCCCCCTCCGATTCGTTTGTCTGAAAACATCAAACACCGGGAATACTTTCCTAGATGTTTCCCCCCTTCGCCGACATCGCCTAGTACCGCGTTAGGGCACACCTAGCACTGCGTATTGCCATGTTATGCTTTGTTATGCTTTGATTGCTCTGTTATATATCATGTTCCCCCTCCGTTACTTCTTTCCGATAGACCACGAGACTGTCGGCCATCCCCAGTTCGACTATGGTGTCAATGACTCCTCCTTACCAGAGCAACCAGGCAAGCCCCCCCTTGATCACCAGATATCACCTATTCTTCCCTCTACTTCTTGCATTAGAGTAGTGTAGCATGCTACTATTTCGGTTAATCCTATTCTATTGCATAGCCTCTCATTGTTGCTACCGTTGTTGATACCTTACCTGCAATCCTAAATGCCTAGCATAGGATGCTGGTTTATCATCTGTGGCCCTACATTCTTGTCCGTCTGCCATGCTATACTATCGGGCCATGATCACTCGGGAGGTTATCACAGGTATATACTATACATACATACTATTCAGATGGTGACTAAATTCGGGTCAGCTCGTGGAGTACCCGCAAGTGTTTCGGAGATGGGAGCTGAAGGGGCAGGTGGTTCCATCCAGGTAGTGATGGGCCTGGGTTCCCGACAACCGCCCCTGATGGTTACTTTGTAGCGGAGTGACATGGCATGTTGAGACCACCTAGGAGAGAGGTGGGCCTGGCCCTGGTCGGCGTTTGCGGTTACTTCATAATAATATGCTTAACGAGATCTTGGTATTTGATCTGAGTCTAGCCACTGGCCTATACGCACTAACCAACTACGCGGGAACAGTTATGGGCACTCGACATCGTGTTATCAGCCGAAGCCTTCTTGACGTCAGTGACTAAGAGGCGCGCGCCGGGTTGGACTAGAACACCTGCTCTTGTATAAGGGAGGCTAGGTCTCCTCACCGGCCGCGTTCGCAACATGCAAGTGTGCAATGGGCGATGGGCCCAGACCCCTACGCGCATAGGATTTAGACTGGCATGCTGTCCTCTCTGTTGTGCCTAGGTAGGGCTGTGACGTGTTGATCTTCCAAGGCCGGGCATGACCCAGGAATGTGTGTCTGGCCAAAGGGATCGAGGGTGTTGGGAAATGTGGTGCACCCCTTCAGGGAAGTTTATCTATTCGAATAGCCGTGTCCCTTGGTAAAAGGATCACCCGGAGTTGTACCTTGACCTTATGACAACTAGAACCGGATACTTAATAAAACACACCAGACAAGTTCCAAAGACATCCCGGTGATCGCTTTCCCACACGGAGACGAGGGGAGGATCGCCGGGTAGGATTATGCTATGCGATGATACTTGGTGAACTTACTATCTACTCTCTTCTACATGCTGCAAGATGAAGGCTGCCAGAAGCGTAGTCTTTGATAGGACTAGCAATCCCCCTCTTATTCTGGCATTCTGCAGTTCAGTCCACCGATATTGTCTCTTTACACATATATCCAAGCATATGTAGTGTAGATCCTTGCTTGTGAGTACTTTGGATGAGTACTCACGGTTGCTTTGCTCCCTCTTTCCCCCCTTTTCCTCTTATTCTAGGACGTCGCAACCAGATACTGGAGCCCAGGAGCCAGACACCACCGTCGATGATGACCCCTACTATACCGAGGGTGCCTATTACTACGTTCAGGCCGCCACCGACGAGGAGTAGTTTAGGAGGATCCCAGGCAGGAGGTCTGTGCCTCTTTCGATTTGTATCCCAGTTTGTGTTAGCCATCTTATGGCAACTTGTTTAACTTATGTCCGTCCTTAGATATTGTGGCTTTCGCTGACTTGTTTATGTTCGAGCACTTGTATTTGAGCCGTCGAGGCCCCTGGCTTGTAATATGATGCTTGTATGAGTTATTTTACTTTTATAGTTGTGTTGTGATATCTTCCTGTGAGTCCCTGATCTTGATCATACATGTTTGCGTGCATGATTAGTGTAACATTGAATCGGGGGCGTTACAAGTTGGTATCAGAGCCGACTGCCGGTAGGAATCCCCCTTCCAAACTCCTTGGCCGAAGTTGAGTCTGGTCATTGCAAAACTTTTACTAACATGGTTGTGTGGCTTACGGGCCCACGTCACCATTGGGTGGTATTATGATCTTTTATCCCTTGACCTATACTTTGAGACTCCGATCTCTCTTCTATTTGGGTTAAAATGAATTTACTAACTCTGACTCTAGGTTCTCATAACTACTTCCTCCAGAGAGCCCCTCCATTCCGGATGATGGCTTGATTCATCAGAAGATTTCGAAGATACTCTCCGATGTTCTCTTGACACTTTGTGCCCATCGCTTTTGCTATTTCCGACCACTGATAAATCATTATGGATACCTAATTACAATTGTCGTCCATACATTCGTTCCCAGTTTCCCTTGTTAGTACTTGATACCTGGAAAGATTCTATATTCTGAGAATCCTTTGAGCCTTCTGCGTTGCAGCTCTTTTCTGTGTTAAATACCCCAACGAACAATTCCTCGCACTTACCAGGGACCCATCCATCCCTAGTTGTTTAGATGTCTCACAAAATTCTTCGAAATACCATTCGATCTGTCAAAAATCCTCAACAACATAGTGCTCCGGAAATTCTTGCTTGCTTGCGTTGTGGTTAATCCCATAAGTCTCGTAAGCTTGTTGGCATCCCTGATCATTATCATTTTGAGTCTGTTGATTCAATATATTGTGAATGCTCGCAATCCTCATTCAGATCTAGAATTTGTCCTTTTGGCTCAGACATCATTTTAAACATGAGTTGGATCTTGACCAATCAAATTGTCGTCGATTGTACCCCTAAGCTTACTCAGCTTATCCATCCTTAAGCAGAGCATTTGCTTCTAATCCCTTGATTTGGAAATCATAATCCCTTTACATCTGAGCTTTGAATTAGTCAGTTGTTTCTATCATCTGATCCCCTTGCATTTTTTCTTCTTCTGGTTGAGTATCGATGCTCACATCAGATCCCTTGTGGACCGCCAGATCCTTTGTTGGATTTTATCCGACATCGTCCTTCATAATCAATCAGTTTAGAAGTTCTTTCCCTGACACATGATGCCATTGGTAAATCCTAGTCTCTGGTTTGACCCACCATGCTCTGCTTTCGAGCTGGTGATATTTACTCTTGAAGCTGGTGGTATATGTTTCTAAGATGCCCTGATGGGATTCACTTATGCCTTTTCTAATCTGTGTGAACCCGGAAACTACTACGGGTTATACTCTACTGGCTTTTCGTTAGATAAAATTGCAACACTACAACTTCTTTGAAAGCGGGAAGTGAATGAAAAGTTGTGCATTGGAGAAGTGGGAGTCGACCTTGAACTTTGTGTTCATGCCCATGGACACGATGTAGATCCTATCATTAAAGCTTCTCTTAAATTAACTATTCCTTAGGTATAAGTTCATCTTATATCTGGGATCTCTCTTTCACTACCGTGGTTCCGACCATGATTGTTCTTCTTTGATCCCATTTCTCGGACAAGTTAAAGCACTTGTCTTTGGCAAGTGGATACACCAGTCCAACCTCTACTTTGATCTACCGTTGAGTATTGCCCTCAGGTATCTCGAGAATAGCTAAGAACCGTGTTACATCTTATGAGTTCTTCACCAGCTATTACTTCTCACAGATTCCAATTTTTCATGGGTTCTGAGTTGTTAGTCGCTCAAGAACACCGGTAAGTGAACCGATTCCGCACTCCGGTTCGATAACTCTAAGTAACCTTTGTTGCTTATGAGTTTAATTATCCTTCAAGTCATTCCTAGCGTGATCGACTACATCATTATCGTGCTAATTTTAACTGTGCTACCTGGTCCTTCTCGGAGCACATTTTTTTTACGACGAGCTAACCTTTCGTCGATCTTCCTCGTCTTATCATTTCACCTCAAACAAAAAACTTGATTCCGAGTTGGTGTCATATCCGTGGTTCCAATAGTCTTATGTTGCATCAGTCCTTTTAAATGATGTAGTCGTTGTTCGATTACTTCTTCATGGAGCCTCTCGACAACTTTGTGATCATCATTAAAATTTTGAATCCTTCTAGGTTACCAATTGAATTCATGATGATAAGTGCAACCCTCGTCCCTTGGTAATTTGAGTTACAGTCGACAACAACCTTACCTTCCTTCTATCACAAACTTATTCATTTTATGGATGCAACTTGCAATCCAACTTGTATTATGTCCTACCTTGAAGTATTATTGTCTTTTATATCGAGGATATTGTGAAAGTTTGACCACCTCTTAAGAATTCTTGATACAGTGATGCTTCTCGCCATCACCATTCTTCCTGTTCCCTGTGTTGCTTCCAACCTGGATAACAATAGGTGAACGGTGTTGTTTGGATTTTGCCCTTCTAGCAACCCTTTCGCTATGAAGTTAATGGTCGGCCGTTCATTCTTAGACTAATGGTCATTGAATCACAATTCTAACATTGATCATGCTACCTATGCCCATATTTCGGGCGCACCTTTCAACCGATGTTTAATTGTGTATGTTTCCCTCTCGCATACATCATTATGTCATTTGAGCTGAAAAATGTTACCTCCTTCACATGATTGTGGAAATCCATCTTTTTGAAAACCTCGATGAGTTGTCGCTGAGTCCATCAGCCACATCCTCATTCTCTCCTTGATTTAATAATGAACTCTTGTTTCGGAACTCGCTACCATAGTTCATTTCCCGAGAATCTTACACTGTCATCTCATCAATTTGTGTCACACCTTTTTCTTCTTAGGCATCCCGAATCTGAGGTATCCTGACACCACTCAGATCTACATCTTGGTTAGATATGATGGTTGGAAACATATTTCCAAGAATTATAGCATTGGTCGTTATGTAACCCGGTAAGGTGATGTCATGCCTAGCACACCTAGCTGGAGGACCTATTATTATATTTCTTCCTTTTTAGCAAGGTTAACCATTCTTCCATGAGGAAATTGTAAGACTTATTCTATAAGTTGTTCCTGATGAATCCTTTGAGTATCCAAGTCTGACCTTTACTTGAAGACCATGTTAATGCTATCTCGAAGCATGTTTGTGGTACTCGGATTTTCAATAAGAACATTTCAAGCACAATGCTAAAATTTCCTTATCAATTATCCAAACACCATTGAATGGGTAATGTCATGAAATTTCTCTCCCCTTAACTTAAAGGGTTTTCGACTTTATATCCTCTCATGGATATCATGCTCTGCTTATCCTTGGGAAGGACATATCCCTGAAATATGTGTTTAAACACATTCTCCTTTCCATTGTTTTGTTTAACCTTTCTTGTAATCTAACTTAACTGAGCAGTAATAATTCCCTGCTTAGGTAAGCACCTTGTTGTACCACTCTGTCAGTAAGACCCTATTACTAATTGTTGATGACATTTTGGTAGCCACCGATGGATGAGAACTTTGCCTATTGGTCCGCCTCGTTCTACGAGCATTAAAAAGGTTCTCTTCGTCCCTCACCCTTGGTACTGACGTTGTTACTGACATAACTAACGGACTATCCTCTGACATGCCTTGTTATCATGACTGTGCAAAATATCACAGCCCTTTCTACTTTTAACCCACATGGTGGACCCATAACCCATAGTTCCACAGGATTGAAACCTGACTCTCATGTACACCCCCTGATTCCATAACTATTCCTCGCACGTGGCCTCGTAGGTAATTCACGAGCCACCTTCCGATGAGATCATCAATTCTGGTATCAGACACAATACTTATTCTCGTTGCTGTGGACCCCTTCACATCTGTTTCGGGCATCGAACGATTACCTACCCGCTTGAAACTTCTCACAGTACCTTCTTACTTTGCTCTTGATATTTTCTTAAGTCGCAGCTCGAGAGTTACTTTCCCCCTCCTTCCCCAATGTTACCTACCAGATGGTCAACATTGCAGAGATTCGTTCTCCCGGAATACCCTTTATTCTATCATAAGTATGATGGAGTTGTTGGGGAACGTAGTAATTTCAAAAAATTTCCTACGCACACGCAAGATCATGGTGATGCATAGCAACGAGAGGGGAGAGTAATGTCCACGTACCCTCGTAGACCGTAAGCGGAAGAGTTATGACAACGCGCTTGATGTAGTCGTACGTCTTCACGATCCGACCGATCCAAGTACCGAACGTACGGCACCTCCGAGTTCAGCACACGTTCAGCTCGATGACGATCCCCGGACTCCGATCCAGCAAAGTGTCGGGGATGAGTTCCGTCAGCACGATGGTGTGGTGACGATGATGATGTTCTACCGGCGCAGGGCTTCGCCTAAACTCCACGATATGACCGAGGTGAAATATGGTGGAGGGGGGCACAGCACACGGCTAAGGAACGATCACGAAGATTAACTTGTGTGTTCTAGGGTGCCCCCTGTTGGGGAACATAGTAATTTAAAAAATTTCCTACGCACACGCAAGATCATGGTGATGCATAGCAATGAGAGGGGAGAGTGTAATCTACATACCCTTGTAGACCGAAAGCGGAAGCGTTAGAACAACGCGGTTGATGTAGTCGTACGTCTTCACGGCCCGACCGATCAAGCACCGAAACTACGGCACCTCCGAGTTCTAGCACACGTTCAGCTCGATGACGTCCCTCGAACTCCGATCTAGCCGAGTATCGAGGGAGAGTTCCGTCAGCACGACGGCGCGGTGACGATCTTGATGTTCTACCGTCGCAGGGCTTCGCCTAAGCACCACTACAATATTATCGAGGAGGACTATGGTGGAGGGGGGCACCGCACACATCTAATAGATCTCAAGGATCAATTGTTGTTGTGCCTTTGGGGTGCCCCCCTGCCCCCATATATATAGGAGCAAGGGGGGAGGCGGCCGGCCTATGGAGGAGGCACACCAAGGGGGGAGTCCTACTCCCATCGGGAGTAGGACTCCTCCTTTCCTTGTTGGAGAAGAAAAGAGGAGGAGAGGGAGAAGGAAAAAGGGGGCTGCCCCCTTGTGCAATTTGGACCAGAGGGGGGGTGCAGGCCTCCTTCCTTTTGGCCTCTCTCCTCTATTCCCGTATGGCCCAATAAGGCCCATATACTCCCCGGCGAATTCCCGTAACTCTCCGGTACTCCGAAAAATACCCGAATCACTCGGAACCTTTCCGAACTCCGAATATAGTCGTCCAATATATCGATCTTTACGTCTCAACCATTTCGAGACTCCTCGTCATGTCCCCGTTCTCATCCGGGACTCTGAACTCCTTCGGTACATCAAAACTCATAAACTCATAATATAACTGTCATCGAAACCTTAAGCGTGCGGACCCTACGGGTTCGAGAACAATGTAGACATGACCTAGAACTATTCTCGGTCAATAACCAATAGCGGAACCTGGATGCTCATATTGACTCCCACATATTCTACAAAGATCTTTATCGGTCAAACCGCATAACAACATACGTTGTTCCCTTTGTCATCGGTATGTTACTTGCCCGAGATTCGATCGTCGGTATCCAATACCTAGTTCAATCTCGTTACTAGCAAGTCTCTTTACTCGTTACATAATGCATCATTCCGTAACTAACTCATTAGTTACATTGCTTGCAAGGCTTATAGTGATGTGCATTACCGAGAGGGCCCAGAGATACCTCTCCGACAATCGGAGTGACAAAACCTAATCTCGAAATACGCCAACCCAACATGTACCTTTGGAGACACCTGTAGTACTCCTTTATAATCACCTAGTTACGTTGTGACGTTTGGTAGCACCCAAAGTGTTCCTCCGGTAAACGGGAGTTGCATAATCTGATAGTTACAAGAACATGTATAAGTCATGAAGAAAGCAATAGCAATATACTAAACGATCAAGTGCTAGGCTAACGGAATGGGTCAAGTCAATCACATCATTCTCCTAATGATGTGATCCCGTTAATCAAATGACAACTCTTTTGTCTATGGTTAGGAAACATAACCATCTTTGATAAATAAGCTAGTCAAGTAGAGGCATACTAGTGACACTATGTTTGTCTATGTATTCACACATGTATTATGTTTCCGGTTAATACAATTCTAGCATGAATAATAAATATTTATCATGATATAAGGAAATAAATAATAACTTTATTATTGCCTCTAGGGCATATTTCCTTCAGTCTCCCACTTGCACTAGAGTCAATAATCTAGTTCACATCATCATGTGATTCAACACCAATATTCACATCTGTATGTGATTAACACCCATAGTTCACATCGTCATGTGACCAACACCCAAAGGGTTTACTAGAGTCAATAATCTAGTTCACATAGCTATGTGCCTAACACCCAAAGACTACTAAGGTGTGATCATTTTTTGCTCGTGAGAGAAGTTTAGTCAATGGGTCTGTCACATTCAGAGCCGTATGTATTTTGCAAATATTCTATGTCTACAATGCTCTGCATAGAGCTACTCTAGCTAATTGCTCCCACTTTCAATATATATCCAGATTGAGACTTAGAGTCATCTGAATCGGTGTAAAAGCTTGCATCGATGTAAGTCTTTACGACGAACTCTTTTATCACCTCCATAATCGAGAAACATATCCTTATTCTACTAAGGATAATTTTGACAAATGTCTAGTGATCTACTCCTAGATCACTATTGTACTCCCTTGCCAAACCAGGGCAGAGTATACAATAGGTCTGGTCCATAGCATGGCATACTTTTATAGAATCTATGACTGATGCATAGGGAATGACTTTCATTCTCTTTCTATTTTCTGCCGTGGTCGGGTCTTGAGTCTTACTCAATTTCACACCTTTGCAACACAGGCAAGAACTCTTTCTTTGACTGTTCCATTTTCAAAATCTTGATAAGGTATGTACTTATTGAAAAAACTTATCAAGTGTCTTGATCTATCTCAATAGATCTTGATGCTCAATACGTAAGCAGCTTCACCGAGGTCTTTCATTGAAAAACCTTTTATTCAAGTATCCTTTTATGCTATCCAGAAATTCTATATCATTTCCAATCAACAATATGTCTTGCACATATAATATCAGAAATGCTACAGAGCTCCCACACACTTGAAGGAAATATGCCCTAGAGGCAATAATAAAGTTATTATTTATTTCCTTATATCATGATAAATGTTTATTATTCATGCTAGAATTGTATTAACCGGAAACATAATACATGTGTGAATACATAGACAAACATAGTGTCACTAGTATGCCTCTACTTGACTAGCTCGTTTATCAAAGATGGTTATGTTTCCTAACCATAGACAAAAGAGTTGTCATTTGATTAACGGGATCACATCATTAGGATAATGATGCTATTGACTTGACCCATTCCGTTAGCTTAGCACTTGATCGTTTAGTATGTTGCTATTGCTTTCTTCATGACTTATACATGTTCCTGTAACTATGAGATTATGCAACTACCGTTTACCGAAGGAACACTTTGGGTGCTACCAAACGTCACAACGTAACTGGGTGATTATAAAGGAGTACTACAGGTGTCTCCAAAGGTACATGTTGGGTTGGCGTATTTCGAGATTAGGTTTTGTCACTCCGATTGTCGGAGAGGTATCTCTGGGCCCACTTGGTAATGCACATCACTATAAGCCATGCAAGCATTGCAACTAAAGAGTTAGTTGCGAGATGATGTATTACAGAACGAGTAAAGAGACTTGCCGGTAACGAGATTGAACTAGGTATTGAGATACCGACGATCGAATCTCGGGAAAGTAACATACCGATGACAAAGGGAACAACGTATGTTGTTATGCGGTTTGACCGATAAAGATCTTCGTAGAATATGTGGGAGCCAATATGAGCATCCAGGTTCCGCTATTGGTTATTGACCGTAAACGTGTTTCGGTCATGTCTACATTGTTCTCGAATCCGTAGGGTCCGCACGCTTAAGGTTTCGATGACAGTTATATTATGAGTTTATGAGTTTTGATGTACCGAAGGAGTTTGGAGTCCCAGATGAGATCGGGGACATGACGAGGAGTCTCGAAATGGTTGATACGTAAAGATCGATATATTGGACGACTATATTCAGACTTCGGAAAGGTTCCGAGTGATTCGGGTATTTTTCGGAGTACCGGAGAGTTACGGGAATTCGCCGGGGAGTATATGGGCCTTATTGGGCCATACGGGAATAGAGGAGAGAGGCCAAAAGGAAGGAGGCCTGCGCCCCCCCTCTGTTCCGAATTGGACAAGGATGCAGCCCACTTTTCCTTCTCCCTCTCCTCCTCTTTCCATCTCCAACAACTCCCCCCTTGGCATGCCTCCTCCATAGGCCGGCCGCCTCCCCCCTTGCTCCTATATATATGGGGGCAGGGGGGCACCCCAGAGACACAACAACAATTGATCCTTGAGATCTATTAGCCGTGTGCGGTGCCCCCCTCCACCATAGTCCTCCTCGATAATATTGTAGCAGTGCTTAGGCGAAGCCCTGCGACGGTAGAACATCAAGATCGACACCACGCCGTCGTGCTGACGGAACTCTCCCTCAACACTCGGCTGGATCGGAGTTCGAAGGACGTCATCGAGCTGAACGGGTGCTAGAACTCGGAGGTGCCGTATTTTCGGTGCTTGATCGGTCGGGCCGTGAAGACGCACGACTACATCAACCGCGTTGTTCTAACGCTTCCGCTTTCGGTCTACAAGGGTGTGTAGATTACACTCTCCCCTCTCGTTGCTATGCATCACCATGAACTTGTGTGTGCGTAAGAATTTTTTTGAAATTACTACGTTCCCCAACAATGGTATCAGAGCCTAGGTTTTATGCGTAGATGTCATATGCACGAGTAGAACACAAGTGAGTTGTGGGCGATACAAGTGATACTGCTTACCAGCATGTCATACTTTGGTTCAGCGGTATTGTTGGATGAAGCGGCCCGGACCGACATTACGCGTACACTTACGCGAGACTGGTTTAACGCCATGCTTCACACACAGGTGACTAGCGGGTGTATGTTTCTCCAACTTTAGTTGAACCGAGTGTGGCTACGCCTGGTCCTTGAGAAGGTTAAAACAGCACTAACTTGACGAACTATCATTGTGGTTTTGATGCGTAGGTAAGAACGGTTCTTGCTCAGCCCATAGCAGCCACGTAAAACTTGCAACAACAAAGTAGAGGATGTCTAACTTGTTTTTGCAGGGCATGTTGTGATGTGATATGGTCAAGACGTGATGAGATATAAGTTGTTGTATGAGATGATCATGTTTTGTTGAAGTTATCGGCAACTAGCAGAAGCCCTATGGTGTTCTCTTTGTTGCATAAGATGCAAGTGCCAAATAATTGCTTTACTTTATTGCTATGCGATAGCAATAGTTGCAAGAGCAATAGTTGGCGAGACGACCATGTGACGACACATTGATATAGATCGAGATGATGAAGATCATGGTGTCGTGCCGGTGACGATAGAGATCATGACAGTACTTTGGAGATGGAGATCAAGGGCACAAGATGATCATGGCCATATCATGTCACATATTTTGATTGCATATGATGTTTATCTGTTATACATCTTATTTTGCTTAGTTCGGCGGTAGCATTTTAAGATGATCTCTCACTAATTATCAAGAAGTGTTCTCCCTGAGTGTGCACCGTTGCGAAAGTTCTTCGTGCTGAGACACCACATGATGATCGGGTGTGATAGGCTCTACGTTCAAATACAACGGGTGCAAAACAGTTGCACACGCGGAATACTCAGGTTAAACTTGACGAGCCTAGCATATAACAGATATGGCCTTGGAACACGGAGACCGAAAGGTCGAGCGCGAATCATATAGTAGATATGATCAACATATTGATGTTCACCGTTGAAACTACTCCATCTCACGTGACGATCGGACATGGTGTAGTTGATATGGATCACGTAATCACTTAGGGGATTAGAGGGATGTCTATCTAAGTGGGAGTTCTTCAGTAATATGATTAATTGAACTTTAATTTATCATGAATTTAGTCCTGGTAGTATTTTGCAAATTATGTTGTAGATCAATAGCTTGCGTTGTTGCTTTCATATGTTTATTTTGATATGTTCCTAGAGAAAATTGTTTTGAAAGATGTTAGTAGCAATGATGCAGATTGGATCCGTGATCTGAGGTTTATCCTCATTGCTGCACAGAAGAATTATGTCTTTAATGCACCGCTAGGTGACGGACCTATTGTAGGAGCAGATGCAGACGTTATGAATGTTTGGCTAGCTCAATATGATGACTACTTGATAGTTTAGTGCACCATTCTTAACGGCTTAGAATCGGGACTTCAAATACATTTTGAACGTCATGGACCATATGAGATGATCCAGGAGTTGAAGTTAATATTTCAAGCAAATACCCAAGTTGAGAGATATGAAGTCTCCAACAAGTTCTATGGCTAAAAGATGGAGGAGAATCGCTCAACTAGTGAGCATGTGCTCAGATTGTCTGGGTACTACAATCGCTTGAATCAAGTGGGAGTTAATCTTCCAGATAAGATAGTGATTGACAAGAATTCTCTAGTCACCATCACCAAGTTAGTAGAACTTTGTGATGAACTATAGTATGCAAGGGATTACGAAAACGATTCCCAAGCTCTTCGTGATGTTGAAATCGACGAAGGTAGAAATCAAGAAAGAGCATCAAGTGTTGATGGTTGACAAGATCACTAGTTTCAAGAAAAGGGCAAAGGGAAAGAAAGGGAACTTCAAGTAGAATGGCAAGCAAGTTGTCACTCCCGCGAAGAAGCCCAAAGCTGGACCAAAGCCTGAAACTGAGTGCTTCTACTGCAAAGGAAATGGTCACTGGAAGCGAAAATGCCCTGAATATTTGGTGGATAAGAAGGATGGCAAAGTGAACAAGGGTATATTTGATATACAGGTTATTGATGTGTACCTTACTAGTGTTTATAGTAGCTCCTGAGTATTTGATACTTGCTCGGTTGCTAAGATTAGTAACTCGAAACAGGAGTTACAGAATAAACAGAGACTAGTTGAGGGTGAAGTGACGATGAGTGTTGGAAGTAGTTCCAAGATTGATATGATCATCATCGTACACTCCCTATAATTTTGAGATTCGTGTAGAACCTAAATAAATGTTATTTGGCGTTTGCGTTGAGCATGAATATGATTTGATCATGTTTATTGCAATACGGTTATTCATTTAAAGTCAGAGAATAATTGTTGTTCTGTTTAAATGAATAAAACCTTTGATGGTCATACACCCAATGAAAATAGTTTGTTGGATCTCAATCATAGTGATACACATATTCATAATATTGAAGCTAAAAGATGTAAAGTTAATAATGATAGTGCAACTTATTTGTGGCACTGCCGTTTAGGTCATATTGGTGTAAAGCGCATGAAGAAACTCCATGTTGATGGGCTTTTGGAATCACTTGATTATGAATCACTTGATGCTTGCGAACCATGCCTCATGGGCAAGATGACTAAGACGCCGTTCTCTGGAACAATGGAGCGAGCAACATATTTGTTTGAAATAATACATACTGATGTATGAGATCCAATGAGCATTGATGCTCGTGGCAAGTATCATTATTTTCTGACCTTCACAAGATGATTGAGCAGATATGAGTATATCTACTTAATAAAGCACAAGTCTGAAACATTTGAAAAGTTCAAAGAATTTCAGAGTGAAGTGGAGAATCATCATAACAAGAAAATAAAGTTTCTGCAATTTGATTGCAGAGACAAATATTTGAGTTACGAGTTTGGTCTTCAATTAAGACAATGTGGAATAGTTTCACAAACTCATGCCACCTGGAACACCACAGTTGATTGGTGTGTCCGAACGTCATAACAAGTACTTTATTAGATATAGTACAATCTATGATGTCTCTTATCGGTTTACCACTATCGTTTTTGGGGTTATGCATTAGAGACAGTTGCATTCACTTTAAATAGGGTACCATCGAAATCCATAGAGACGACGCCTTATGAACTGTGGTTTGGCAAGAAACCAAAGTTGTCGTTTCTTAAAGTTTGGGGCTGCAATGCGTATGTGAAAAAGTTTCAACCTGATAAGCTCGAACCCAAATCGGATAAGTGCGTCTTCATAGAATATCCAAAGGTAACTATTGGGTACACCTTCTATCACAGATCCGAAGGCAAGTTATTCGTTGCTAAGATGGATCCTTTCTAGAGAAGAAGTTTCTCTTGAAAGAAGTGAGTGGGAGGAAAGTAGACCTTGATGAGGTAAACTGTACCTTCTCCCTTATTGGAAAGTAGTTCATCACAGAAATCAGTTCCAGTGATTCCTACACCAATTAGTGAGGAAGCTAATGATGATGATCATGAAACTTCAGATCAAGTTACTATAAAACCTCGTAGGTCTTCCAGAGTAAGATCCGCACCAGAGTGGTACGGTAATTCTGTTCTGGAAGTCATGTTACTAGACCATGATGAACCTACGAACTATGAGGAAGCGATGATGAGCCCAGATTCCGCGAAATGGCTTGAGGCCATAAAATCTGAGATGGGATCCATGTACGAGAACAAAGTATGGACTTTGATTGACTTGCTCGATGATCAGCAAGTGATGTTAAATAAATGGATCTTCAAGAGGAAGACAGACACTGATAGTAGTGTTACTATATACTAAGCTCGACTTGTTGCGAAAGGTTTTCGACAAGTTCAAGGTGTTGAATACGATGAGATTTTCTCACTCGTAACGATGCTTAAGTCTGTCTGAATCATGTTAGCAATTGCCACATTTTATGAAATCTGGCAAATGGATGTCAAAAACTGCATTCCTTAAATGGATATTTCTTAAAGAAGTGTTGTATATGATACAGCCATAAGGTTTTGTCAATCCTAAAGGTGCTAACAAAATGTGCAAGCTCCAGCGATCCATCTATGGACTGGTACAAGCATCTCAGAGTTGGAATATATGCTTTGATAAGTTGATCAAAGCATATACTTTTATACGGACTTGCAATGAAGCCTGTGTTTACAATAAAGTGAGTGGGAGCACTACAGACTTTCTGATAAGTATATGTGAGTGACATATTATTGATCAGAAATGATGTAGAATTTTTCTGGAAAGCATAAAGGAGTATTTGAAAGGAGTTTTCCAAAGAAAGATATCAGTAAAGCTACTTACACATTGAGCATCAAGATCTATATAGATAAATCAAGATGCTTGATAACTTTTTTCAATGAGTACATACCTTGATAAATTTTTGAAATAGTTCAAAATGGAACAGTCAAAGAAGGAGTTCTTGCCTGTGTTGCAAGGTGTAAAGTTGAGTAAGACTCAAGACCCGACCATGGCAGAAAAAAGAAAGAGAATGAAAAGTCATTCCCTATGCATCAGTCCTAGGTTCTATAAAGTATGCTATGCTATGAACCAGACATATTGTATACCTTGCTCTGAATTTGGCAAGGGAGTACAATAGTGATCTAGGAGTAGATCACTGGACATTGGTCAAGAATATCCTTAGTGAGGACTAAGGAAATATTTCTCGATTATGGAGGTGATAAAAGAGCCCATCGTAAAGAGTTACATCGGCGCAAGCTTTTACACCGATCCAGATGACTCTGAGTCTCAATATGGATACATATTGAAAGTGGGAGCAATTAGCTAGAGTAGCTCCGTGCAGAACATTGTAGACATCCAATATTTGCAAAATACATACGGCTCTGAATGTAACAGACCCGTTGACTAAGCTTCTCTCGCGAGCAAAACATGATCACACCTTAGTACTCTCTGGGTGTTAATCACATAGCGATGTGAACTAGATTATTGACTCTAGTCAACCCTTTGGGTGTTGATCACATGACGATGTGAACTATGGGTGTTAATCATATACAGATATGAATATTGGTGTTAAATCACATGATGATGTGAACTAGATTATTGACTCTAGTGCAAGTGGGAGACTGAAGGAAATATGCCCTAGAGGCAATAATAAAGTTATTATTTATTTCCTTATATCATGATAAATGTTTATTATTCATGCTAGAATTGTATTAACCGGAAACATAATACATGTGTGAATACATAGACAAACATAGTGTCACTAGTATGCCTCTACTTGACTAGCTCGTTTATCAAAGATGGTTATGTTTCATAACCATAGACAAAAGAGTTGTCATTTGATTGACGGGATAGAATGATGTGATTGACTTGACCCATTCCGTTAGCTTAGCACTTGATCGTTTAGTATGTTGCTATTGCTTTCTTCATGACTTATACATGTTCATGTAACTATGAGATTATGCAACTCCCGTTTACCGGAGGAACACTTTGGGTGCTACCAAACGTCACAACGTAACTGGGTGATTATAAAGGAGTACTACAAGTGTCTCCAAAGGTACATGTTGGGTTGGCTATTTCGAGATTAGGTTTTGTCACTCCGATTGTCGGAGAGGTATCTCTGGGCCCACTCGGTAATGCACATCACTATAAGCCTTGCAAGCATTGCAACTAAAGAGTTAGTTGCGGGATGATGTATTACAGAACGAGTAAAGAGACTTGCCGGTAACGAGATTGAACTAGGTATTGAGATACCGACGATTGAATCTCGGGCAAGTAACATACCGATGACAAAGGGAACAACGTATGTTGTTATGCAGTTTGACCAATAAAGATCTTCGTAGAATATGTGGGAGCCAATATAAGCATCCAGGTTCCGCTATTGGTTATTGACCGTAAACGTGTTTCAGTCATGTCTACATTGTTCTCGAACCCGTAGGGTCCGCACGCTTAAGGTTTCGATGACAGTTATATTATGAGTTTATGAGTTTTGATGTACCGAAGGAGTTCGGAGTCCCAGATGAGATCGGCGACATGACGAGGAGTCTCGAAATGGTCGAGACATAAAGATCGATATATTGGACGACTATATTCAGACTTCGGAAAGATTCCGAGTGATTCAGGTATTTTTCGGAGTACCGGAGAGTTACGGGAATTCGCCGGGGAGTATATGGGCCTTATTGGGCCATACGGGCATAGAGAAGAGAGGCCAAAAGGAAGGAGGCCTGCGCCCCCCGTGGTCCGAATTGGACAAGGGGTGCAGCCCACTTTTCCTTCTCCCTCTCCTCCTCTTTCCTTCTCCAACAAGGAAAAGGAGGAGTCCTACTCCTCCTCTTTCCTTCTCCAACAAGGAAAGGAGGAGTCCTACTCCCGGTGGGAGTAGGACTCCCCCCTTGGCACGCCTCCTCCATAGGCCGGCCTCCTCCCCCCTTGCTCCTACATATATGGGGGCAGGGGGCACCCCAGAGACACAACAACAATTGATCCTTGAGATCTATTAGCCGTGTGCGGTGCCCCCCTCCACCATAGTCCTCCTCGATAATATTGTAGTAGTGCTTAGGCGAAGCCCTGCGACGGTAGAAGATCAAGATCGTCACCACGCTGTCGTGCTAACGGAACTCTCCCTCAACACTCGGCTGGATCGGGGTTCGAGGGACGTCATCGAGCTGAACGTGTACTAGAACTCGGAGGTGCCGTATTTTCGGTGCTTGATCGGTCGGGCCGTGAAGACGTACGACTACATCAACCGCGTTGTTCTAACGCTTCCGCTTTCGGTCTACAAGGGTATGTAGATTACACTCTCCCCTCTCGTTGCTATGCATCACCATGATCTTGCGTGTGCGTAAGAAATTTTTTGAAATTACTACGTTCCCCAACATCACTTTCTTGTAAATACAGGCTTTTCCAAAAGTCTGTATAAAACCATATGTTTTGATCAACTCATCAAAGCATATATTCCAACTCCGAGATGCTTGCACCAGTCCATTGATGGATCGTTGGAGCTTGCACATTTTGTTAGTACCTTTAGGATTAGCAAAACCTTCTGGTTGCATCATATACAACTCTTCTTTAATAAATCCATTAGAGAATGTAGTTTTTGACATCCATTTGCCAAATTTCATAACATGTGACAATTGCTAACATGATTCGGACAGACTTAAGCATCGCTACAGTTGAGAAAATCTCATTGTAGTCAACACCTTGAACTTGTCGAAAAACTTTTTGTGACAAGTCGAGCTTTGTAGATAGTAACACTACTACCAGTGTCCGTCTTCCTCTTGAAGATCCATTTATTTAACATGGCTTGCTGATCATCGAGCAAGTCAATCAAAGTCCATACTTTGTTCTCATACATGGATCCTATCTCAGATTTCATGGCCTCAAGCCATTTCGCGGAATCTGGGCTCATCATCGCTTCCTCATAGTTCATAGGTTCATCATGGTCTAGTAACATGACTTCTAGAATGGGATTACCGTACCACTTTGGTGCGGATCTTATTCTGGAAGACCTACGAGGTTCGGTAGTAACTTGATCTGAAGCTTCATGATCATCATCATTAACTTCCTCACTAATCGGTGTAGGCATCACTAGAACTGATTTCTGTGATGAACTACTTTCCAATTTGGTAGAAGGTACAATTACCTTATCAAGTTCTACTTTCCTCCCACTCACTTCTTTCGAGAGAAATTCCTTCTCTAGAAAGGATCCATTTTTAGCAACGAAACTTGCTTTCGGATCTGTGATAGAAGGTGTACCCAATAGTTACCTTTGGGTATTCTATGAAGACGCACTTATCCGATTTGGGTTCGAGCTTATCAGGTTGAAACTTTTTCACATACGCATTGCAGCCCCAAACTTTAAGAAACGACAACTTTGGTTTCTTGCCAGACCACAGTTCATAAGGCGTCGTCTCTATGGATTTCGATGGTGCCCTATTTAAAGTGAATGCAACTGTCTCTAATGCATAACCCCAAAAACGATAGTGGTAAACCGATAAGAGACATCATAGATTGTACTATATCTAATAAAGTACTTGTTATGACGTTCGGACACACCATTCAACTGTGGTGTTCCAGGTGGCATGAGTTTGTGAAACTATTCCACATTGTTTTAATTGAAGACCAAACTCGTAACTCAAATATTTGTCTCCGCGATCAAATTGCAGAAACTTTATTTTCTTGTTACGATCATTCTCCACTTCACTCTGAAATTCTTTGAACTTTCCAAATGTTTCAGACTTGTGCTTCATTAAGTAGATATACTCATATCTGCTCAATTCATCTTGTGAAGGTCAGAAAATAATGATACCTGCCACGAGCATCAACACTCATTGGATCTCATACATCGGTATGTATTATGTCCATCAAGTCAGTAGCTCGTTCCATTGTTCCGGAGAACGTAGTTTTAGTCATCTTGCCCAAAAGGCACGGTTCACAAGCATCAAATGATTCATAACCAAGAGATTCCAAAAATCCATCTTTATGGAGTTTCTTCATGCGCTTTACACCGATATGACCCAAACGGCAGTGCCACAAATAAGTTGCACTATCATTATCAACTTTGCATCTTTTGGCATCAATATTATGAATATGTGTATTACTATGATCGAGATCCAACAAACTATTTTCGTTGGGTGTATGACCATCGAAGGTTTTATTCATGTAAATAGAACAACAATTATTCTTTGACTTTAAATGAATAACCGCATCACAATAAACATGATCAAATCATATTCATGCTCAACGCAAACGCCAAATAACATTTATTTAGGTTTAACACTAATCACGAAAGTATAGAGAGTGTGCGATGATGATCATATCAATCTTGGAACTACTTCCAACACTCATCGTCACTTCACCCTCAACTAGTCTCTGTTTATTCTGTAACTCCTGTTTCGAGTTACTAATTTTTAGCAACCGAACAAGTATCAAATACTCAGGGGCTACTATAAACACTAGTAAGGTACACATCAATAACCTGTATATCAAATATACCCTTGTTTAGTTTGCCATCCTTCTTATCCACCAAATATTCAGGGCATTTCCGCTTCTAGTGACCATTTCCTTTGCAGTGTAAGCACTCAGTTTCAGGCTTTGGTTCAGCTTTGGGCTTCTTCATGGGAGTGACAACTTGCTTGTCATTCTACTTGAAGTTCCCTTTCTTTCCCTTTGCCCTTTTCTTGAAACTAGTGATCTTGTCAACCATCAACACTTGATGCTCTTTCTTGATTTCTACCTTCGTCGATTTCAACATCACAAAGAGCTCGGGAATTGTTTTCGTCATCCCTTGCATACTATAGTTCATCACAAAGTTCTACTAACTTGGTGATGGTGACTAGAGAACTCTGTCAATCACTATCTTATCTGGAAGATTAACTCCCACTTGATTCAAGCGATTGTAGTACCCAGACAATCTGAGCACATGCTCACTAGTTGAGCGATTCTCCTCCATCTTTTAGCCATAGAACTTGTTGGAGACTTCATATCTCTCAAGTCGGGTATTTGCTTGAAATATTAACTTCAACTCCTGGAACATCTCATATGGTCCATGACGTTCAAAACGTCTTTGAAGTCCCGGTTCTAAGCCGTTAAGCATGGTGCACTAAACTATCAAGTAGTCATCATATTAAGCTAGCCAAACGTTCATAACATCTGCATCTGCTCCTGCAATAGGTCTGTCACCTAGTGGTGCATTAAGGACATAATTCTTCTGTGCAGCAATGAGGATAAACCTCAGATCACAGATCCAATCCGCATCATTTCTACCATCATCTTTCAACACAATTTTCTCTAGGAACATATCTAAATAAACATATGATAGCAACAACGCAAGCTATTGATCTACAACATAATTTGCAAAATACTACCAGGACAAAGTTCATGATAAATTTAAGTTCAATTAATCATATTACTTAAGAACTCCCACTTAGATAGACATCCCTCTAACCCTCTAAGTGATTACGTGATCCATATCAAGTACACCATGTCCGATCGTCACGTGAGATGGAGTAGATTCAACAGTGAACATCAATATGTTGATCATATCTACTATATCATTCACGCTCGACCTTTCGGTCTCCGTGTTCCGAGGCCATATCTATTATATGCTAGGCTCGTCAAGTTTAACCTGAGTATTCCGCGTGTGCAACTGTTTTGCACCCGTTGTATTTGAACGTAGAGCCTATCACACCCGATCATCACGTGGTGTCTCAGCACGAAGAACTTTCACAACGGTGCATACTCAGGGAGAACACTTCTTGATAATTAGTGAGAGATCATCTTAAAATGCTACCGTCAAACTAAGCAAAATAAGATGTATAAACGATAAACATCACATGTAATCAATATAAGTGATATGATATGGCCATCATCATCTTGTGCTTGTGATCTCCATCTCCAAAGTACTGTCATGATCTCTATCGTTACCGACACGACACCATGATCTTCATCATATTGATCTATATCAATGTGTCGTCACATGGTCGTCTCGCCAACTATTGCTCTTGCAACTATTGCTATCGTATAGTGATAAAGTAAAGCAATTATTTGGCACTTGCATCTTATGCAACAAAGAGACAACCATAGGGCTTCTGCCAGTTGCCGATAACTTCAACAAAACATGATCATCTCATACAACAACTTATATCTCATCACGTCTTGAAAATATCACATCACAACATGCCCTGCAAAAACAAGTTAGACGTCCTCTACTTTGTTGTTGCAAATTTTACGTGGCTGCTACGGGCTGAGCAAGAACCGTTCTTACCTACGCATCAAAACCACAATGATAGTTCGTCAAGTTAGTGCTGTTTTAACCTTCTCAAGGACCGGGCATAGCCACACTCGGTTCAACTAAAGTGAGAGAGACAGACACCCGCCAGTCACTTTTAAGAACGAGTGCTTGTAACGGTGAAACCTGTCTCGCGTAAGCATACGCGTAATGTCGGTCCAGGCCGCTTCATCCAACAATACCGCTGAGCCAAAGTATGACATGCTGGTAAGCAGTATGACTTGTATCGCCCACAACTCACTTGTGTTCTACTCGTGCATATGACATCTATGCATAAAACCTAGGCTCGGATGCCATTGTTGGGGAACGTAGTAATTTCAAAAATTTCTTACGCACACGCAAGATCATGGTGATGCATAGAAATGAGAGGGGAGAGTGTAATCTACATACCCTTGTAGACCGAAAGCGGAAGCGTTAGAACAACGCGGTTGATGTAGTCGTACGTCTTCACGGCCCGACCGATCAAGCACCGAAACTACGGCACCTCCGAGTTCTAGCACACGTTCAGATCGATGACGTCCGTCGAACTCCGATCCAGCCGAGTGTCAAGGGAGAGTTCCATCAGCACGATGGCGTGGTGACGATCTTGATGTTCTACCGTCGCAGGGCTTCGCCTAAGCACCGCTACAATATTATCGAGGAGGACTATGGTGGAGGGGGGCACCGCACACGGCTAATAGATCTCAAGGATCAATTGTTGTTGTGTCTTTGGGGTGCCCCCCCTGCCCCCATATATATAGGAGCAAGGGGGGAGGCGGCCGGCCTATGGAGGAGGCGCACCAAGGGGGGAGTCCTACTCCCATCGGGAGTAGGACTCCTCCTTTCCTTGTTGGAGAAGAAAAGAGGAGGAGAGGGAGAAGGAAAAAGGGGGATGCCCCCTTGTCCAATTCGGACCAGAGGGGGGGCGCAGGCCTCCTTCCTTTTGGCCTCTCTCCTCTATTCCCGTATGGCCCAATAAGGCTCATATACTCCGCGGCGAATTCCCGTAACTCTCCGGTACTCCGAAAAATACCCGAATCACTCGGAACCTTTCTGAACTCCGAATATAGTCGTCCAATATATCGATCTTTACGTATCGACCATTTCGAGACTCTTCGTCATGGCCCCGATCTCATCCGGGACTCTGAACTCCTTCGGTACATCAAAACTCATAAACTCATAATATAACTGTCATCGAAACCTTAAGCGTGCGGACCCTACGGCATCGAGAACAATGTAGACATGACCTAGAACTATTCTCGGTCAATAACCAATAGCGGAATCTGGATGCTCATATTGGCTCCCACATATTCTATGAAGATCTTTATCGGTCAAACCGCATAACAACATACGTTGTTCCCTTTGTCATCGGTATGTTACTTGCCCGAGATTCGATCGTCGGTATCCAATACCTAGTTCAATCTCTTTACTGGCAAGTCTCTTTACTCGTTACGTAATGCATCATTCCGTAACTAACTCATTAGTTACATTGCTTGCAAGGCTTATAGTGATGTGCATTACCGAGAGGACCCAGAGATACCTCTCCGACAATCGGAGTGACAAAACCTAATCTCGAAATACGCCAACCCAACATGTACCTTTGGAGACACCTGTAGTACTCCTTTATAATCACCTAGTTACGTTGTGACATTTGGTAGCACCCAAAGTGTTCCTCCGGTAAACGGGAGTTGCATAATCTCATAGTTACAGGAACATGTATAAGTCATGAAGAAAGCAATAGCAATATACTAAACGATCAAGTGCTAGGCTAACGAAATGGGTCAAGTCAATCACATCATTCTCCTAATGATGTGACCCCGTTAATCAAATGACAACTCTTTTGTCCATGGTTAGGAAACATAACCATCTTTGATAAACAAGCTAGTCAAGTAGAGGCATACTAGTGACACTATGTTTGTCTATGTATTCACACATGTATTATGTTTCCGGTTAATACAATTCTAGCATGAATAATAAACATTTATCATGATATAAGGAAATAAATAATAACTTTATTATTGCCTCTAGGGCATATTTCCTTCACCCCCCTGCCCTCGTATATAAAGGAGGGAGGGGGAGGTGCGGCCGGCCCCCAAGGGGTGCGCCTGGAGGAGTCCTACTCCCACCGGGAGTAGGACTACCCCCTCTTGCCTTGGTGGAGAAGGAAAGGGGGGAGGGGAAAGAGGAAAGGGGGGCGCCGCCCCCCTCCTTGTCCTATTCGGACTAGGGGAAGGGGGCACGCGGCCTGCCCTGGCCGGCCCTTCTATTCTCCCTCATGGCCCATGTAGGCCCAATAACCCCCGGGGGGGTTCCGGTAACCCCCCGGTACTCCGGAAAAATCCCAGTTTCTCCCAGAACGTTTCCGATATCCAAATATAGGCTTCCAATATATCAATCTTTATGTCTCGACGCCTCATCATGTCCTAGATCACATCCGGGACTCCGAACAACCTTCGGTACATCAAAATATATAAACTCATAATAAAACTGTCATCGTAACATTAAGCGTGCGGACCCTACGGGTTCAAGAACTATGTAGACATGACCCAGAACTATTCTCGGTCAATAACCAATAGCGGAACCTGGATGCTCATATTGGCTCCTACATATTCTACGAAGATCTTTATTGGTCAAACCGCATAACAACATACGTTGTTCCCTTTGTCATCGGTATGTTACTTGCCCGAGATTCGATCGTCGGTATCTAATACCTAGTTCAAGCTCGTTACTGGCAAGTCTCTTTACTCGTTACGTAATGCATCATTCCGTAACTAACTCATTAGCTACATTGCTTGCAAGGCTTATAGTGATGTGCATTACCGAGAGGGCCAGAGATACATCTCCGACAATCGGAGTGACAAAACCTAATCTCGAAATACGCCAACCCAACATGTACCTTTGGAGACACCTGTAGTACTCCTTTATAATCACCCAATTACGTTGTGATGTTTGGTAGCACCCAAAGTGTTCCTCCGGTAAACGGGAGTTGCATAATCTCATAGTTACAGGAACATGTATAAGTCATGAAGAAAGCAATAGCAACATACTAAACGATCAAGTGCTAAGCTAACGGAATGGGTCAAGTCAATAGCATCATTCTCCTAATGATGTGATCCCATTAATCAAATGACAGCACATGTCTATGGTTAGGAAACATAACCATCTTTGATAAACGAGCTAGTCAAGTAGAGGCATACTAGTGACTATATGTTTGTCTATGTATTCACACATGTATCATGTTTCCGGTTAATACAATTCTAGCATGAATAATAAACATTTATCATGATGTGAGGAAATAAATAATAACTTTATTATTGCCTCTAGGGCATATTTCCTTCCGGAGTTCCTGAAGGAAAGATGCCAACTTCATCACGATGACCTGAAGCAGAGAAATGAAGACATCATGGATCGACCGCTTCGAGAAGAGCAACCAAGACCAAGAAGATACGTTAGAATTTCGTAACCAGATTTTTCCACGTTACTCCACCTCCTAAAATCTCGGGACGAGATTTCTTGTAGTGGAGGAGACTTGTAACACCCCGGGAATCATGCTACAGTAACCTCACACTAATGATGCCATGTCATCAAATTTAACTAGGCCAAATTGCCACTTG
Organism: Triticum dicoccoides; assembly: GCF_002162155.2. Lineage (NCBI taxonomy): Eukaryota > Viridiplantae > Streptophyta > Magnoliopsida > Poales > Poaceae > Triticum > Triticum dicoccoides. The sequence goes on along the minus strand of NC_041389.1, from coordinate 695,010,582 downwards.
ATAAAAATCAAAGCCGTTTTCAAATTTAAAGTAAAGTCAAATAATTTATTTCTTCAAGCAGTAAAACTAAAAAGATCACTATATTCTATAAATTCCCCAGATCATGGTAATATTGAACACAACATTGCTTGACCCACCAATTAATTCCTAGGATCTTATAAAGTGGGTCAGCAGAAAAATAGCTAGCCTTTTCAATTTCTAAAAATGGGTAGACAACTCCTTTTGGCCCCAAACTTTTTGTGCACCGTGGTAATATTGTGCTTAATTTATATGCCAAGCTTCACTTTAAAAAAAATCATTTGGTGCAAAGCTCAAATAGGAAAACAGGAGAAATAAATGAAAATAGGAAAAAAACAACATAAAAAAGGAAAAAGTGCCCCTAACCCAACTGGGCCATGGCCCAGCTGGTCGCACACCCAACCTGCCCACTCAGATCCACTTAACCCCCACTAACCCCCGCTACCCCGTAACCCTAGACCCTCACGACCCACACTCCCCCCATGGGCCCCCTTTCCGCCCTCTGCCTCCCCCCGATCTGGATCAGGGGCAGGCAACCTGCGCCCGTCGCCGACGAGTCCAGGCCCCGTAGCTACGCCGCCGACCGCCTCGATGCTCCGCGCGCCCACCTGTGCTGCCGCCTCGCTGGAGCCACCCTGTCACCCCCGTCATCCTCTCCGTCACAGAACCGCCCAGACCTCGACGTCTCGTCCCCGTCATTGCTCGCCGTCATCTTCGTCTTCCTCCCCACGCCCACTCCCATTTCCTTGCAACCGCCGGTGAGGTGTCGCGCCTCCCCCTTTCCCCCTTGTGCCTCCACCGCCGCGTCGGCCTTACGTCGTTTGCACGCGCGCCCCCTGCGCGTCCTGGCCGTGCCTGGTTCACGCCCAGCTCGTGCCCACCTGCTGATGTGCTGTGCTGTTGCTCCCGGATGCCTGTGCTGCTGCTTGCTCTGCGTGCTGCCGTCATCGCTGCTCTACTCTTGCTAGCTGCTGCTGCCTTTGCACGCGGCGCCACCGAGCCGCCCCCTCGCCTGGCTGCGCCGCACCAGCCGCTGCTGTCACGCCCGCGACGGCAACAACCAGTGGCGGAGCCAGGAAAATCATATGAGGGTGGCCGAGTGTTCTAATGTCTTGCTGGGAGGGCCGGCCTATCAAAATACGTCATTTTATACATCAATTAAGCACTACTAAGATGGATATTAGCCTTAAGTCAAGAATGTTAGGGGGGACAGGGCCCCTGTTGGTCCCCCTGCCTCCGCCACTAGCGACAACCTCTGCCACACCCCCGTGGGCCGCCGCCTGCGCCACCACCTCCCAGGCAGCCCTGATGCTGCCGCCGACGCCCTCCCGCTCGACGGCATCCGCCCCTGGCCGCCTTACTCCACCACCGTCGCCCGCGGCCCCGGCTGGCCGTGCCCAGGCTCGCCCCGATAGGCATTGGCTGCACCCGCGAGCCCGCACAGCCGTGTGCCCGTTATTCCTCGCTGGGCCTATGACATATGGTGCCCAGCGCCATGGAAAAAAACATTAAAAATGTGACTAAAAATTAATTAATTAATTAATTACCTATTTAGCTAACTAATTAGTTAGTTAACTTCGTTAAGCTAATAGATAAACCTAAACAGTCAATGACGGGGGCCCCCACCCCCTGTTAGCCAGTCAAACATTGACTGGTCAACTAGGTCCCCCTGGCCCACATGTCATCCTCTATGTGCACTTTTGTGTACACAGAGCTGGGTACCCGTAGCAATTTGTTGTTTATTTCAAATTAATAATAATTTCAGAATATTGTTAAATCTTTGAAAATTCAAATAAAATAATATGTAACTCAGATGAAAAAGTTTTATACATGAAAGTTGCTCAGAACGACGAGACAAATTCGAATATGTAGACCGTTCATTCGCCACATGTCCCTAGCATAGCGAACATGCAACAATCCCGCTCTTGTTCGTCTGTCTGAAAACGTCAAACACTGGGAATACTTTCCCGGATGTTTCCCCCCTTCGTCGACATCGCCTAGTACCGCTTTAGGGCACACCTAGCACCGCGTATTGCCATGTTATGCTTTGTTATACTTTGATTGCACTATTATTTATTGTGTCCCCCCTCGGTTACTTCTTTCCGGTAGACCCCGAGACTGCCGGTGATCCCCAGTTCGACTACGGTGTCAACGACTCCTCCTTGCCTGAGCAACCAGGCAAGACCCCCGCCCCCTTAATCACCAGATATCGCCTATTCTTCCCTCTACTGCTTGCAGTAGTGTTGTGTAGCATGCTACTATTTCGGTTAATCCTATTCTGTTGCATAGCCCATCATTGTTTCTACTGTTGTTGATACCTTACCCTCAATCCTAAATGCTTAGTATATGATGCTAGTTTATCATCCGTGGGCCTACATTCTTGTCCTTCTTCCATGCTATACTATCGGGCCGTGATCACTCGGGAGGTGATCACGGGTATATACTATACATACATACTATTCAGATGGTGACTAAAATCGGGTCGGCTCATGGAGTAGCCGCAAGTGTTTCGGAGAGGGGGACTAAAGGGGAAGGTGGTTCCATCCAGGTAGTGATGGGACAGTGTTCCCGACAGCCCCCTGATGGTTACTTTGTGGCAGAGCGATAGGGCAGGTTGAGACCACCTAGGCGAGAGGTGGGCCTGACCCTGGTCGGCGTTCACGGTTACTTCATAATAACACGCTTAACAAGAAGTTGGTATTTGATCTGAGTCTGGCCACTGGCCTATACGCACTAACCAACTACGCGGGAACAATTATGGGCACTCGACATCGTGGTATCAGCCGAAGCCTTGTTGACGTCAGCGACTGAGCGGCGCGCGTCGGCTGGAACGCCTGCTCTTGTATAAGGGAACTAGGTCTGCTCATTGGCCGCGTTCGCAATGTGCAGGTGTGCAATGGGCGATGGGCCCAGACCCCCGGGTGCATAGGATTTAGACTAGCGTGCTGACCTCTTTGTTGTGCCTAGGTAGGGTTGCGACGTGTTGATCTTGTGAGGCCGGACATGACCTAGGAAAGTGTGTCCGGCCAGAGGGATCGAGCATGTTGGGAAATGTGGTGCACCCCTGCAGGGAAGTTTATCTATTCAAATAGACATGTCTAAACCCGGGCAAACGTCGGGCCGGGTCGGGTTCGGGCCGGGCATGACTAAGCCCGAAGAAAAAAATCCCAAGCCCGAGCCCAGACCAAAGTACATGAACAGTGACATTTTTTTAATTAAATTAATCATTTTTGGTATAGTATATTAATTTATTATACCTATATTTCGAATAGAATATGTTTTTATATATATTTCGGGCTTTATTCGGGCTTTCGGGCCAGGCTTTGGGTCAGAAAATGGAGCCCAAGCCCAACCGAATGTCGGGCTTCGGGTTCGGGCCGACCGGCCGGGTTGTCCATGACCGAGTCTAGCTGTGTCCCTCGGTAAAAGGACGACCCGGAGTTGTACCTTGACCTTATGACAACTAGAACTGGATACTTCATAAAACACACCCATACAAGTTTTAGAGACATCTCGGTGATCGCTTTCCCACAGGGCGACAAGGGGAGGATCGCCGGGTAGGATTATGCTATGCGTGATACTTGATGAACTTTCCATCTACTCTCTTCTACATGCTGCAAGATGAAGGCTGCTAGAAGCGTAGTCTTCAATAGTACTAGCTATCCCCCTCTTATTCTGGCATTCTGCAGTTCAGTCCACCGATATTGCCTCTTTACACATATACCCTTGCATATGTAGTGTAGATCCTTGCTTGCGAGTACTTTGGATGAGTACTCGCGGTTGCTTTGCTCCCTCTTTTTCCCCCTTTTCCTCTTTTTCTCGGACGTCGCAACCAGATATTGGAGCCCAGGAGCCAGATGCCACCATCGACGACGACCCCTACTACACCGAGGGTGCCTACTACTATGTTCAGGCCGCCGACGACGAGGAGTAGTTTAGGAGGATCCTAGGCAGGAGGTCTGCGCCTCTTTAGATCTGTATCCCAGTTTGTGTTAGCCATCTTATGTCAACTTGTTTAACTTATGTCTGTACTTAGATATTGTTGATTCCGCTGACTCATTTATGTTCGAGCACTTGTATCCGAGCCCTCGAGGCCCCTGGCTTGTAATATGATGCTTGTATGACTTATTTTACTTTTTGTGTTGTGATATATTCCCGTGAGTCCCTGATCTTGATCGTACACGTTTGCGTGTGTGACTAGTGTACGATTGAATCGGGGGTGTCACAGAATTACTGTTCATGCAAATATACTGTTTGAACCTACTATTTTGTACCTTGGTAGCATCATCACCGGAAAGGATTGAGACTATTGAGATGACGTCGGTACGCCGGTGGAGAGAAATGATGTGTAGAAAAATCCTAAATCTTAACCCTCCATACAAGGACGCAATGGTGGCGGAGGACAGAAATGATGAGTGAAAAAATACCAGTTTTTCTTAACAGCGTGCCTATTTTTTCTCCGATGGTAGCTAGAAAGAAGTAAAGGGTAAATCAGATTATTCGGGAGCACTGTTAGAACAGGGGTACTGTCCATGCGTGGTACTGTCCACACGTGGTACTGTTCATTGATGTCGATGTAAATGAACAGTATAATATTAAAAGAATTTAAAAACCCAATAAAATCCATAGCCTTCCCGCTTTAGTGTAGTAACTTATTTGGTTTACTGCCCCGGTTAGCAGTTCTGGGTTTATTCGAATATTGTTCCAGTTTTTGTTCGGGTAATTGTTACTGAAATGCCATGTTGTGAAAATGGGCAGTAATCGTTCAAGAACTTATTTTCCCCACATATTACCGTTCAAGTAAATATACTGTGCTGGCCTACTGTTTTGTGCCTCGACAACACCATCACCGGAAAAGATCAGGAGACGATTGGCTATGCCTCGGTATGCCGGTGGGGAGAAATAATGTGTAGAAAAATCCTAAATCTTAAGCCTCTATATAAGGATGCGATGGTGGAGGAGGAGAGGAATGATGTGTAAAAAATCTTAACCCTTTATATAAGGATGCATTGGTGGATGAGGAGCAGAGAAATGATGTGTAAAAAAAATCTTCACCCTCTATATAAGGCAATGGTGGAGGAGGAGAAGAGAAATGATGTATAGAAAAATCATACTCCCTCCGTTCCAAAATATAGCGCGCCCACGCTTTTCGAGGTTCAACTTTGACCATAAATTTAACCCACGAGACCGACTGCGGCGGGATCAAAAATTATATAATTAAAAACTTTTTTTGAATACGAATTCATTGGTATAATTTTTTCGCCCGCCGCAGTCTGTCTTGTTGATTAAATTAATGGTCAAAGTTGAAGCACGGAAACCGAGGACGCGCTATATTTTGGAACGGAGGGAGTAGTTTTTTAGCAACATGCGTATTTCTTCTCCGGTGAAAGCTAAAATGAAGTGTAAGCTAAAAAAATAAGGGAAATCATATTATTCAGGAGCACGGTTCACACCGGGGTACTGTTCATGGACAGTACTGTTCATCTGGGGTACTGTTTGCAACCGTTTGTTTTTCACGCGTGATATTGATGCTACTACTGATGGCGATTTAAATGAACAGTAGGAGCTTAAAAAGGAGGTACTGTTCACTGGTGGTACTGTTCATGCGCGGGGTACTGTTCACAATCGTTTGTTTTTCACGCGTGATACTCGTATACTGACGTCGATGTAAATAAACAGTACTCCCTCCGTTCCAAATTAAGTGACTCGACTTTGCACTAACTTTAGTACGATGTTAGTACAAAATTGAGTCACTTATTTTGGGACGGAGGGAGTAGAAGCTTAGAGAAAGTAAAAAAAAAAAGAAAAAAGTAAAGCCTTCCCGCTTTAGTATCGTAACTTATTTGTTCACAGAAAGAGCACGCAGGGTACCGGGCTATCTTTTTCTCATGTACTTCCCTCCGTTCCTAAATATAAGTTTTTATAGAGATTTCACTAGGTGGACTACATACGGGGCAAAATGAATGAACCTACGCTTAGAATGCATCTATATACATTCGTATGTGGTTCATAGTGAAATCTCTATAAAGACTTACATTTAAGAACGGAGGGAGTAAGTAATAAATCTTGTCAAAATATCATCTTGGAATAATTGCCACGGTAAATATAGATTTTCAAAGGGATCGAGTCTATTTTTCCAGATCCACTAATTATTGCCACTGGAACAACAACTCGGAGTAGAGCCGTCGCCTAAGAGCAAGTACAATAGGGCGACATAAGTAGGCTATAAGAAATAAAAAATATATCTTTATTTGGTTGGAGGAGAGAGAAGAGAAGCGGACTCTTGGTTAGTAGCCAGTTGCAACATGAGACCCAAGACGCTTTGTGAGGATGTAAGGTGGGCCAACTATTGATAAACTAATACTCCCATTCGTCCTAAAAATCTTGTCTTAGATTTATCTAGATATGGATGTATCTAATACTAAAGCGTGACTTGATACATCCGTATCTAGACAAATCTAAGACAAGAATTTTTGGATGGAGGGAGTGAAAGTGCGTTATATCGACTAAAGGGAGGGGGGTGAATAGACAATTTTTATGAATTCTTCACTAAGGAATTTGCTGGTGAGGAAATTCCTTAGCGAAGAGCTACTTGCAGCGGAATAAGTACTCAAAAGTAAACATAACAGAACACAAGCATAGTCATCATGATGAAATAAAGACAAGCACAGAGTACAAAAAGCGTAAACACAGGATGACACAGGATGAAGACGGACAGACTGAAGAAATTGAACTAAGGAAATTGAGAAAGTCTTCAGTCAAAGTCTTCAAACAGATATGAATAAGCACACAACACAGTTATGAGGAAATGAAAGAGTTGAGGAAATAGAACCAGTAAGTTTGGTGAAGACAATGATTTGGTAGACCAGTTCCAACTGTTGTCTCAGTTGTACGTCTGGTTGGAGCAGCTAGGTATTTAAACCTAAGGACACACAATCCCGAACACACAGTCTTCACCGTATTCTCCTTGAGCTAAAGTCATATAGACCTCACCCAATCACTCGTGGTAAGTCTTCAGGTGACTTCCAAACCTTCACAGGCTCGGGCACTCAACAATCAACAATTCCTCTTGGATGATCTACACCTTGATGCCTAACCATCTGGAAGAAGCACAGTCTTCAAAGGTAACAAGCGTCGGATCCACGCAGGATCAATCTCTTCAGTGATGCTCAATCACTTTGGGTTTGAAGGTGTTTGGGTTTGGGTTTTCCTCACTTGATGATTTTCGCTCAAAGTGCTCGGAGGATGGGATGCTCTCGAATGACAAGTGTCAGTTTCTCTCGGAGCAGCCAACCAGCTAGTGGTTGTAGGGGACGGCTATTTATAGCCTAGGGAGCAGCCCAACATGATAAGACATAAATGCCCTTCAATGATATGACCGTTAGGTGGGTAAATATTTTGGGATAGCTGGCGCGTAGCACAACAACGGTTGGAATTTTGACTCTCAAATTCCTCAGGGCTATCATGTTCCTCACTATGTAGGCAATCCGCACTGGCGAATCCTAACTCCTCAGTTAGAACAAATTCCTCAGCAACTAGAAGAACTTCATCTCTGTTACTTTAGAAATTGACTGAACTGTATGAGATTTCCAATGGCTTCACTCGAAGGGATTGGTAGGTGTAGGATTTTGAGTTGAGCATCACATGGAAATTTTCCTTAGTATTTCCTCGACCCCCTTTAACAGTACGGTGTTTCCTATGACTCAAGAAAGAGAAAATGAAACTACGAAAACAAAAGTCTTCACGCTTCATGTTCCTCGAATGAATTCCAAGTCTTCAAGGTCACACCAATTTCTTCACTTTCAAAGTCTTCAAAAAGTATTCAGAAATCCAAAGTCTTCAGTTGAAGAATTTCATTTTTAGGGGTTGACTTTCTTAGTAATTATCAAACTCCCCATAGACTTATAGACCTGTGTACACTCACAAACACATCAGTCCCTTAACCTATAAGTCATCAATACACCAAAATCACTAAGGGGCACTAGATGCACTTACAATCTCCTGAAGATGTGCATAGTGAGGAATTTGCATTTGAAGCAATGCACACTTGAAGAGTAAAATCATGGAGATCTCCCCCTATATCTTGTAATTCATACATGCATTTAACATATAATATGAAGAATTTGAAATGCATGATGAAATATGGTGACTGATGTAATTCAGCATGCGTGTAATGACTTTAATGAGGAAAATGAGGAATAAGCATGCAGAAGAACTCAACAAAAGTATCAGGCCACCATAGAGTTTAAGTTTACAACTCGATCCATCAAAAATCATCAGAAGAGCGAGAGTTGTAACTTAGGAAAAAAATGCCCATATAAGATAGACCCGCTTGAAGACTAACTCAAATTTCTCCCCCTTTGTCATCGAATGACCAAAAGGATTGAAAATGAGGACTAACTCCCCTGAAGAATATCATGATGATGAAGGAGCGCCAACGTTATTGTGGTCGTGTGTCGTTGTAGGGCTTACCGCAGTGTCGTCCAAGTCTTCATACTCGTCCATGTCACATGATGAAGAATATGAACTGGCTACCAAGGAAGGAACCTGGACCTTCTTGTATTTCTTCGGTGGAGGAGCAGACCAGTCAAAGTCTTCCTTGAGACCCATTTTCTTCAGATCTTCTTCACCATATATATGTGATAGAATAGCCAAGGTGCGACCGAAGACTTCATGGAGGTAGTAATGGTTTTTCTTCACTGCATTATGTGTAGCAGTCATGTTGTGAAGAATAGAACCAAACTGACGCTTAACCCATTTGTGGTTTCGATCCACCTTTTGGTGAAGACTAAGAAGCAGCTCACGGTCAGTCATCACACGAGGAGCAGTGGCTTGAGGATTTGACTTGGCTGCATTGGGAGCAGAATCATGAGTGGCAGAGTCATCATTGGTGGAATAAGATGCAGCTTTATGAAACTGACCATCCAATGGACGAATGCCTTCATAAAAAATAGCAGTGGCCTTGCCCTTTTCATCAGCTGAGGAAAATGTCCGCTTGAGGACTTAAATAGGGGGCAAGTAGTTTCCATGGTTGAGTGTATCAGCTTTGTAGTTGAGTGAAGACCTTGTTCTGATGAATGTCATAATCCAAGGAGCATAAGGCTTCAGCTCAAATGGAGAAAGTGAAGCGTTTGCCAGAGTCCTCATGAAGAAATCATGATAATTGACAGGGATGCCATGCATGATGTTGAATAGCAGATTCTTCATGATGCCAACAATTTCCTCATTAGATGAGTCATGGCCTTTGATAGGACTCAAAGTCTTTGTCAAAATGCGATAGACTGTTCTTGGCACATACAGTAATTCCTTCACGAGGTAATTGGTCCTTGGGGCTTGATCGAGCTTCAGAGGCTTCTTTAGCACTTGCATGTAATGAGCAGTAAGTCAGGTTCTTGGTACAAACAACGAGCACCTTCAGGTGGAGGACTGATTGGCAGGGCATGAAGTAATTCAGAGGCCGGTGCCTTATAATGAGTGTTTTCGGTCATCCAGTCCAACACCCAAGTGTTGATATCATCAGCATCACATGTGACGTGCAGCGTTGTGTAGAACTGAAGAATAAGCTCTTCATTCCAATCAACAATGTCAGAGCAAAAGTTGAGCAGTCCTGCATCGTGAATCACACCGAGGACTGGAGAGAAGCAAGGCATTGATTCCATATCCACGTGAGGAATATGCTCGTGGTCGAAGACTTTGTCTTTGTTAAAAAGCAGTGAAGAATAGAAATTGTCCTAGCTGGCAATCCAAAAGCGCTTCCTTCTAAGACGAGCAGATTCATAAGGATTATAATCAGTGAAGAACACGTGCTCGCCAAAGAAGTCATCAGCCTTGAATTTCTGCTTCTTCGAGAAGGGATCCTTTGGCTTGGGCTGAGGAGTATCAGTCAATTGCATCACCACCTCAGGAATCGCAATCTCAGGATCCACAGGCTAAGGAATTTCAGGCCCTTCTTCAGTTGCAGCCTAGGTCTTCAATTCTTCATTGACAATTTCATCAGCACTAGTGGATAGAATTTCTTCATGGACAGATGGTGTTGCATGAGGTTCTTCAGATCCCATTTGTACTTCAGTAGCAATAGGAGACTGAGGAATTTGTTGAAGTGGAGTGAACAGTGGAGAGTTGGGGTGCTGAATTTCCCAAAAGTCATCATTCAGCACGGGAGTGGTACAACCAATGTCCACATCTTCATCTTCCATTTCTTCAACGCCGGCCTCTTCAGCAGTAAACTGAGGCATAGGCGAGGAGACAATAGGTGTTGAAGGGATTGCATCCACTTCAATTTCTTCATCCAACTGCTCTGACGAAGCAGCAGAAGGAATTTCTTCATCTGATTCACTTGGAATCACATAATCTTCATCAAAAGGAACAAGGTCATTTGATGACATGAATGAGACAGGAACGACATCAATTGGGTTGTCAAATGAGCTTGTCAAAGGCTTCATCTTCTTCGGAGCTGAAGAATCTGATGAAGTTGATGCCTTCCTTTTCTTCACAGCTGCACGCTCTGCAGCCTTGGTCTTCTTCACATCTTATGCAGATGGAAGGATTGGAGTAGGCGTTGGCGTTGGTGCAGGAGGAGCAGAGGAATTTGGTTCATTTTCATCAGGCACAACTGATACAGTTGCCCTGACTTCTTCATTTTCTTCAGGTGCAACACTAGTGGATGCCCTGGCAATTTCTTCACCGGCTGGAATGCAGTCATCAGCCCTGGTACTTTCATTTTCTTTAGCAGCCTGATTGTCATCAGCGGTGCTGGCATGTTCTTCAGTAGGTTGGACAGATGCTTCAGCCGGAGTGACTTCAATGCGCACAAGAGCAGCAACACTTGAAGTGAATGTCTTTGTTAGCTTGACAAACCGGACCTTGGCACCCTTCTAGTCAGCCTTGTAGGCTTCAAATTCTTCGCTGAGCTTCTTGATTTCAGCTTGCAGCGCAATGAGCTGCTCAGGCGAAAGATTGAGGACGTTGTCCTTCAAGTAGCGCTGCTTCTTGTACTGCGCTTTCTTCAGTGACCTGGCTTGGTCATACTTACATTTTTCTTCTTCAATGAAGGCAGTCAAAACATGACTTTGACCAGGAGTGAGGTTCATCTCCGACAAAGGTGTGTTCGGGTCCTTGTGCCATAGATCGATGAAATCTAGGATCAACTTCGGATCCAGTAACATTGGCACATTACTGCCTTTGGCTCTAGCGGCCTTGACTTGCCTCTCTTTCATGATTTCGGCAAGTTCTTCATCATCAGCCTCATCATCATCAGTTGGCACTTGAAAGGCGACCTGCTTCTTGTGAGGACTTGGTCGAGGGCCTCATCCAGCAGTGGCCTTTTTCTTCAGCAGAGAGGGCCCAGTTGAGGAATTTGGTGCAGTTGAGGAACTTGTAGACGCTCCTGAGGCAATTGATATGCCTGTAGTCCTTTGGCACGTGGCAAGATGCACAGGTGCATAGGATTTAGTTGGAGCAGCTGAGGACATTGTCGGAGCAACTGAGGACTTTGAAGGAGGAGGAGCAGTTTGAGGAGTTGGCCATGAGAGTTTTGAAGAATTTGGTCGTGAGGGCATTGCTGAGGAACTTGGCCGTGAGGGCATTGAGGGTGAAGCACTTAGCTTGCGAGCAGGCTTCTTAGCCATGGCCTTCTTCGGCTTGCTTGCAGAGGTCTCAACAGCTGTAGTAGCAGCAGCAGAGTCTTTATTGAATTTCCTCACTTCTTATTTTGCCTGTTTGGCCAGTTTGGCCTGGCGCTTTGCCCATTCATCAAGATAATCCTCACCGTGCTTGAGGCTGGTGGGATCTGCCACTTGGCCAGGTGCCAATGGAGGTCTTGGGCATGGAGGGTTGAGAGCGAATTTCTTCATATACTTGGGAGTAACATATCTGTACTCCCTCCATTCCCGTGCCCATCTCTTCTCTATCCTTTGTATGCACACCTTGCGCTGATTTTTGTCCTCTTTTCCAAATTTGGCCTCATCGGGAGTGCAATAACCCTTGTATATGTCATCAGGGATCTCGAAAGCAGTATTGACCTCAGGCCTCTTTCCACCCTTCTATGGCTTCTTACCATCAGCCATTTTCTTCAGCTAAGGAATGTGAACAATGGAATTTTCTGAAGATGTATGCAACTTTTCTTCAAGGAACGCTGCAAATGAGTTAAGTTGATGAGAACCTAGTGATTCAGCAGCAGACGTGAGTACTTATGAACAGAGTATAGTTGCGAGGAATTTCGAGAGGTCATATGCGTTCTCAGAAGGTTTTTCAAAAAGAATAAGTTTAAGGAATTTGACCAGATGAGTCTTGAAGAATTTCACTAAGCGTGCTTTGTCTTAGGTTCCAGAGTTGTATACATCGAAGATCCACACAATTGAGGAATCTAGAAGAAAAAATATTGCTTAGAGAAACGAATCAAGAGTAGATGACATGTGAGGTGTTCAGTGTGTGAAGATTTGAAGAATAACACCTTTGAAGATTTTTAAGAAAACATTTGAATTAAAGAGGGTAGTAAAAGTAACTTTTAATTACTCTTGATGAAGAACATGACGAACTAGGAAGTGTAGATGTGAAGTACATCAGTTCAGATCTCCCACGCCCTAACTTGGCAGAGGAAGACAACTACGGCGGTGGCGGAGTGAAGAAATCCGCAGTCGGTGCGAGTACGACGGCGACGATGTCGAGGCAGTGAAGCTCTTCCTCACCGGCGATGATGAAGTAGCGGCGACGCTAGGGTTTGAGTAGCTCGAGCGGGAGTGAGAACGAGCGGAGTAAAAAACAAAGTGGGGATGGGGAGGGGCTATTTATAGTCGGAGTGAAAAAACGTAAGCCCGAGGAAATCGGACGAACGTGCCCCTGACCCTTCTCATTCGCTTGACATGTGTCACCCACGTACTTAGAGGTGGCGATTGTGTGAGATTGTGGGTGAATAGAAAAGTATTATCGTGCGATGCAGAATTGTTTGAGCGGCAAAGCCGAAAATTTAGATGAGATAAGTTAAAAGTTCCGTTCGCAAATTCTTCAGCTGTCAAGGACACAGTGAAGATTTTGAATGAGTTCCAAATAGAACGCACATGAAGAATTTGTGAAAAGATTGGGTTGAGTTTAGCATAGAGGGGGAAGGGTCCGATCACATTCACTTAGCAGAAAAGTCAACTTGAAGAATTAGCAATAAGTGAATGATGTAGAGGACATAAACTCATATATATATATAATCAAATGAAGATCAATGACGGAAAGAATGAAGACAATGCAAAGTTGAAGAATTTGAGAAACTGAGGAATTTCAAAAACTGAGGAAAAACTTAAACTGAAGATTTTCAACTTTTGGTTGGTGGCATAACCCACCGTATAAGAAAGCTGATTTCAGACACCGTGTACAATTCTCGTAGGGTTCTGCGAATCAATTTCTTCATTAATTTCTTCACACTTAGAGGGTTAGTCTTCTTTGATTGAAGAAAAACGTTACTTTGTGTCTTGCACATCTAAGTCATCAATCTTGCATAAGTGTTAGGATGAGTGTCCTTTTCAAAGAACATTCGAATATTCTAGGATATTTAGCTAACACCGCAACTTGCTAATCTCTTCTCATACAAGGGCTTTGTGAAGATATTGGCCAGCTGATCTTCAGTGCTTGCATGGTCGATGGAGATGTCGCCCTTCAACACATGATCATGAAGAAAATGATGACGAATCTGGATGTGCTTTGTCTTCGAGTGCTGAACTGGGTTATGAGCAATCTGATAGCGCTCTCATTGTCGCTGTAGAGAGGCACATTCTTCACCTTGATGCCATAGTACTTGAGTGTTTGCTTCATCCATAGTAATTGAGCACAACACGATCCAGCAGCAATGTACTCAACTTCTGCAGTGGAGAGTGAGATGGAGTTCTGCTTCTTTGAGGACCAACATACCAAGGATCGTCTGAGGAAATGGCATGTGCCAGATGTTTACTTGCGGTCCACACGATCTCCAGCATAGTGAGAGTCTGAATATCCAGTGAGATCAAAGGAAGAGCCCTTGGGATACCATAATCCAAGTGTTGGTGTGTGAGCTAGATATCGAAGATTATGCTTCGTAGCCTTATGGTGTGATTCCTTTGGTGTAGCTTGAAATCGGGCACACATGCAAACACTAAGCATAATATCCGGCCTAGATGCACATAGGTACAATAAGGAGCCAATCATGGAATGGTATACCTTTTGATCGAAGTCTTTACCATTTTCATCAGTGCGTAGATGGCCATTTGTGGGCATAGGAATTTTTACGCCTTTGCAGTCTTGCAAGCCGAATTTCCTCAACACATCCTTGAGGTATTTCTCCTGAGATATGAATATGCCATTGCGCTGTTGACGAATTTGAAGACCTAAAAAGAATTTCAATTCTCCCATCATAGACATTTGATATTCTTCACTCATCATATAGGTAAATTCATCACTATATCGTTGGTCAGTACAGCCAAAAATGATATCATCAACATAAATTTGGCACACAAACAATTCACCATCATAAGATTTAGTGAAAAGAGTTGGGTCGAGTGAATCGGGTTTGAAGCCTTTCTTCATGAGGAATTCCTTCAAAGTACCATACCACGCCCGAGGGGCCTGCTTGAGGCCATACAGGGCCTTATTGAGTATGAAGACTTTGTCAGGATGCTTTGGATCTTCAAAACCTGGGGGTTGAGCAACATATACTTGTTCCTCAAGCTTACCATTAATGAATGCACTTTTCACATCCATTTGATATAAAGTGATATCATGACGGTTAGCATAAGAAAGTAATATGCGAATAGCCTCAAGTCTAGCAATAGGTGCAAAAGTTCCATCGAAATCAATTCCTTCAACCTGTGTGTAGCCTTGAGCTACAAGCTGATACGTCTCCAATGTATCTATAATTTTTGATTGTTCCATGCTATTATATTACCCCCTTTGGATGTTTATGGGCTTTATTTTACACATTTATATCATTTTTGGGACTAACCTACTAACCGGAGGCCCAGCCCGTATTGCTGTTTTTTTGCCTGTTTCAGTATTTCGAAGAAAAGGAATATCAAATGGAGTCCAAATGGAATGAAACCTTCGGGAGCGTGATTTTTGGAACGAACGTGATCCAGGGGACTTGGAGTGCAAGTCAAGAAGCAGCCGGGGCCTCCATGAGATAGGAGGGCGTGCCCCCCATAGAGCGTGCCCCCTATCTCGTGGGCCCCTCGGGCGTCCACCGACGTACTTCTTCATCCTATATAAGCCTACGTACCCCGAAAACATCCAGGGAGCACCCGAAACACAATTTCCACCGCCGTAACCTTCTGTATCCGCGAGATCTCATCTTGGAGCCTTCGCCGGCGCTCCGTCAGAGGGGGAATCGACCACGTAGGGCTTGTACATCAACACCATAGCCCTTCCGATGAGTTGTGAGTAGTTTAACACATACCTTCGGGTCCATAGTTATTAGCTAGATGGCTTATTCTCTCTTTTTGGATCTCAATACAATGTTCTCCCCCTCTCTTGTGGAGATCTATTCGATGTAATCTCTTTTTGCGATGTGTTTGTCGAGATCCGATGAATTGTGGGTTTATGATCAAGTTTATCTATGAATAATATTTGAATCTTCTCTGAATTCTTTTATGTATTATTGAGTTATCTTTGCAAGTCTCTTCGAATTATCAGTTTGGTTTTGCCTACTAGATTGATCTTTCTTGCCATGGGAGAAGTGCTTAGCTTTGGGTTCAATCTTGCGGTGTCCTTACCCAGTGACAGAAAGGGTTGCAAGGCACATATTGTATTTTTGCCATCGAGGATAAAAAGATGGGGTTTATATCATATTGCATGAGTTTATCCCTCTACATCATGTCATCTTGCTTAAGGCGTTACTCTGTTCTTATGAACTTAATACTCTAGATGCAGGCAGGAGTCGGTCGATGTGTGGAGTAATAGTAGTAGATGCAGGCAGGAGTCGGTCTACTTGTTGCGGACGTGATGCCTATATACATGATCATGCCTAGATAATCTCATAATTATTCGCTTTTCTATCAATTGCTCGACAGTAATTTGTTCACCCACTGTAAGATTTATGCTATCTCGAGAGAAGCCTCTAATGAAACCTATGGCCCCTGGGTCTATCTCCTATCATATTTGCTTCCAATCTACTTTTATTTGCATCTTTACTTTTTGCATCTATATTATAAAATACCAAAAATATATTTATCTTATCATACTATCTCTATTAGATCTCACTTTTGCAAGTGGGCGTGAAGGGATTGACAACCCCTTTATCGCGTTGGTTGCGAGTTCTTGGTTTGTTTGTGTAGGTGCATGAGACTTTTGAGGAGCCTCCTACTGGATTGATACCTTGGTTCTCAAAAACTGACGGAAATACTTATGCTACTTTGCTGCATCACCCTTTCCTCTTCAAGGAAAACCAACGCAAGCTCAAGACGTAGCAAGAAGGATTTTTGGCGCCATTGCCGGGGAGGTCTTCGCTCAAGTCAAGACATACCAAGTACTTATCACAAACCTATCTCCCTCGCATTTACATTATTTGCCATTTGCCTCTCGTTTTCCTCTCCCCCACTTCACCCTTGCTGTTTTATTCGCCCTTTCTTTCCCAATCTCCTCCTCTCTTTTTCGCTTGCCTTTTTTTCTGTTTGCTTGTGTGTTGGATTACTTGTTGCCATGGCGCAAGATAATACCAAATTGTGTGATTTCTTGAATACCAATAATAATGATTTCCTTAGTACTCCGATTGCTCCTCTTAATGATGTTGAGTCTTATGAAATCAATACTGCTTTGCTGAATCTTGTTATGAAAGATCAATTCGCCGGCCTTCCTAGTGAAGATGCCGCTACTCATCTAAACAACTTTGTTGATTTGTGTGATATGCAAAAGAAGAAAGATACGGATAGCAATATTATCAAATTGAAGTTATTTCCGTTTTCACTTAGATATCGTGCTAAAGTTTGGTTCTCGTATTTGCCTAAAATAGTATTGATTCTTGGAACAAGTGCAAAGATGCTTTTATCTCTAAGTATTTTCCTCCCGCTAAGATTATCACTCTTAGGAACGATATTATGAATTTTAAACAACTCGATCATGAGCATGTTGCCCAATCTTGGGAAAGAATGAAATTGATGATTCGCAATTGCCCTACTCATGGTTTGAATTTTTGGATGATCATACAAAATTTTTATGCCGGTTTGAACTTTGCTTCTAGAAATCTCCTAGATTCGGCCGCGGGAGGCACGTTTACGGAAATCACGTTAGGAGATGCTACAAAACTTCTTGATAATATTATGGCTTATTATTCTCAATGGCACACTGAAAGATCTTCTAGTAAAAAAGTGCATGCTAGAGAAGAAATCAATGTTTTGAGTGGAAAGATGGATGAACTTATGAAGTTGTTTGCTACTAAAAATACTCCTCTTGATCCCAATGATATGCCTTTGTCTACTTTGATTGAGAATAATAATGAATCTATGGATGTGAATTTTGTTGATAGGAATAGTTTTGGAAACAATGCTTATAGAGGAAACTTTAATGCTAGACCGTTCCCTAGTAATTCCTCTAATAATTATGGAAATTCCTATAATAATTCTTATGGTAATTTTAATAAGATGCCCTCTGATTTTGAGAATAGTGTGAAAGAATTTATGATTTCTCAAAAGAATTTTAATGCTTTGCTTGACGAAAAATTGCTCAAAGTTGATGATTTGGTTAGGAACGTTGATAGACTTTCGCTTGATGTTGGTTCTCTTAAACTTAGATCTTCTTCCCCTAAGCATGACATCAATGAGTCTCTCAAAGTAATGAGAATTTCCATTGATGAGTGCAAAGAAAGAACTGCTAGATTGCGTGCTAAGAAAGATAGCTTTATAAAAGCGTGTTCTTCTAGTTTCCATGAAAATAATGATGAGGATCTTAAAGTTATTGATGCGTCTCCTATTAGATCTATGTTTTTCAATATGAATCTTGATAATTATGGGACTGATGATGAGTCAACTTTACCTAGAATGCGTCCCAAGAATTCGGAGTTTTTAGATCTTGATGCTAAATTAGGTAAAAGTGGGATTGGAGAGGTCATGACTTTAAATAGTATTGAACCCACTATCTCGGATTTCAAGGAATTTGATTATGATAATTGTTCTTTAGAAGGTTGTATTTCCTTGTTGCAATCCGTTGTTAATTCTCCACATGCTTATAGTAAAAATAAAGCTTTTACCAAACATATCGTTGATGCCTTGTTGCAATCTTATGATGAAAAACTTAATTTGGAAGTTTCTATACCTAGAAAACTTAATGATGAGTGGGAACCTACTATAAAGATTAGAATTAAAGATCATGAGTGTTTTGCTTTGTGTGATTTGGGTGCAAGTGTTTCCACGATTCCGAAAACTTTATGTGATGTTCTAGGTTTCCATGATCTTGATGATTGCTCTTTAAGTTTGCACCTTGCGGATTCCACCATTAAAAAGCCAATGGGAAGGATCAATGATGTTCTCATTGTTGCAAATAGAAATTTGGTGCCCGTAGATTTTATCGTTCTTGATATAGATTGCAATCTTTCTTGCCCTATTATTCTTGGTAGACCTTTCCTTAGAACGATTGGTGCGATTACTGATATGAAGGAAGGGAATATTAGATTCCAATTTCCATTAAAGAAAGGCATGGAGCACTTTTCAAGAAATAAAGTCAAATTACCTTATGAATCTATCATGCAAGCTACTTATAAATCAAGTGCCAAAGATGTCACTACTTAGATCTATCTTCGCTTTTATGCCTAGCTAGGGGCATTAAACGATAGCGCTAGTTGGGAGGCAACCCAATATTCTTTGTGTTTTTTGTTTTTGTTCCTGTTTAGTAATAAATTTTGCATCTACCTTCTGTTTAGATGTGTTTTTATCTTTTAATTAGTGTTTGTGCCAAGTAGAACCTATAGGATAAGCTATGATGATAGTTGTTTTGATTCTGCTGAAAAACAGAAACTTTGCACTCACGAGAAAAAATTCAATAAATCACAGAAACGAGATTTTGCATTGATTCTTTTTGCTACTCATCAATAAACAAATTGTCCAGTACGTACTAGTTTTGTAGGATTTTTATAGTTCCAGAAGTTTGCGTTAGTTACAGATTGCTACAGACTGTTCTGTTTTTGGCAGATTCTGTTTTTCGTGTGTTGTTTGCTTATTTTGATACATCTATGACTAGTAAAATAGTTTATAAACCATAGAGAAGTTGGAATACAGTAGGTTTAACACCAAAATAAATAAAGAATGAGTTTATTACAGTACCTTATGTGGTGGTTTTGTTTTCTTTCACTAACGGAGCTTATAAGATTTCCTGTTGAGTTTTGTGTTGTGAAGTTTTCAAGTTTTGGGTAAAGCATTTATGGACTATGGAATAAGGAGTGGCAAGAGCCTAAGCTTGGGGATGCCCATGTAACCCCAAGATATTCAAATATAGCCAAAAGCCTAAGCTTGGGGATGCCCCCGGAAGGCATCCCCTCTTTCGTCTTCGTTCATTGGTAACTTTACTTGGAGCTATATTTTTATTCGCCACATGATATGTGTTTTGCTTGGAGCGTCGTGTATTATATTAGTCTTTGCCTTTTAGTTTACCACAATCATCCTTGCTGTACACACCTTTTGGAAGAAGCCTATTTGATTAGAATTTATTAGAATTTGCTATGTGCTTCACTTATATCTTTTGAGCTTGATAGTTTTTGCTCTAGTGCTTGACTTGTATCTTTTAGAGCACGGCGGTGGCTTGATTTTATAGAAATTTCTAGTCTCTCATGCTTCACTTATATTATTTTGAGAGCCTTTTAGAAAAGCATGGTATTTGCTTTGGTTACAAATTTGGTCCTAGAATGATGAGCATCCAAGTTGGGTATAATAAAAACTATCATAGAAATTGAATTGGATGCTATGATCAATTTGTTGCTTGATAATTGTTTTGAGATATAAAGGTAGTAATGTTAGGGTCATGCTAGTGGAGAATTTTGAAATTGGGAAATACTTTTGTTGAAGTTGGCAAGTCACGTAGCATGCACGTATGGTAAAAGTTGTGTGGCAAATTTGTTGCATGAGGTGCTCTTTTTGATTGTCTTCCTTATGAGTGGCAGTCGGGGACGAGCGATGGTCTTTTCCTACCAATCTATCCCTCTTGGGGCATGCGTAGTAGTACTTTTCTTCGAGGGATAAGTAGACTTTTGCAATAAGTATATGAGTTCTTTATGACTAATGTGAGTCCATGGATATACACACACTCATCCTTCCACTTTGCTAGCCTTTCTTATTACCGCGCAACTCTCGCCAGTATTGAACCCGTTATTTACCTTCCTCAAAACGGCCACCATACCTACCTATTATGGCATTTCCATAGCCATTCCGAGATATATTGCCATTCAACTTTCCACCGTTCCGTTTATTATGACACGTTTCATCATTGTCATATTTCTCTTTGCATGATCATGTAGTTGACATCGTATTTGTGGCAAGGCCACCTTCATAATTTTCATACATGTCGCTCTTGATTCATTGCATATCCCGGTACACCGCCAGAGGCATTCATATAGAGTCATATCTTGTTCTAGCTTTGCTGCATCACCCTTTCCTCTTCAAGGAAAACCAACGCAAGCTCAAGACGTAGCACAAGTCGTGCCTTGTTCCTCACCACAAGGACATTTTCATCTTACTTGTTGCGGTAGATCCACTTTGTGCCAATAATATTGTGCTTACGAGGATCTGAACGTTTGACCAGTTCCCAGATGTTGTTGAGCTCGAACTGATGTAATTCTTCTTGCATAGCTTGAATCCACTCAGGCTCCAGAAATGCTTCATCTACCTTAGTGGGCTCTGTGATAGAGACAAAAGCAAAGTGCCCACAAAAGTTAGACAAATGTGAAGCTTTTGAGCGTGTGAGAGGACCTGGTGCTTCAATGTCATCGATGATTATCTCAATTTGCACTTCGTTTGCAACGCGAGGATGAGCGGGTTGTCGTCGAGGAATTTGATCTGCATTTTCTTCAGGACCATTTTCCTCAGCACAATTTTCTTCAGGTGCACCATCTCGATGTTCTTCACATTCTGGAATGAATTCTTCAGTAGATTCTTCGATATGAATGACATCCTCAGTAGCCTTGAACTTGATAGATTCCTCAGGTGCTAGTTCATCTATCACAGAAGGTAGGTTCTCTCTTTGCGATCCATTAGTTTCATCGAACCGCACATCTACAGTTTCAACAACTTTGTGAAGAACGTTGTTGAAGACTCTGTAGGTGTGCGAGTCCTTTCCGTAACCAAGCATAAAACCCTCATGTGCTTTTGGTGCGAATTTAGAATTGTGATGAGGATCTCTAATCCAACATTTAGCACCGAAGACTTTGAAATAACTCACATTGGGATTTTTATCAGTGAGGAGTTCATAAGCAGTCTTCTTGATGAATTTGTGAAGATATACTCTATTGATGATGTGGCGCGCAGTATCAATTGCATCAATCCAGAAGCGACAAGGCGTCTTGTATTCATCAAGCATAGTGCGAGCCATCTCAACAAGAGTTATGTTCTTGCGCTCCATGACGCCATTCTGCTGAGGAGTATAAGGAGCAGATAACTCATGAGTAATACCAAGTTTAGTAAGATAGTCATCAAGATCAGAATTCTTGAACTCGGTCCCATTGTCACTTCTGATATGCTTGATCTTCACACCAAAGTTGGTTGAAGCCCTCGAGGAAAATTGTTTGAAGACTTCCTGCACCTCATGTTTGTAAGTGACAATGTGCACCCATGTGTAACGAGAATAATCATCAACAATAACAAAGCCATATAGAGATGCATCATTTGTAACTGCAGAATAATGATTAGGACCAAAGAGATCCATGTGAAGCAATTCAAATGGTCGAGTGGTAGTCATGATAGTCTTTGCTGGATGTTTGGCCTTGGTCATCTTTCCAGCTTCACAGGCTCCGCACAAATGATCCTTGAGGAATTGGACATTCTCAATGCCAATGACACACTTCTTCTTCGCAAGCATGTGCAGATTCCTCATGCTAGCATGACCAAGTCGTCGATGCCATAGCCAACCTTCTGAAGCTTTTGCAAGTAGGCATACGGCCGGTTGTGGTCCTGTAGAGAAATCAACAATGTACAAGTCTCCTGTCCTAAAGCCTTCGAAGACTTTGGAATTGCCAGCTTCCATGATCACAACACAACAATTTTTGCCAAAGACAACAACCATATTGAGATCACAAAGCATCAAGACAGACATGGGGTTGTATCCTAAGGACTCGACAAGCATGACTTTGTCCATGTGTCGATCCTTTGAGACCGCAACCTTACCTAGACCCAATACCTGACTTTTGCCTTTGTCAGCAAAGATGATATGCTTCAGATGCGATGGTGATAAGGGAGCATCCATCAATAGATTCTTGTCACCAGTCATGTGATTCGTACATCCACTATCGAGGACCCACTCATTGTCTTTGGGTTGATCATCCTGCAGATGAATTAGTGCAACTTACAAACTCATATACTTCATTAGTGAAGAATATGACATCAATATCATCAGATCAATTTTATCAAGCAATAGAACAGGTAAAACAGTATGAGGACGTGAGAAATGAGCGTTCATTTCTTCATTATTAGACTGCGTCCTTTCAGGCAATCTTTAGGTCTCCAGCAAATTCTTCAAACGTTTTAAGCATGTCTGGAGACCTGACCCTACATAAGAGATTAGTTCTTTTTCTTCACCACCCACATCTGAAGGGGTGGCAAAGAATTCATCACTCTGCAAGCTCCATATGAGAAAGGTGGCATAGAAGCCAGTCCACTTCATTTCACATAAGAGGAGTTAGGATAAGCATATGAATAAGCAGAGAAATTCTACGAGGACTTATGAATATAATGATTAGAAGAATAATGCTCATATTCATAGCCCTTAGCTCTTCCTTGCGAAACAGAGGGGTTAGCACGATGATGATCATATGAGGACTTTGATCCTTTTGAGGAATTTGATCCACGCGATGAATTTGGTCTGTATGAGGACTTGGATCCGTATGAAGAATTTGATCTGGAGTTCCTATTCTTCACAGGTGGTGTCATGAGGACATTCACTTGAAGACTTTCAAGGCACCTTTTGGGAACCCATATTTTCTTCATACGGGAACCGTTACTGCAGTTAGTGCCAATATATCTAGCAAATACTTCACCATTCTGATTTTTGAACAGTTTATAGTTGGAGTCAAATGACTCATTAGAAGAATGAGGAGATTCACATGTAAAGCCAGATAAATTGGATGGATCAACTGGAGGTCCCTTTGCAGCAACCCATGAGGTTTTGGGGTACTGCTCAGGCTTCCAATATGTTCCATCAGCATTGAGTTTCCTCTCAAAGGCAATACCCTCTTTCCTATGGTTCCTGTTGAGGATCTTCTTTTTAAGCACGTCACAAAGAGTCTGATGCCCTTTGAGGCTTTTGTACATGCCTGTCATGTAAAATTCCTTCAGCCCAGCATCATCAGTGATACTAGCAATGTCCTCAGATGAGGAACTAATGATAGCAGATACAGATGAAGAATTTGTAGCATTAGAAGCATTTGAACATTCAGCTGAAGAATTAGCAGTTTGACGTTCAATGCACTTCAAACATGGAGGAACAAATTCTTCTCGAGTAGCGCTGATTTGTTGAGGAAGTAATGAATCATGCTCCTTCTGAACATCTTCCTAACTCACTCTTAGCTTCTCAAGATCTTGCTTTCTTTGAAGAAATTCATAAGAAAGCTTCTCGTGATCAGATAAGAGAGTGTTATGATGACCTTGAAGGTTGTCATACTTGGACTGAAGTCTTTGAAGATTTTCAGTCAAGGTTTTAGTGCGATCCATTTCTTCACCAACATATCATCACTTTTTTCTAGAATGTTTTGAACCTTTTCAAAAGCCTTTTGTTGTTTCACAACAATCTTAGCAGGCTTAGAGTAGCTGGGCTTGAGGTTTTCGTCAGATTCATCCTCACTAGATTCAGAGGAGGGGTAGTTAGTTACCTTGGCACCCTTTGCCATGAAGCAATAGGTGGGAGCGTAGTCATCATTGACTTCATTAGCCTTGTTTGTGATACCATTTTCTTCAGAGTTGAAGATAGACTTGTTGACGAATGCAGTAGCGAGAGCTAGGCTCGCCACACCAGACTCGGACTCCTCAGATGCCTCCTCTTCAACATGTTCCTCATATTCAGCCTCAAAGTCCATTTCCTTGACAATGAATGCTCGAGCCTTCTTGGATATGCTCTTCTTGTAAGATGAAGATTTTGAGGATTTTGATGATGAAGACTTTGAAGATTTCTTCTTTTTCTTCGCATCATCAGAACTGTAATCCTGGTACCTTTTCTTCTTTGATTAATTCCTTATCCCACTGAGGACAATCTTGAATGTAGTGACCAGGTTTCTTGCATTTGTGGCATAGCCTCTTCTTGTAGTCACTGGATGAGGAATCAATACCCCTTGAGGATTTTGCAAAGCGACCTCGTCTTGAAAACTTCTGAAATTTCTTTACGAGCAGTGCTAGTTACTGGCTCAGTTCATCAGGATCACCAAGGCTGCTACCAGAGTCTTCATCTTCAGACTCAGAGACTGCCTTGGCCTTCAGAGCACATGATCTGCCATAGCTCGAACCATAGAGATCTCTCTTCTCAGCAAGCTGGAACTCATGAGTGTTTAGCCTCTCGAGGATATCAGTGGGATCAAGTGACTTGTAATCAGCATGCTCTTGAATCATCAGTGCCAGAGTATCAAATGAAGAATCAAGCGATCTCAGCAATTTCTTCACCACCTAATGGTCGGTGATGTCAGTGGCACCAAGTGCTTGAAGCTCATTTGAGATGTCAGTGAGGCGATGGAAGGTTTGTTGAACATTTTCATTGTCGAGTCTTTTGAAGCGGTTGAAGAGATTGCGAAGAACGTCAACACGAGAGTCACGTTGAGTTGAGACTCCTTCATTTACTTTGGACAGCCTATCCCAGATAACCTTAGCAGTTTTCCGAAACCAACGTCAAGTACGAGTTATTAAGCGCCGAATCAAAAAAAGTGTACTTCCTTTACGCTTGATGTAGGATTTACCTATTAATATGAAGTTCACTCTTCTGCTGACTTGAGTCCAGAAGGGAAGCGACTGATTTCCAATTCTTCTTTGCTAGCGCTTGACTCCTATGGAATTCCATTAACAAGCTTAAAAGAAAGCCTTTTATTTGGTTTTTGAGATACTAGTTATTCACTCACTCTTCCATACCGCCCTTTGCTAAGATGGCCACATATGATGTTCTTCGCTTGAGAATCGAGTTGCTTGAATCTCTTCACATCAGTAGCATTCAGAGAAGGTGTGACTGAGGGAACACCATTTTAAACAACATACCAAAGATCGTTATCAATTGCCTCAAGATGCATTCACATCTTATTCTTCCAGTAGGGGTAGTCCATTCCATCGAAGGTAGGACACCCAGCAGAGACCTTGATCATACCTGCGGTCGACATAACTAAAACTCCAGGCGGTTAAACCAAAATCACACAGAACAAGGGAGTACCTTGCTCTGATACCAATTGAAAGTGCGTTATATCGACTAGAGGGGGGGTGAATAGGCGATTTTTATGAATTCTTCACTAAGGAATTTGCTGGTGAGGAAATTCCTTAGCGAAGAACTACTTACAGCAGAATAAGTACTCAAAAGTAAACATAACAGAACACAAGCATAGTCATCATGATGAAATGAAGACAAGCACAGAGTACAGAAAGCGTAAACACAGGATGACACAGGATGAAGACTGACAGATTGAAGAAATTGAACTGAGTAAATTGAGAAAGTCTTCAGTCAAAGTCTTCAAACAGATATGAATAAGCACACAACACAGTTATGAGGAAATGAAAGAGTTGAGGAAATAGAACCAGTAAGCTTGGTGAAGACAATGATTTGGTAGACCAGTTCCAACTGCTGTCTCAGTTGTACGTCTGGTTGGAGCGGCTAGGTATTTAAACCTGAGGACACACAGTCCTCACTATATTCTCCTTGAGCTAAAGTCACACAGACCTCGCCCAATCACTCATGGTAAGTCTTCAGGTGACTTCCAAACCTTCACAGACTCGGTCATTCAGCGATCCACAATTCCTCTTGGATGCTCTAGACCTTGACGCCTAACCGTCTGGAAGAAGCACACTCTTCAAAGGTAACAAGCATCGGATCCACGCAGGATCAATCTCTTTAGTGATGCTCAATCACTTTGGGTTTGAAGGTGTTTGGGTTTGTGTTTTCCTCAGTTGATGATTTTTGCTCAAAGTCCTCGGAGGATGGGATGCTCTCAAATGACAAGTGTCAGTTTCTCTCGGAGCAGCCAACCAGCTAGTGGTTGTAGGGGGCAGCTATTTATAGCCTAGGGAGCAGCCTGACATGATAAGACATAAATGCCCTTCAATGATATGACCGTTAGGTGGGTAGATATTTTGGGACAGCTTGCGCGTAGCACAACAACGGTTGGAATTTTGACTCTCAAATTCCTCAGGGCTATCATGTTCCTCACTGTGTAGGAAATCCGCACTGGAGCATTCCTAACTCCTCAGTCAGAACAAATTCCTCAGCAACCAGAAGAACTTCATCTCTATTACTGAAGAAATTGACTGAACTGTATGAGATTTCCAATGGTTTCACTCGAAGGGATTGGTAGGTGTATGATTTTGAGTTGAGCATCACATGGAAATTTTTCCTTAGTATTTCCTCGACCCCCTTTAACAGTATGGTGTTTCCTATGACTCAAGAAAGAGAAAATGAAACTACGAAAACAAAAGTCTTCACGCTTCATGTTCCTCGAATGAATTCCAAGTCTTCAAGGTCACACCAATTTCTTCACTTTCAAAGTCTTTATAAAATCTTCATAAATCCAAAGTCTTCAGTCGAAGAACTTCATTTTTAGGGGTCAACTTTCTCTGTGATTATCAAACTCCTCATAGACTTACAGACCTGTGTACACTCACAAACGCATCAGTCCCTTAACCTATAAGTCTTCAATACACCAATATCACTAAGGGAACTAGATGCACTTACAGGGAGTACATATTTAAAACTTACTGTTGTACATGCCGGCTAGGAGGTTGGTTGTAGATGACATGTCAACTCCTTATGGCCGACCATTAGCTGTATTATTAACCATGCTCTAAAAGGAATATCAAACTGACTGTCCACCACGTATCCAAGAAGCTAACATTGGTGCACTCAATCATTGAGGTCTAGTTAAGTTTATTCACCGTGCAGGTTACAAAACCCTCGCTGGCGGGTCTAACCAACCTTTAAGCACGATAAAAATGCCTTCAATAAGGCACATTCTTGCTTCAGATTACTAGTTTTCACCTTTTCCATGATTTACATGTTGGTGTTTAAGTCACCATCCCAGCATTGGATCCTTGTGAGATACACCCTCACTAGTAGAAAACAGGGCTTTGGTTCAGGCTAGATAAGCCCATTAGTCCTTGTCCAGTCACGAACTGGGACCCATGGGGGCATTGGTCCCAGTTCATGAGTCCAGGGGGCCTGCCGGGCCTCGTGGGGGCATTGGTCCCGGTTGGTGGGACGAACCGAGACCAATGGGCCTCGCTCCTGGCCCACCACCATTGGTCCCAGTTGGTGGCTTGAATCGGGACCAAAGGCTGCACTTTAGTCCCGGTTCAAGCCACGAACTGGGACCAATGATGTGCCTATATATACCCCTTCGCCGGCGAGCAGAGCACTCCACATTGCTCTGTTTTTTCTGGCCGGCGGGGGGAGGGCTTTGTGGTGCTCTAGCTCACCTCCTATGCACATGAGGTGTTCACTGGAATGCCCGAGCCACACTACTTAAGCTTTCTCCTCTCCAAGCTTGACCTCCAAGCTCCATTTTCCTCAATATTTGTCTAGGTTTAGTGGTCCATCACATCCCGCCACCGTCTTCACAGCTGTCGATCGCCCGCGCCGATCTCGTCGCCAGCATCACTGTGGTGAGCCTCTTGTTCTTATCTTCTTTCTTAAAGGGAAAAATTCTTACTTGTATGTTTAGATAGATACTTGTATAATTTTCTAACTTTTATTATTTCTTCTTATTATATAGTGCGATGGTTTTGGTATCCGCCCCGTCGGCCCTCATCCTGTCTGTGACTCGGATGTGGTATATATTATCTTTTATAACTATTTGGTTCATTTATTGTTTATGAAAATTATGCCGACCAACGTGACATAGATTTTATTTATCTAGGAGGTATGTGAACCGGAAATTCCAACTGACCCAATTGTCGAGAGGTTAAATTTAGTTGAAGAACAAAACAATTTCTTGAAGGAAAAAATTAAAAAATTTGAGGAGGAGAAGATGATATTGGAGTTGCATGTTGCGGATGTCGTCGATGAACACAAGATCAAGATGGATGCAATGCGCTTGAAGATTAGAAAGATTAGAAAATATGCCATTCATACCAAGGCTTGGTATCATTATGCCGTTGGATCAATTGTTACCTTGATTGTGATTATGATCGCATTTGTTTTCGCATTGAAATGTTTTGCATAGTTTCAATGTATGGTTTAATTAATTAGATGCTCTGGAGAGCTATATGTTGTTCAACGAGAACTGTGTATGTACTTTGGTTTTAATGTGATGATGAACTTCTATTAATTTGGTCACTTAATTATCTATTCATGATGTTCTATAATGGTTTTTGACACACTTAATTATATATAAAGCACACATATGAACCGGCAATGGATGTATGGTGACAGACACACCTCCGAGTACATTAAGGGCGTGCATAATTTTCTCGAAGTGGCTGAGGCAAACAAGCAGAATGGTTTTATGTGTTGTCCATGCCCTATATGTGGGAATACAAAGTCTTACTCTGACTCGAAAACCATTCACACCCACCTGCTTTATAAGGGTTTTATGCCACACTATAATGTTTGGACCAAACATAGAGAAATAGGGATTATGATGGAAGACAACGAAGAAGAAGAGGACGATGACAACTATGTGCCCCCTGAATACGGTGATGCTGCAACGGGGGAAGCTGTTGAAGATCAAGAGGAACCAGACGATGTGCCCGAAGATGATCTCCGTCGGGTCATTGTTGATTCAAGGAGATAGTGCGAAAGTCAAAAGGAGAAGCTGATGTTCGATCGCATGTTAGAGGATCACAAAAAAGTTTTGTACCCGAATTGCGAAGATGGTAACACAAATCTCGGTACCGCACTGGAATTGCTGCAGTGGAAGACAGAGAATGGTGTGCCTGACAAAGGATTTGAGAAGCTACTAAAAATATTGAAGAAGAAGCTTCCAAAGGATAACAAATTGCCCGACAGTACGTATGCAACACAGAAGGTTGTATGCCCTCTAGGATTGGAGGTGCAGAAGATACATGCATGCCCTAATGACTGCATCCTGTACCGTGGTGCGTATGAGGATTTGAACGCATGCCCGGTATGCGGTGCATTGCGGTATAAGATCAGACAAAATGACCCTGGTGATGTTGACGGCGAGCGCCCTCGGAAGAGGGTTCTTGCCAAGGTGATGTGGTATGCTCCTATAATACCACGGTTGAAATGCCTGTTCAGAAACAAAGAGCAGTTGATGTGATGGCACAGAGAGGACCATAAGAAAGACGGGAAGTTGTGAGCACCCGCTGACGGGTCGCAGTGGAGAAAAATCGAGAGAAAGTACTGGGAGGAGTTTGCAGGTGACGCAAGGAACGTATGGTTCGGTTTAAGTGCGTATGACATTAATCCTTTTGGGGAGCAGAGCAGCAATCACAACACCTGGCCCGTGACTCTATATATCTATAACCTTCCTCCTTGGCTGTGCATAAAGCGGAAGTTCATTATGATGCCAGTTCTTATCCAAGGCCCTAAGCAACCCGACAACGATATTGATGTGTACCTAAGGCCATTAGTTGAAGAACTTTTACAACTGTGGATTGGAAACGGTGTATGTGTGTGGGATGAGCACAAACATGAGGAATTTGACCTGCATGCGTTGCTGTTTGTCACCATCAATGATTGACCTCCTCTCAGTAACCTTTCAGGACAGACAAACAAGGGATACCACACATGCACGCACTATTTAGATGACACCGAAAGTATATACCTGGACAAATGCAGGAAGAATATGTACCTAAAGCATCGTCGATTCCTTCTGACCAACCATTAATGTCGAAAGAAAGGCAAGCATTTCAAAGGCGAGGCAGACCACCGGAAGAAGCACGCCATGCGTACCGGTGATCACGTACTTGTTGTGGTCAATGATTTAAAAGTAATCTTCGGAAAGGGTCCCGACGGACTATCTGTTCCGAATGACGCGGAGGGACGCGCACCTATGTGGAAGAAGAAATCTATATTTTGGGACCTACCCTGCTGGAAAGACCTAGAGGTCCGCTCTTCAATCGACGTGATGCCGGCCCAGCTGTGATTTAACCATCCGAAAGTAAGTACTACTAGCTAGTCCCGCGCATCTCCCATTGATTCTAGCTAGTTTTATCAATACCATTTAGCATGTTTGCTTATCAGTTTGATTGAAGATCTATTTCTTGTAAAGTGGTTGTTGCAGGAACCCGAGAATAATTATTGTGGATACTATATTTGCGAGTTCATTCGCCACACGACCTGTGAGCGGGGCTACTCTAAACAACAATATGAAGTGCATAAGCAATAATATTCACAATTTTATTTTATTACCAT
>NC_041389.1:694965477-694979164 GCF_002162155.2 Triticum dicoccoides | reverse complement strand
CAGAAAAAAACAGAAACCCCAGCCCCTGAACTGCTGACGCGTGGAATCTTTTTGCTCCCGGTTGGTGGCACCAATCGGGACAAAAGGCCCTCCTATCTGGGCAAGCTGCAGCGGCCACGTGAAGCCCCATCTGTCCTGGTTCCTGGGCAAACCGGGATTAAAGATATTGGACTTTAGTATCGACCCTTTAGTCCCGGTTTAGCAACCGGGACAAATGATCCTCATGAACCCGGACAAATGGAGCTTTTTCTACTAGTGCCCATTGCGCAAACAAGAGCACCTTGGGGTGTTACGGTCTAAAGCTAGTCGCCATGGTAGACCACCACCGGAAGTCCTCCGAAGACAAATTTGCTCTCCTCTACCTCATGCCACACGTGAATACGTGGTTCATCTAGATAAACTTGATGTGTTTATTACACTTGCACCTAAAAAGTAGATTTTGTACTAGATGCTTTCACACAATAGCATAAATCATATGTTTAAAAAGAGTTCTTTTAAATACCGGGCTATGGAAAATAGCGACGAGCCTTCAAATCAGCTATAGCGGGCTAAAGCGGACTATTTGTGAAGGCGGCCATTTAGCGGCACCCTGCTGAAAAGGCTATAGCGAGCCATAGCCTGCGGAGGTGAGATTATATGTTACGAGGATACTTGGCTTGGTGAAACGCCGCTGGCGCTTCTGTATCTGTCCTTGTATCGAATTGTTTAACGACGTGATGCTACTGTTGCAACGATTTTGCTGTCAATTCCCCTTAATATTCAATTTAGGAGGGCGCTTGTTGGCGACCGGTGGGAAGCATGGCTTCATTTGGTGACTAGACTGATGGAGGTTCAGCTATCTTATCAGCCCGATCAGTTGTGTTGGAAGCTTACTAGGTCTAGAGAGTTCACAGTTAAGTCGATGTATATCGATGTCATTAACTCTAGTGCCATTCCTAGTTCCAAAGATGTTTGGAAAGTCAAAGTTCCTTTGTAAATTAAAGTGTTTACGTGGTTTGTGCATAAACAAGTCATTTTAACAAAGAATAATTTGGTTAAGCGCAACTGGACAGGATCTACTAGGTGTAGTTTTTGTGATCGGGACGAAACTATCAAGCACCTATTCTTTGACTGCCCATTGGCAAGAGTTTTGTGGCACACGGTGCACATCGCCTTTAACATTACTCTTTCGAATTCGGTCACTACGTTATTTGGAACGTGGCTTGTTGGGATAGAGTCTGAAACAGCTAGACACATTCGTGTAGGAGTATGTGCTTTGTTGTGGGAAATTTGGAACTGCAGAAATGATTTGACTTTTAACAGAACAACAAATATTCATTTTTTGCAGGTTTTATTCCGAGCTACTGCGCTGATCCGTATGTCGTCGTTACGCACTCCGACGGAGGCCAGGGAGCGTTTGGTTACTGGATCTGTCCGGTGAGAGATGGTAGCGCGGGATATCTTCAACCGGTTTGGATGACGGTCATGTAATAGGGATTAGTTTACCTATCTTTGTTATGCCAGCCGGTTGTGGCTTTCGGGCTTTTTATTTTTGGCGTTGTGGCTCTTTGTGAGCTTGTCGTTATTTTGTTTTCAGAATATAAGACCTTGTTGAACCTCTTCATTTATTTATAAATGTGGTCGTATGCATTGTTCTGATGCAGAGGCCGGGGAGTCCCCCTTTTCGAAAGAAAAAAAAGGAAAAAAATCTGGCTTACCATCTTATATTTACTAACCGGAAGCACCATACGAGGTTCCACGTTAATCCTAGAGAAACAACATTAATAGCTGTAGGATTATTAAATGTAAGACTAAGATAAAAAAGATCTACCCCTAAAAAAAGATTAAGAAGGATCTATACTGGCAGTCCTATATTATTATACGGAACAAATAAAACGTGCATGGACGTTGTCGTGTTTAAAAGGAAAGCCTAGATACGTTACCTCCAACCATTGAAAAGGAAATAAAAACATGCATCATACCAACACGTCCCCATTGATTGACCAGATTGGCCTGATGGTACTACTTAAACTTGGCACGTTACACGATGATAAAGCAATAGAAAATGCTCCATGCTAACACGTCTTCATAGATTGATTGGATTGGCTGATGGTACATGGGAATCTGCATGCATATGTGTACAGTTTGGTCATAGTACAGGATGCAAGCGATACAAGTGATACATCATAGATAAATTTTTTTTTAAATGTGTTGCACAAATAATAATACCAATATTGGCTACCCCGCAAAAATATATTGTGTACAATAAAAGGGCAAGGGTTTTAGGATACACCGCGAAGAGAAAGATTAACTTTTACTCTCCTTACGGCATAATAGAATGCATGATTTTTTTGATTATTCTCTGTTGTCTCCCTCAATCGCCAACTTCTTCTTACTTGAATGTGTTGAAGTTCCATACAAGTTTGCATATTTCTATATCTTACTTTAACACTTATATTTCTAAGGATACTAGCTTCACAATATATCCCCATCAAAAAGCTATGTGGTATATACTTTCCCAATTCATTACGTGCGAACTACAGTTTTCATGATTTCATGCGACAAAAAAATATAAGACAAGCACTGCAAAATATATGTCAAACGATCTATAAATGAAATATTTTATTATGTGAAATATGACCTATATAACGCAAAGAATATTTAATAACTTTGATAATACCCTATAGAAACCTTTTTTGTATTGTTTCTTTCAAATCGCATACATAAAACCCATTGTATTCATAATCCGCATTGCATTATAATATTTTAAATTTTTATTTCTCAGAGACTCAGCAAATGTTATTTCTAAATTCACCAAGTTGCAGTATAAAAAAGAGTAAATGATAGTATGCAATTATAGGTATACAAATGTGCGACATCCATTTGCCCAACTCGATGACTAAAATAGCACATAATTGTGAAAAAAAACAACCATTTAATTATTTGTTCGATAAAGCATTAACACTTTTGATCTCAGTGACAAATAAGAATTCTTATATGGAATAAAGAATGTACACTCACAACCATATATAATACTTGCTGCCCATCGATGAAGAGTAAGAGTTAAACTATTTTAAGGGTAAAACTATATTTTTAAATAACCATACAAAAAAATGATTCCCTATTATCTCAAATTGATAAAAGCTAATTGAGAAAAAAATTACAGTTGCAAGAATGCCCTTTTACCAAAATATCACTCAATTTGTATCTTTCTGTTGTTCAATCATGTATGATTTTGCCAATAATTTTTCCATCTTAGATATTTTCGGCTATCTTCCGGATTACTACCATGAATAAAGACTATTTCCTCATTTTGTACTAAGTATACATCAATTTTTTACATTGTCACTAATTATGGTTGTGCGTTGATTCAAAGGCGAAATAATGTCAACACTATTTCGTCCATTATTTGTCAAAGATATATTAAACACCAAGTTCTTTGACTCAAGATCACTAGCCCGTGCAGATGCACGGGCTGTTGACTAGTAAGAACATAACTAGCTAGAACACCAACCACCAACCGGCCATTGGAGATCGAGCAAGCATGGACGACTCGAACATCTTCATCCAGTGGGCCATGGAGACGTTGGAGCAGGGGCAGGACGTGGCCATTGCCGGCGAAGCATTCTGAAAGTCGTCACTCCTAGAGCTACAGGGTGGCACGGACATGGCGGCCCACCGGTACAGAGCCATGGACAGCCGGAGCTCAGGCAACAGTGGCGCCGCGATGGCCATGGAGAATGACGGCTGGTCGTCCAACTGCAGCACCAACTACCCAGCTGTGAGCTGGAACTTCACCTCGGCCGCTGCTCCCGCCCACGGTGTGCCGGAGCCGGCGCACAGGTCGGCGCCGTCGAGGAAATCCTCCCCCTCCAGCAACGGGACGGCGTCGACCGGGCAAGAACACGTCATGGCGGAGCGGAAGCGCCGGGAGAAGCTGAACCGCCACTTCATCGAGCTCTCCACTGTCATACCCGGACTCAAGAAGGTCCCCATTATTAAATCACTCCCTTTCAGTAGTTCAGCTCACTGCTCAGCTGTCGATCAACCAGCTCATGGACTAAATTACTTAATTAACCATCAGATGGACAAGGCGACCGTCCTTTTCGACGCGGTGAGGTACCTCAAGGAGCAGCAGGAGAAGCTCAAGACATTCGAGGACCGCGACGATAGGACCATCAATTCGGTGGTGCTCGTCAAGAGGCCGTGATCTCCAATGTCGACGATGGTAGGCCGCCATCGGCAGTAGCTCGAACAAGTCAGACTCCAACAACAAAGACGCTGCCGGAGATCGATGCAAGGATCTTGGAGAGGAACGTGATGGTGAGGATCCACTGCGAGGACATCAAGTGGGTCCTTGTCACGTTGCTCGCAGAGGTCGAGGGGCTTTATCTTACCATCACACACACCAACGTCATGTCCTTCCCGGCCTCCACCCTCATCATAAACCTCATGGCAAAGGCAACTTCATCACTTTAATCTGGACATTTTGTTATTTATAGATTATATTATTATACTTGTTACTGACTATTAGATACTTGTTTAATTATGTGACATTTAACGACGATGATGTCAAGATGTAATAAAACCATCTTGCATTTCTTGCAAAAACTGGTGAGAACAATTATTTGACCCCGCACGTATGAAGGACTACTAATTTATGCATGGGCTAAGAAAACTAAATTGAAAAAAATAAGTCAGCTGGAGTAGTAAATTTGCCGCAAATTCTACACCTAACGTTGATTAGACAAATTTCACATTTTGTTAGCTTTTCTTAATGAATATTGAGTATTAATTTGGTGATACTTACTGTGGCAGACCGGATTTCCGATAATATAGTTTTGGGAGCAAAGTGTATTCCTTGCATTAACACATATTATCTAGTAACAGTTATAAATTGCAGGCATAAGAATATATTTCTGATTAAAATTGATCGACAGCCATGTAAACATCATGGCAAAGACAACATCGTTACTAATCAACACATTTTGTTAATAGATTACACTTGCTGCTGAGTCAAATATTTGTTTTTTATCTGATATTTTGTGCCGATGTCAAGGTGTAGTAATAAAAACATTTTGCATTTCTCTCTAAACTAGTGTTAACAATTTTGTGCCCCTAAGTACGAAAGACTACTAATTTATGCATGGGCTTAGAAAGTGAAATTGATTTTTTTTTTTAAGAAAATTAGGGGACTCCTTGTTAGTAGATAATTTGTCGCAAATGCTACGTGTAACATTAATTATAAAACCTGCACATTTGTTAGCTTTTCTACATAAATATTTAATATTTGGTGATATTTATGGTGTCAAAGCAGAATTGCACTGAAATAGTTTTAGGAGCAAAGTGTATTCCTTGCATTAAACATATATCCAATACCCCCGCAAAAAAAACATATATCCAATAACGGTTACCAAATTGCCGCCATAAGAATATACTTCTGGTTAAAATTGATCAACAGTGCCAATCTTGAGTCATATAACCTACATTTAATTGTCGGACAAACCTTAAACTTCACTGATCAAGATACATCTTATATTTTTAACCAAGAAAAATCAAACTAATAGACATTATTTTGTACCAACCAGTCGAAATCATTTTCTTTTCAGGTGGACGAAGGCTTCAACATCACAGTGGAGGACATTGTGTGCAAGCTGGACTGTGCATTGAGACGGCGTCACCATATCAGGAAATAATAATGGGAGTACCTAGAACTCATTTAGATGAGATATAATTTGGTCTCATTCACTTTGAAAACAAGAACACATACAACCCATGTCAGCACATACACATCTTATAGCGTCACATCCAATGCCTATAAAAGGTGAATGAGACCAAATTACATGTCATCTAGATGAGCTCTAGCAAAACTGCATAATAATATCAAGGATCAAATGAAAATAAAGATGTTAATTAAGAACGAAGAAGTAGCGAACGTCACATACAATTTGTGTTTGTACTGTGTTTGGAGCAAATCCAAAATGAGATACTGCTCCTCTTCGTCATGCCAATAAGTTCTAGTGGCGCAACGGATGCGCCACGAGGTAAATTTTCTACTTCCGGCAGCCGTGCTTTGTGAGTTCAAGAAAAAAAATGTCAATGAGAATCTCTGACATCTTTAATTAGTAGCTAGGTTACTGATTGGATTTGGTGTATCTGTATTTGTTAGTACAATATTAAGAATTAATAATCAAGAATAGGCCACACATCTTGTTAGTACTCTTTGGTCATACCATGATTATGAGTTTATGACGAGTTAACTCATACAATCAGGTATGTCTTAAACTGTAGATTAACCTACATAGCGAGATTAAGTGTCAGTCTTTATTGACTTCCTTAGTTGTTGGATATATTCTTGCATATTAATTGATTCTGCTACTTTACGCTTACACCGTTTGTCCATGACGGAGATATCCTATCATGCCATTGTGTTTCTCATATCTATACCAATATAAAAAGACCCAAAGAAGCAGATTCAATAAATCTCGGTCGTCAAACTATGTCAATCCAACCATCTATATTGCTCCAATGGCGAGCGGTCAACATGTTTACGGTGCAATTAATATCATATCAAATATTAATATGTATATTATCAATGTAATTAACACGTAATCATTATCTTAATTACCTAATATCAATGTCCAATTAATTTTCTTCCTTCTCACAAAAAAAATGTCCCAATATGCACGTACGCATTTACTAGTATCTTAGAGAGAAGGTATTAATGTTTGACTTTATAGATAAAGCCAACAGGGCACAGTACCACCATACATTAGGGAAATCAACCAACAAGTTTCGGGCTCACCACGACACACCAATATCGCGAGCCAAGGCTATAAGTAGCAACATAAACAAAATAGAGGCGTGTAGGCCAGCCCGTGGGCCCGAAATAAAAGGGAGATAAGATTATTTAGGGGAGTATTGTTGGGAAGCAATCTATGAGCAGTGGCGCGGATCTTGATCATCAAGTCTTCAATGGCAGCAACGTCAGCAGCCATCGTCAGCGGCTTTCAATGCACCAGAAAAGCATTCATTTCGAATAAGCAATCCGTGGGACGGTTGGGGAATAGAAGCTCAATGGTAAACTTGTTGCGAGTAGTCCATGAAGTCCAACATTGCGCAACAAAAATGCAAACCAAAAGACACGAAGCGAGAGACCACATAGGCTTGCGGTAGTATCGGAAAAATCCAAGAAGTTATTAGGGCATCTCTAGCCGAACACTCAAAAAACTTTTCAAACTTCTCCTCAAATCTTAATTCCTTAAATATCAGGAGTTTAAAAAATATGGAGCTAACCAAAGCCTTAACTGTAACTCCTCAAACACATTGTACCCGACATGGAAGTCTTTCTTCTTCATTCTTCCTTCTTCTTCTATTACGATTTCTCGGCTGTAGATGTTGTCTGGGAGCTATCTAGGCCCTAGGGTAGATTATTAAAATAATAATTTGATAGAGCCTCACCAAGCGTGACATACACTTTTGAGGAAGGAGTTGAGAAAGTCGGCAAAAAATGACATCCACATGCCACGATTTAGGCACTTCTTCATATGAATGAGTTCTTCTTCTCTGTGCTCTCCTGGTGGCACGATGGTGTGGTCTGGGACGCAACTATTCCGCCGACATCCATGTTCTATGTGCGTGCTTCTTTGTAAGTGTGTAAATTTGTTTGTCTCTAGTGACAATGAAAAGGAACGTGGCCGTGGCCGAGGATGACGGGGAGGAGCGCGGCCGTGTCAGTGGAGGACCAGAAAGAGAAGAAATCAAAGTACAACTTCGTAGAATTCTCGCCGAAGTCTCACTTGAATCTCGCTGGAGTTCAGCGGGGGTGCAAGGGTGTGGTCATGGCGGATGCCGGGGATGTCGGATGGGTCACCGGGGCGGTGGTGTGCGCTGCTCGGTGTCGGAGGACGAGTGAGATGAAATGAATCTTTTGATGCGACTAGGTGGCTACTCAAATTTGAGCAGGAGGAGCAAAATTTGAGGCTTAGCTCCTCAAATTTTTGAGGATGTAACCGTTTGGGGTTTGGTTAGTTCGGGCTTAACTCTTCGGAAGGAATTTTTTTGAGGAGTAATATTTTTTTCAGGGTTAGGACAGATGCCTTTTAGACCCCAAGTGACATTTAGCCTTGGACGGGCACAACTCGACAAGAATTTAGCAAGCACGCATCTAAATACTACTGTAGGATATGCTCCGTGTCCTCCATCTCTGAGGCCAACTCCACCGCGCGACCCTATCCTGTCCGCCCCCGTCCGTTTGGAGTAAAACGGACAAACGAGACGGCCCAGCGCGCGGGCGCAAATGGACTTTTGTCCGCTTTGTGTCTGCTTTCGACCCATCCGCGGGCCAAGCTTGCGCCGCTTTTGGGGTGAAACGGACACCACGCGGACGCGCGGGTCGTCTGTGCGTGTCCTCCCCTGGAGCGCCCGTCGGTGGCATAGGACGGGCCTTTTTCTATCCGCCCCCTCCCTCCCTCCGGCCGCATCCACTCTACTCTTCCCCTCTCTTACCCTCGCCGCCGCCGGCCGCCCGCTGCCATTGCAGCCGTGCAACTCGGGCGCTCGCTTGCCCAGCCCCTTCCTCTCGTCGCCGCCGAGCTACCCAAGCACGGCCACTTTGTTTGCGCGCCCGCCGGCCGGATTTGGGGCGGATCAGGTCGGTCTTGAGCTCACCCGGCTGTGGGAGGCCGGCCGCGCCATGGACTAGCCGGGAACCTCGCCGGAAGGCCCTGGCAGGGCCGCAAGGCCACATGCAGGCAGTGGCTCGTCCTCTAGCCGCTCGGATCTGCACCGTCGGTGGCCCGCCGGCAGATACGCGAATGGCGGCCGGCCGGGCTCGGTGCTTGCCCAAAAACTCGTCGGCGCACCGTTGCCCC
The DNA here is from genome assembly GCF_002162155.2 of Triticum dicoccoides. Lineage (NCBI taxonomy): Eukaryota > Viridiplantae > Streptophyta > Magnoliopsida > Poales > Poaceae > Triticum > Triticum dicoccoides. The sequence continues at coordinate 694,970,312 of NC_041389.1, read as the reverse complement.
TCATCAAGTGCGACCACTGCCCAAGGGTGGTCGTGCGCCGCGTGTCTACAACGCCGGAGCATCCCGGATGGGTGTTCATCAAGTGCTTAAACGATGGGGTATGTGCTCTTTTAGCTTCGGTTTGTGCTTTCGATTAGACTAGTGGTGCTAACTTTAAGTCTTATTGTGTAGAACGGATGCAAGTTTTGGTATTGGGAAGAAGAGTACATCGATATGTTGATAGAGTGAAATGTATTGCATGTTCGTACACTTTTAGCTAGCCTAGAGGCTTTAGATGAGACAAGTGCACTTGTTGCTAGATTAGAGGCTAGGCACGATACTACGTGCGAAGAAGCAACAAGGCACGATACTACGTGTGAGGAAGCAACATCGACTTCTGGCTTGAAGAAGAAAGGAGGAGACAACGTCGTGCCTCCTCCACAGATCAACAATGAGTGCATCGAGAAGGCGCTAACCCAACTCAAGGGAGCAGTTATGGAAGTTGGGTATCTTCTCAAATGTATTCTTGTGGTTCTTATTTTCTTTGGCCTTGCTTTACTAGTCAAAATGTGATGATGTATTGTCATGTACCAAAAATGAATGATAAAAAAAGTTTAAGGACTTGCAAAGAAATATACGCGGACAGGATGGGGCTAATGGATGCGGCCACGTGCTGGGCGCACGGCCACCGCATCCCAGGACACGCCCGGACACGACCCCAAATCCCTCCCCAAACGAACAGAATCCGGACAAAGCGGACGTCCGTTTGGGGTGGCGCGGTGGAGTTGGCCTGAGTGTCCTGTCCGGACAACATGCTTACCATTTATGGCATATGGTCTCCGTCGATCCGTTACGTAGAGGGCTGGTAAGATATTATTATGCAACCTACTTCCTCCGTTCCTAAATATAAGTCTTTTTAGACATTTCAAATGGACTACAAAATACGGATGTATGTAGGCATATTTTAGAGTGTACATTGACTCATTTTGCTCCGTATGTAGTCACTTGTTAGAATCTGTAGAAAGATTTATATTTGGGAATGGAGGGAGTATGTACTGCTCATCTGCAGACGAGGAGCATGTCGGAGTTGGCATGACACGCAGTACTCTAGTCTTAGTTGTCAGCAATAATTTGTCCACAGACAACTCATGTGCTAGTACATGGGTGAACACATGCAAGCAACACAGTGAGATCTGGTAGTACTCCGATTTAACCAGGCCGCAGTAATCACCGTCCCAAGTGCCTGGGCCAGGCACATCAACGGCTTTTCATTACCGGGATACTGCACAAACCAGAAATTAATTGCGCATGTGTTGGTTAATTACAGTATTACAGCACGTCGTACGTATGCATGTGCAATGTGTTCCTCCTGCCACATCATGGTACGCGGCGCGCAGGCTGCAGACTAGTCGCCGATCGCCACTAATTAGTGGACCATGCAATGCACGATGAGCTGACTCGGCCAGGGCCTAGCTAGCAGGTTAATTCTAGTGTGGCTGCAGCTTTAGCTAGTACAACAAGTGGCACACACAGTCGAGCACCGTACGTGCGCATAAGGATAGTGAATAAAACTAGTGTCATGCATATGTTCAAGAGTAGTCTATGTTAGAGCATTTACAGCCACATATGACAAATATTGCCTGGCCCTCAAACACCCGCGGACGCGTCCGCGGGCAGTGACCGGGCACGCCTCAGATTTCACTTCTTTCATCCGGGCATCTTATACTAGATTCTTATATCCATACAAAGACATGCAAAAGGAAGTAGAACCTACGTACAACGTCGATCCTAACTACTCCTCGTCAGAGACCACGACGATCTCCGTGCCCGGCTCCGGCAGCATGGGCGGCAGCTGCAGTTCCGACTGCTCGGCTCCTGCCTCCTCCGCCTCTATCTCCACGTCGTTCTCGACAAAGAGCATGTTGGACTCCGCCCGCTCCTGCAGAAGGAACCCCGGTTGGCCTTCACATATGACTCATCCTAGATGGACTCCAGGATGGCCTGCTGCTCCGCCATCTCGCCGGATTGGGTGACGCCGACCTCCACCTCTGCCTGCTCCTGTTGAAGGCCGACACCTGCTGGTCCGTCTCCTCGGGCTCCTCCACCTCCATCGAAGCCATCTCCTCCTCCTCCTCCTCCTCCTCCTCCGGCTCCGGCGAGTCCGGAGTCATCCCGGCAGCGATGTGGGCGGCGCGCGAGACTTGCCTCGCCCGGATCTCCTGCTAGATCTCGTAGCGGCGCTCCGACATCAGCGTGCCAGGTTATCTTGCTCCGGAACATGGAGGAGTGCTGGAGCGTGGGCGGAGTGTCCGACCGTGGGCAGAGCACCAGAGCGGGAGAGGGGGGAGGTGGATGGGCTAGAACTGGCGGCGCGGAGAGGGGGATGCCGCACGACTTAAGTAGCCAGATTTGGTCTTGGGCGGCGAGCCAGAGTGGCGCCACACGACGTTCGCACCGCGACGACGGACATGGCGTCTGTCGGACCGCCGGGTTTCCGGGCGTTTCAGCGTGGGACCCTACCGTCAGACCGACGTGGTGGGCGTGCCGGGCGCCCCCATATTTCCTCCATATTTGGGCTGGATATATATGGGGGGGGGGGTCAGCCCGGGCGTTTGAGGCCTGTTTGAGGCGTCCGACTGGGTCGAAAAAACATGACCGGGTGGCCCGTTCAGGCGTATGAGGCGTGTTTGAGAGGGTTGGATATAGATGCTCTTACTACTTTCACTACCAGAATAACTGGCGATGCCGATGGCCAAACCTATGCCGACGGCCCCCATCGGCATAGATTGGCCTATCCTGACGGCCCAGCTCAAGCCGTCGGCATAGAAAAGTCGTCGGCGTAAATCCATCTATGCCGACGGCCCACATCGGCATAGCTCAGCCGTCGGCGTCGGGAGAAATACGCCTACGGCGGCCATCGGCATAGAGGAGCCCGTGGGCCCAGCTACCCGGGCGGAGACGGCCGTTTGTCGGCGTCAGGCTATGCTGACGGGCTAACGGTGGCCGTCGGCATAGCTCCCCCGTCATTGATCCGCGTCGCCCGCCACGTCATCAATCTACGTCGCACGCCAGTCTGTGGGGTGGCAAATCTATGCCGACGGCCGTGACGTCGGCATAGGCCTAGCCCATGGATGTTGCCACATCATCGATCCCCGCCCTAAGCCACGTCATCGATCTAGGGCTCTACCGTTCCGTGGCCGTAGCTATGCCGACGGCTTTGCTGTAGGCACATATTTCTAATAATATTTTAATATTTCATTTTTTATTTTTTTTGCAAAACTAATTTCATTAACTTAAATGTGCCTTCTGTACAGAAAACATATATATCGATTTCCCCGCTGCTACGTCTTGAGCTTGCGTTGGTTTTCCTTGAAGAGGAAAGGATGATGCAGCAATAGTAGCGTAAGTATTTCCCTCAGTTTTTAAGAACCAAGGTATCAATCCAGTAGGAGGCTCCTCAAAAGTCCCACCCACCTACACAAACAAACAAAGAACTCGCAACCAACGCAATAAAGGGGTTGTCAATCCCTTCACGGCCACTTGCGAAAGTGAGATCTGATAGAGATAGTATGATAAGATAAATATATTTTGGCATTTTATAATATAGATGTAAAAAGTAAAGATGCAAATAATAGTAGATTGAAAGCTTATATAATAAGAGATAGACCCGGGGGCCATAGGTTTCACTAGTGGCTTCTCTCAAGATAGCATAAGTATTACGGTGGGTGAACAAATTACTGTCGAGCAATTGATAGAAAGGCGAATAATTATGAGATTATATAGGCATGATCATGTATATAGGCATCACGTCCGTGACAAGTAGACCGACTCCTGCCTGCATCTACTACTATTACTCCACACATCGACTGCTATCCAGCATGCATCTAGAGTATTAAGTTCATAAGAACAGAGTAACACATCAAGAAAGATGACATGATGTAGAGAGATAAACTCAAGCAATATGATATAAACCCCATCTTTTTATCCTCGATGGCAACAATACAATACGTGCCTTGCAACCCTTTCTGTCACTAGGTAAGGACACCGCAAGATTGAACCCAAAGCTAAGCACTTCTCCCATGGCAAGAAAGATCAATCTAGTAGGCCAAACCAAATTGATAATTCGAAAAGACTTGCAAAGGTAACTCAATCATACATAAAAGAATTCAGAGAAGATTCAAATATTTCTCATAGATAAACTTGATCATAAACCCACAATTCATCGGATCTCGACAAACACACCGCAAAAGGAGTTTACAACGAATAGATCTCCACAAGAGAGGGGGAGAATATTGTATTGAGATCCAAAAAGAGAGAAGAAGCCAACTAGCTAATAACTATGGACCCGAAGGTTTGTGGTAAACTACTCACAACTCATCAGATGGGCTATGGTGTTGATGTAGAAGCCCTCCATGGTCGATTCCCCCTTCGGCGGAGCGCCGACGAAGGCTCCAAGATAGGATCTCGTGGATACAGAAGGTTACGGTGGTGGAAATTGTGTTTCAGTGGCTCCCTGGATGTTTTAGGGTACGGAGGTATGTATAGGAGGAAGAAGTATGTCGGTGGCCGCTTGAGGGGCCTAGGAGACAGGGGGCGCGCCTAGGAGGGGTGGGCGCGCCCTCCTATCTCCTGGCCGCCTCGATTGCTTCTGGACTTGCACTCCAAGTCCTCTTTAGATCACGTTAAAACAACAATACAGGCTGGGTCTCCGGTTAGTAGGTTAGTCCCAAAAATGATATAAATGTGTAAAATAAAGCCCATAAACATCCAAAAGGAGTAATATAATAGCATGGAACAATCAAAAATTATAGATACGTTGGAGACGTATCACCCCCCACACGGGCCTTGCTTCCGTC
>NC_041389.1:694963855-694964533 GCF_002162155.2 Triticum dicoccoides | reverse complement strand
GTGTCATGGAAGGGGAGAACGACCATGTCGGGCCAACACGGAGGGAATCTTTGGGTGGGTTGGGCCGGGACGGTGTTGGGGGTTGTAGCTATGGGCTGGGCTATGACAACCAGGTGAAAAGGTCCTCCGGTCAAAACCCGTCCAGCGAAAGTCAAAGGGCTAGACCCGGCGGTCGTCTGTGTCTGGGTAAGAGAGGACGAGCTACCTGTGGGGGGGGGGAGCAATGCTGCCAGGTGTTGCGGTGAGCCCTCCTACGGTTGTGGAAGCGTGGTGGCAGGCGCATGCACCCAACACGCGGCTTCGGGGTGTGCCCCCCCCTCACGGGTGTCGCTGCGGTGTTGCGGTGGGCGAGATCTAGCCCTTTGACTTTACACGGATGGGCTTTGACCAGTGGAACTCTACCCCCGGTTGTGTTAGGTCAGGCCATAGGAACACTTTGGAGCAACATTCAGGCCAAACCCACAGCAAGATCCCCTTCGTGTAGACCCGACGTGTCCGTTTCCCCCCTCCAGGTGCGGCGGCACCGTTTGTGACGGGGGGGGGGGAGGGGGAGGGCACACCTCGGAGATGCGTGCCGCCTCTTCGGACATGCCACCACACCACCCCGCATGTATGAGGGCCCAGTGCGACGCTCCGGTGGCATTGCTACCCCCAGGGCCCCCGTCCCGCCTAACCATG
>NC_041389.1:694958440-694962014 GCF_002162155.2 Triticum dicoccoides | reverse complement strand
CCGCCTAACCTTGTAGCGTTTAACCACGAGATCTAGCCCTTTGACTTTACACGGACGGGCTTTGACCAGTGGAACTCTCCCACCGGTTGTGTTAGGTCATCCCATAGGAACACTTTGGAGCAACATACGGGCCAAACCCACAGCAAGATCCCCTCCGTGTAGACCCGACGCGTCCGTTTCACCCCTCCAAGTGCCGGCGGCGGCACCGTCCGTGAGTGGGGCCACACCCCAGAGACGCGTGCCGCCTCTTCGGACATGCGACCACACCACCCCACATGTATGAGGGCCTGGTGCGATGCTCTAGTGGCATTGCTACCCCCAGGTCCCCCGTCCCGCCTAACACTAGTAGAAAACATGGCTTTCATTCGGTCCTGGCCAGCTCATTAGTCCCGGTTTAGTCACGAACCGGGACCCCATGGGGGAATTCGTCCCGGTTCGTGATCCCAGGGGGCCGGCCGGGGCCTTGTGGGAATTGGTCCCGGTTCGTGTGGACCCATTTGTCCCGGTTCCATGCACGAACTCGGACCAATGGTCCTCGCTCCTGGCCCACAACCATTGGTCCCGGTTCGTGGCTGGAACTGGGATAGAATGCTGGACTTTAGTCCCAGTTTCTACCACGAACCGGGACACGTGAGTTGCCTATATATATACCCCCATCGCCACAGTAGAGCACTCCACAATGCTCTGTTTTTTTTGGCAGGCGAGGGGAGGGCATTTGGGTGATCTAGCTCACCTCCAATGCACATGAGGTGTTCGATGAAATGTCCGAGCCAGGCTAGTTAATCTTTCTCCTCTCGAAACTCGACCTCCGAGCTCCATTTTCCCTGAGATTTGTCTAGGTTTAGCGGTCCGTCACGTCCTGTCCCCCTCTTCACCGCTGTCGATCGCCTGCGCCGATCTCGTCGCCGGCACCACCGTGGTGAGACTCTTGTTCTTATCTTCTTTCTAAAAGAAAAAAATTCTTATTTCAGATAGATACTTGTCTAATTTTCTTACTTTTATTATTTCTTGTTATTTTATAGTGCGATGGTTTTGGTATCCGCCCCCGTCGGCCCTCGTCCTGTCTATGATTTGGATGTGGTATATATTATCTTTTGATAACTATTTGGTTCATTTATTGTTTATGACAATTATGCCGACCAACGTGACATAGATTTTATTTATCTAGGAGGTGGTTGAACCAGAAATTCCACCGACCCTATTGTAGAGAGGTTAAATTTAGTTGAAGAATAAAACAATTACTTGAAGGAAAAAATAAGAAAAATTGAGGAGGAGAAGATGATATTGGAGTTGCATGTTGCGGATGTCGTCGATGATCACAAAATCAAGATGGATGCAATGCGTTGAAGATTAGAAAGATTAGAAAATATGCCATTCATACCGAGGCTTCGTATCATTATGCAGTTGGATCAGTTGTTACCTTGGTTGCGATTATCATCACATTTGTTTTTGCATTGAAATATTTTACATAATTTCAATGTATGGTTTAATTAGATGCTTTGGAGAGCTATATGTTGTTCAATGAGAACTATGTATGTAATTTGGTTTTATTATGATGATGAACTTCTATTTATTTGGTCACTTATCTATTCATGAGAGGGTTGAAAATGGATGATGTGGCTTTGAATATATGGTGCATTTTGAACACAGAAAGACTATGGAGTTCAAATAAGTTCAAAAAAATGAAGTCCCTTTGTAACAGACGAGTTTCCTGATGAAACCCTGATACTTCGAAAGAGATTATCCGTTTTGTACATGAAGTGCATCCGGTTTTTGCCGTAACCCTCTCTACTTTCTTGCACATGCTATGTGGGTGAAATGATGATACCATGCCAACTTTCAACCTTTTCAGAGTTCATTTCAAATGCTTTTCAATTTCATGGTCTTATAGCTCAAAATAATCAGTATATGTATGAAAAATAACAAATGAAGTCAGAAAGGGTTGAAAATTAATGATGTGGCTTTGAATGGTGCATTTGGAACACAGAAAAACTATGGAGTTCAAATAAGTTCAAAAAAATGAAATCCCTTTGTAACAGACGAGTTTCATGATGAAACCCTAATACTTCGAAAGAGATTGTCCGTTTTGTACACGAAGTGCATCCAGTTTTTGTCGTAACCCTTTCTACTTTCTTGCACATGCTATGTCGGTGAAACGATGATACCATGCCAACTTTCAACATTTTTAGAGTTCATTTCAAATGCTTTTCAATTTCATGGTCTTATAGCTCAAAATAATCAGTAAATGCATGAAAAATAACAAATGAAGTCAGAAAGGGTTAAAAATTGATGATGTGGCTTTGAATGGTGCATTTTGAACACGGAAAAACTATGGAGTTCAAATAAGTTCAAAAAAATGAAATCCCTTTGTAACAGACGGGTTTCCGTATGAAACCATGATAACAAAAATGAAATCCCTTTGTAACAGACGAGTTTCCGTATGAAATCCCTTTGTTTCAGAGTTCATAAATAACTTTTTTGTTACAAACTTTAATAGAAAAAATAATTATCATAAAATAAAATAAATAAGTAATTTGAAACAAAATAATATAAACTTTAATAAAATATATAAGCAGAAACAAAATAAAATAAACTAAAATAACATAAATAAAATTTATGAAACTAAAATTATCAAGGTATTTTCTGTTCAAAATCATTAAAAGCAAAAAGAATTTTCATAAAGAAATTTTTTGTTAGAAAGTTTAATAGCAAAAAGAACTATCATAAAATAAAATAAATAAGTAATTATAAACATAATAAAATAAAATAAATAAGTATTTTGTTGTAAGTAGAAACAAAACAAAATAAATAAAGCAAAAAAGAAAACAAAAAAACTGGAAAAAGATAAAAATTTGCCACCTACTGGGCCACCACGGCCTGAATATGACTAGAAACCCATCCATGGGCCAGGATTCAGGCCCGCAGAAGGCACAGCAGGCCCACAGGCATAGCAGTGTCAGTTTAGGCCCATAGGCCTGCGGTTCAGAGGAGTTCGAGAGGGAAGAGGCAACAAGGCTTATAAACAGGTGTCAGGCGCTTCCAACTAGCAAGGTGGGACTGAACTCCCACCACCACCCCGCTGTGTAAGGCCACTGGTCCCGGTTGGTGGCACCAACCGGAACTAAAGGGTGGCTTTGGTCCCGGTTGGTGGCACCAACCGGTACCAATGCCCCCCTTTAGTCTCAGTTTGTGCCACCAACCGGGACCAAAGGCCTCTGCTTCCCGCCCTTTGGGATGCTGAAAAGTGACCTTTGGTCCCTGTTGGTGGCACAAACCGGGACTAAAGGTGGCATTGGTACCGGTTGGTGCCACGAACCGGTACCAATGCACTGGGTATATAAGTAGCACTTGCGAAAATTTTCTTTCAGTTCGTCTTCCCCTCCCGACGCCCCAGCGCTGCTCCTCGTCGCTGTCGCCGTCGTCGCCTCTGCCCCGTTCCCGAGCCCCTAACCGCGGACCGCCCCCGCGCGCCGGCGCCCTTGCCGCCCCTACCTCTGACACCGTCGCCGCGCTGTCCCTGCCTCCAACGCCGTCGCCGCGCTGCCCCTGCCCTCGACGACGTCGTCGCCGCACC
>NC_041389.1:694918622-694957982 GCF_002162155.2 Triticum dicoccoides | reverse complement strand
GCGCGCCGGCGCCCTCGCCGCCCCCGCCGTTGTCGTCGCCAGCCGCCCCCGCTGTGAGCCGCCGCGCCGCCCGGCCTGCTCTGTTATTTTTTACTTTTTATTAGATTATTTTGTTGTTCATATATGCATAATGTATATATGAATGTATGTTCATATATGTATGTATGTATTTTTTACATGTTTTTTGTATGTATGTATGTATTTTTTCAATTGTAATGATGTTTTAAAGTATACATATATGCAAAAGTTAGATTTTTAGAAAAGTCTTATCTATATATGTTCTGTGATTTAGTACATTTTAGGTTAGTTTAATTTTTAGAAATTTTTTATATATCTAGCTAGGAAAGGAAGAAGAAGAAAAAGAATGAGAGGAAAAAGGAAAATAAGAAGAGGAAGAAAGGAGAAGAAGAGGATAGGAAGAAGAGGAGAAATAAATAAGAAGAGGAAAAAAGAAGAAAAAGAAGAGGAGAAGAAGAAAGGGATAGAGGAGAAGAAGAGAAAATAGATCTATTTTCTCTTCTTCTCCTCTTTTTTTTTCTTTTTTTTCTTCGATCTTCTCTTCTATTCCTTTCTTCTTCTCCTCTTTTTATTTCTTTTTTTGTCTTCTTATTTTTTATTGTGTATGTCGTTGTCGATATACCCCCTCCTGATAACTTCAACACGAGGGGGGTCGATATACCCCCTCCCTAATAACATTATTTTCCCATGTATGTATATTGTCATTGTCGATATAACCCCCTCCCGAATAACTTCGACATGAGGGGAGGTCGATATATATACCCCCTCTCGACCGTGATAACTTATACCACGGGAGCACCCCCCCGGCCCTCTCGCGTGACCAAAACTCTCGAGGACACCCAAACCCTAGAAAAAACGATGTCGGTCTCCTACCCCCTCCCGCCGTGCCCCTACCCGACAAACTCTCTCGAGGCCACCCAAATTTACCAAGTTAAAAGAGTGTTCTCATCGAGGCCACCCCAAACCCTTGAAGCATTGTCGAGGCCACCCCAAACCCTTGATGCGTTGCCGAGGCCACCCCAAACCCTAGAGAAGCAACGTCGAGGCCACTAATTTCCTTATTGTGATTAGCTAGCTAGTTCCACGTTTGCCACTAATATATCCATCTGTCATGTTTGAATAATAATTGCCATGTTGTAAATATTTGCAGAAACTATGGAGCACCCTCGAGACGAAGCAACAGAAGCGATGTTGGGAGACATAATCGCAAAAGGAAGTGATGTCGTCTTGTTGTTTGTCAACGACAGTGATGGTCTAGAAGGACAGGGTGAAGAACAAGGCTATGATTATGATGGCTCCGGTGACCCAATGCCGGTACAAGAAGAAGGCTATGATTATGATGGTTCCGGTGACCTAATGCCGGTACAAGAAGGAGACCGTGATGACGGCTCCGGTGACCGAACCGAGTCTGGCCAGGTATATATATTAGTTAAACCTGTGCTGACTAGCTAATTGATGCATTCATTGTTTTCGTATGTACACATATTAATTAACTCTTGTCTTTCTTATTTTTTCTAGCCCTCTGAATCGAGCACAACTTCGGTAAAGAAACGAGGCCCGAAGAAAAAGTTGTGCTCGGATGAAAGGTTTGAGATCACGGCAATCGCGCGCGATGGCAAGCCGATTGAACCCATCCGGACAAAGGAAGCACTTGCTTATCAGTGCGGGGTTCTTGTTAGAGACAAGATCCCAATCAGTATCCACCAATGGTTAAAGCCTAAGAATGAAGAGCCTGAGGTGTCTTATGTCTCAGATATGCAGAAAGAAGATCTTTGTACAATGCTTAAGGAAAATTTCACCCTACCGCCAAAGGAGGATCCGGAGAAGCCAATTAAAGAGCAATTGATCAAGTCTCATGCTCTTAAGAAGATGGCAGAATTATTCAGGAGGTGGAAGAATGTGCTGAAAACAACGTTTGTCGACCAAGAAGTTACACCGGAATTCACCGACCGGTATGAGAAGATCAGAGATCACTGGCCCGCATCTGTGGCCCACAAGACATCGGACAAGAGTAAGAAGATGTCAACGACAAACAAGAAAAATGCTGCAAAGAAGAAGCATCACCATCGCAAGGGGTCAGGTGGCTACCTCAAAGCCTGACCGTTGTGGGCCAAGGCTGAGAATGACCTGATTGATAGAGGGGTCGAACCAGAGACATTGAACTGGCCAGACCGTTGTCAGACTTGGTTCTTCGGGGTTGGCGGAACCTTAGACCCTGTATCAGGGAAGTGCGTTTGGACGGACGAGCAACTGCGAATACCCGTCACGAGGCTTCAGGAGTATATCGAGAAAGCGCAGCAAGGGATGTTCGTTCCAGACAGAGAGAAGGACGAGCTCACAATGGCCCTCGGGAATCCTGAGCACCCTGGACGGACACGAGGCACGCCAGGCTCCGTTCCGTGGAAGGCTGGGTTTCCGGACGCAGGGGGTTACAAATGCCAGGAGAGGAGGAAGAAAGTGGAGCATAGCCAACTGCAGGCACTGCACGCAAGTGTACAAGGGCTAGAGGAACGAGAAGCAAATCGCAGCAAACGACCTGCCGAAGCTTCCCCTGAAGCTACCCCACCATCTCAGCAGAGAAGCAGCGTGGCTTCCACCGAGCAGACTCAGCTAGAGCCCGTCTTCACGGCTCCTGCTAGCTACACCGTGGATGCTACCACAGAGTCTCAAGATTGCCACCTTATGACGCAATGGATGAAATTCAAAGTCAAGGCAGCTGTTGCCTCTGTTTTACGTATTGAACCTGGCGCAACCTACCACTATTGGTCGATTCCAAAAGGATATGCTAGGGTGATGGTGGATGAAATAATGGACAGATTTGAGGACCTCGAGCTTGAACACCCTACAGCTGAAGGGGAGATTCGGCTGGGTTCTTCTCTTAAGACTCCATGCCTATGGCGGAAGGAGCTCATCAACCTTCCGAACTGGACGCCTCCGCCTCCTCCTCCTCCTCCGGCGAGTCAGGGCACTCCGCCTCCTCCTCCTCCTCCTCCAGCGAGTGATCAGGGAACTCAGCCTCCTTCTCTGGCGCGTGGCGGCACTCCGCCTCCTTCTCTGCCTGCGCCGGCGCGCCCGAGCAGCTAGCCTCCTCCTTCTCCCCCTTGTCAACAAGGGCAGAAGAGACCAGCCGCCGCTTGATACGTCTCCAAAGTATCTACTTTTCCAAACACTTTTGCCCTTGTTTTGGACTCTAACTTGCATGATTTGAATGAAACTAACCCGGACTGGCGCTGTTTTCAGCAGAACTGCCATGGTGTTGTTTATTGTGCAGAAAACAAAAGCTCTCGGAATGACCTGAAAATCCACGAAGATAACTTTTGGAAAATATAAGAAATACTGGAGAAAGAATCAAGGTCAGGGGCCCACACCCTATCCATGAGGGTGGAGGCGCGCCCCCCTGTCTCTTGGGCCCCCTGATGCTCCACCGACCTCAACTCCAACTCCATATATTCCGTTTCAAGGAGAAAAAAATCAGAGAGGAAGTTTCATCGCGTTTTACGACATGGAACCGCCACCAAGCCCTATTCTCTCTTGGGAGGGCTGATCTAGAGTCCGTTCGGGGCTCCGGAGAGGGCGATTCATCGCCATCGTAGTCATCAACCATCCTCCATCACCAATTTCATGATGCTCACCGCCGTGCGTGAGTAATTCCATCATAGGCTTGCTGGACGGTGATGGGTTGGATGAGATTTACCATGTAATCAAGTTAGTTTTGTTAGGGTTTGATCCGTAGTATCCACTATGTTCTGAGATTGATGTTGCTATGACTTTGCTATGCTTAATGCTTGTCACTACGGCCCGAGTGCCATGATTTCAGATCTGAACCTATTATGTTTTCATGAATATATGTGAGTTCTTGATCCTATCTTGCAAGTCTATAGTCACCTATTATGTGTTATGATCCGACAACCCCGAAGTGACAATAATTGGGATACTTGTCGGTGATGACCGTAGTTTGAGGAGTTCATGTATTCACTATGTGTTAGTGCTTTGGTCCGGTACTCTATTAAAAGGAGGCCTTAAAATCCGTTAGTTTCCACTAGGACCCCGCTGCCACGGGAGGGTAGGACAAAAGATGTCATGCAAGTTCTTTTCCATAAGCACGTATGACTATATTCGGAATACATGCCTACATTACATTGATGAATTGGAGCTAGTTCTGTGTCACCCTATGTTATAACTATTACATGAGCAATCACATCCGACATAATTATCCATCACTGATCCAATGCCTACGAGCTTTTCACATATTGTGCTTTGCTTATTTACTTTTCCGTTGCTACTGTTAGAATCACTACAATACTGCTATCTTTACTTTTGCCATTGTTATCATTACTATCATACTATTTTGCTACTACATACTTTGCTGCAGATACTAAGTTATCCAGGTGTGGTTGGATTGACAACTCAACTGCTAATACTTGAGAATATTCTTTGGCTCCCCTTGTGTCGAATCAATAAATTTGGGTTGAATACTCTACCCTCGAAAGCTGTTGCGATCCCCTATACTTGTGGGTTATCAAGACTAATTTCCGGCGCCGTTGCCAGGGAGCATAGCTCTATTATTTGAGTCACTTGGGATTTAAATCTGCTGATCACTATGAAGAACTTGAAAGATGCAAGAACTAAGATTTTCCCCTCAACTACGAGGGGAGGTAAGGAACTGCCATCTAGCTCTCCACTAGATTCTCCTTCTGTTATGAGTAAGCTTGGGACACCTAAACTTGCTACTGCTATGAACTCTGATATGTCGCATGTTATTGATGATGCCACTTCTGCTATGCATGATACTTATCATGAAACTACTTCTATGCTTGATACTACTGTGCCATTAGGTGAATATCTTGATGAACAACTTGCTAGGGTTAGAGAGAATGAAATTATTAAGAATGAAATTATTGATGATAGTGAAGATGAAGGTTCTCCCCCTAATTATGAATTGCCTGTTGTTCCTGAGGATTATGTTATGGATGAAGAAGCTGCTAGAGCTATTTTTGCTTGCAATGATAGATACGATCTTAAGAAGTTATTAGCTAAATGGAAGCAGCAATCCCTTAATGCTAGAATGAAACATGACCCCACTTTTGCTACTTCACCTATCTATGTTACTAATAAGGATTATGAATTCTCTGTTGATCCTGAGATAATTACTTTGGTTGAATCCGATCCTTTTTATGGCTATGAATCTGAAACTGTTGTGGCACATCTTACCAAGTTGAATGATATGGCCACCCTGTTTACTAATGATGAGAAGTCTCGCTATTATTATATCCTTAGGATATTTCGGTTCTCATTATAGGGTGATGCTAAAAATTGGTTTAATTCTCTTGATCCTGGTTGTGTGCGTAGTCCCATGGATATGATTTATTACTTCTCTGCTAAATATTTCCCCGCTCATAAGAAACAAGCTACCTTGCGAGAAATATATAATTTTGTGCAAATCGAAGAAGAGAGTCTCCCACAAGCTTGGGGGAGGCTTCTCCGATTATTTAATGCTTTGCCTGATCATCCTCTTAAGAAAAATGAAATACTTGATATCTTTTATAATGGACTAACCGATACTTCCAAGGACCACTGGATAGTTGTGTTGGTTGTGTTTTTAGGGAAAGAACAGTCGACCAAGCTGAATTGTTATTGAATAATATGTTGACTAATGAAAATAATTGGACTCTTCCTGAGCCAATTCCTGAGCCAATTGAGCCAACTCCTGAGCCTATTCCTAAACCTACTCCTAAGAAGAGAGGTGTTCTATTTCTCAGTCCTGAAGATATGCAAGAGGAAAAGAAATCAATGAAAGAAATAGGTATTAAAGACGAACATGTTAAGAATTTACCTCCTATTGAACAAAATATATGGTCTTAATATACCGCCTGTTGAAGAAACACATTGTCTTGATAACCCGACACGGGTAGTAAAGGTAAATTCTCTCTATAGATATGATAAAGTTGAAATCCCGTCTACTAAATTTCATAGCCAATGTTTGGATGAATTTGATGACTTTATGGCTAGACAAGAAAGTTTTAATGCTTATATTGGCAGAGAATTAAAGAGTAATGCTTTTATGATAGAACGCTTGAGTAATTATATGGCTAGAATTAAAGGTGAACTTAAACTCATTAGCAAATATGCTTCTATGGTTTCCACTCAAGCGGAGCAAGTACTTAAGGCTCAAAGTGATTTGCTCGATGAATTGAATAATAAACATGATTTTGCTGTTAGAGTGGCTACTAGAACTGGTAGAATGACTCAGGAATCTTTGTATCCTAAAGGCCACCCTAAGAGAATTGAGAAAGATTCTCAGAGAAATAATGTAGATGCACCTAGTCCTTCTAAAAAGAAGAAAAAGAAAAATGATAGGACTTTGCATGCTTCTAGTGAACCTATTGTAGACACACCTGAGAACCCCAATGATATTTCTATTTCTGATGCTGAAACACAATAAGGTGATGAATGTGAACCTAGTGATAATGTTAATAATGATGTTCATGTTGATGCTCAACCTAGGAATAATAATGATGTAGAGATTGAACCTGATGTTGATCTTGATAACCCACAATCAAAGAATCAACGCTATGATAAAAGAGATTTTGTTGCTAGGAAACACGGTAGAGAAAGAGAACCATGGGTTCAGAAACCCATGCCTTTTCCTCCTAAACCATCGAAGAAAAAGGACGATGAGGATTTTGAGCGCTTTGCTGAAATGATTAGACCTATCTTCTTACATATGCGCTTAACTGATATGCTTAAAGTAAACCCTTATCCTAAATATATGAAGGATATCATTACAAATAAAAGAAAGATACCGGACGCTGAAATTTCCACCATGCTGGCTAATCATACTTTTAAGGGTGGAATACCAAAGAAACTTGGAGATCTAGGGGTACCAACTATACCATGCTCCATTAAAAGAAATTATGTTAAAACTGCATTATGTGATCTTGGAGCCGGTGTTAGTGTTATGCCTCTCTGTTTATATCTTAGACTTGAATTGAATAAGTTGACACCTGTCGGATATCAGGTCTGGCAAAACCCTTAAGGTTCGAACTCTGGGGTGCACGCGAAGATCTTCTCCCTATCGATCTACGTTCCGAAGCTTTGCCGTGGATCTAAGTTACACGATGAACAACACAAGGGACACAAGGTTTATACTAGTTTGGGCCACCGTTGTGGTGTAATAGCCTACTCTAGTGTGTGGTGTGGTGGATTGCCTCTGGGGCTGACGATGAACAGTACAGAGGAAGAACAGCCTTGCGAGGGGTGTTCTTGAGCTGGTGTGGTGTTCTACTTGTCCAGGATTCGATCCGCTCTAGCTCAGTTGATCTTCTACTATTGTGGCTAGCCCTATATATAGAGGCCCTGGTCCTCTTCCCAAATATTAAGCGGGAAGGGAGCCAACAACGGCCATTTCGAAAGGGGGCAGCTTGTACAAGCTATCCAGACTAAAGTTGGTCTTCGACTGCTAAAGGTACTGGTGATGACGCCGTCTTGGGCTCCATGGTGACCTCCATCCCGCAGCTCTGCTGGTCTTGGTCTTGTTGCACTGATATGGCAACCTTTGCTTGATGCCTCGATACTCCGCGCCTGCACTTGCCCCCTTTGCACCAAAGAGGAAACGAGGAAACTACACCGGCTAGCGCCCGCCTGGTCTTGATCGTCATGGCTTGCGTCACGAGCACCTCGCGAGGTACTTTTTGCCTTGATCTCTCCGCCTCCTCGCGAGCCTGCCTAGTGAGGCCGTCCCCGAGGAGGCCTTGCATCGCCCGCCCTAGGAGGCTTGGCCCCTCGCGAGGGTCTTGAGCTTGGTTCGATGTATACGGGCCGTAGTGGGCCACTGCTTGAGCCACACCGCAGGCTGCAGGCAGACAAGTATGGGGACCCCTGTTTCCAGAACACCGACAGTAGCCCCCGGGCCCAAGGCGCGCTCGGACTTGGCTTAGCGGCGAAGCCAGAGGGCAAGTGCGGAGTGCTACGAGCCCCAACAGCCTGCGGCCTTGGTCATCGCGTGGCGACTGATGGGACGTGGGCGTCTCCGCTTCCCCATGTTGCCTCGGCAACTACCTGATTTGACGAGTCCCTGCTGCATGCAAAAGAGAGTCATGATTACCTGCGATCGTGAAGGTCGACGGTTGCCTTCCCTTGGGCTATAAATGTGGAGGGGAGCATGCCCCTTGCTGCACATCTCCCTTTCATCGCCTGCTTCTTCTTCCTCCTTGCTCCAGTCGCTTGTCTTACTCCATGGCGCCCCCGAAGAGGTTTTCGGCCGCGGAGAAGGGGAAAGCTCGCCAGGGAGGGCCTGGCTCCCCTCCGCCCAAGCGCGGTCGAGGTCATCCCCGCAAGCACCCTGTGACTCCTTCAGTGGATCTTCGTGGTCGCGGCGGTGGTCCTTCGCGCGGTGATGGCCGCCCGGTTGGTGGAGGAAGGCACGTCGTGGCTGCGCGGCCTCCCCAGCCACGCTTTCACTCGGCGGAGGTGCTGCCAGAGTTTGTTGTATGGTCGGCAAATCCGGCCGGCAACTGGCTCCAGCTCCCCCGCTTCTTTGTAGGCAAACTGCCGGCTGATGGCCCTGGTGGGCTCTGGCTGCAGGCGGATGGTTGCTGTAGCAAGGCTTCCTGGGTCGCGGTGGAGATCTCCGTCGCCGGGAACGTGGCCCTGGCCCGCGGCTGACATGCATTTGCCCGCGCGCGTGGCCTGGGCCGGCGGTGCACTCTGCACTTCAAGTTTGATGGCGACGCGACCCTCTACATGAAGGTGTTCAGGGAAGATGGCCGCCGTGCTGGGTGCTGCCCTGAAGATGACAACGGCGACGAGGTGCTTGGCCTTGGCGACGGTCATGATGAGGGCGAAGGCGAACCCGCGCCTGGTGGCGTCTGCAACTCGCCAAGCTTCAGCGGCTCCTCCTCCGGTGGCAGTTCCTCCAGTGGTGGCCGCGATCAGTAACCACGTCGCCGCGCCCGCTTTGAGGGCGGTAGCGGGTCGTCCCGCCGGCGTGCCTCGGTGAAGCGTGATGCGGAGTCTGACTGAGCTCGTGAGGACGGCGCGGATCCCTCCTCGTGAGCCGTCGCGAGGCGCGCCACTTTTACTTTGTTTTTCTCCTTTTCCTGTACTAAGAGAGAGAGAGAAGAATGGACCTCCGTGGGAGGGAGCGTGCAAGACTATCATCCCTAATTATCATGCTATTTTTACCGTTCCCATGTTGTGTTATGGTGTTGCGGCTAAGTGCTTGCACGTAGGAACAACTTAGCTCGGGAGGTTCGCTATGGTTTCTGCCTCGAGAGGTACTTGCCTGTGGCCTCGCCTGGTGCCTTAAGGTCTGCAAAAGATCAGTCAGGAGGACAGCTTTCGAACCTTTGTTGCAAGGGTGACCAGCTTAGGTCTAGTATTTTGCATCGTGATGCCCATGGGGCATGGACCGGGCGGGGTGCTCCCACTGTGAGCTTGAGCGAGGGAGCCTCACGAAACCAGGAGAAAAGGGGCTCGCGAGGGGGCCCACGTAGCCGCCTCGCGAGGCTCGCGAGAGAGGGAACGAGCCGGGCGGAAACCAAGGGCAAAGAACTAGGGTAGGGGATGGAAAATAACACTAAAAGCAACACCAATAAAGTTCTAAACAAAGGAGAACAAGCCAACTGCGGAAAGCAAATGAAAAGCCGCGTCTGGCACCTAGTCTAGTCTTCAATGTGTTCTCACCAGTGCGGAGCTAAGTGCTTCCACTGGGCGTGGGAGGGAGCCCCCGAGGCCCAAGGGCGGCACTCCGGAGACTCCGGAGACTCCAGGGTGTGGGAGGGAGCAAGCTTCACAGGCACTGGGCCTTCTTCACAGGCATCGGGCCTTTCTTGGGGCGGCGAGAGCTTCACAAGCACCGGGCCTTCTTTACAGTCACTGGGCCCTTCTTCACAGGCACATGGCCTTCTTTACAGGCACGGGGCCTTGCTTCACAGGCACCGGGCCTTCTTTACAGGCACTGGGCCTTACTTCAAGGGAAGAACCTCCGGAGGTGTTGAATGTTCCATGCATTCGGAATGGGCACCCCTTCCTGGGTCTCCAAGCGCGCGGCGCCAGGTCTAGAAACATGAACAACCTTGAACGGGCCCTCCCACATGGGCAAGAGCTTGTGCAGCCCTTCCCTAGAGAGCACCCGCCTGGGCACGAGATCACCTACCTCAAGAGTCCTGGGGCGGATGTTGCGGCAGTGGTACCGCCGCAGCACTTGCTGGTATCTTGCCGCTTGTAGCGCGGCCTCCCGGTGGTGTTCCTCCCCCAGCACGAGGTCCGTCCCACGCATGGTGTCCTATTGCGCCTCATCAAACGCTAGGACCCGCGCCGAGCGATGCCTGACCTTGTGAGGGAGGACTGCCTCTGCCCTGTAGACGAGGAAGAACGGGGTCTCGCCAATTGACTTGGTGGCGGTAGTGCGGATGGACCACAACACGGACTGGAGCTCATCGTACCAGCCCCTGCCGCAGGCCTCCAACTTCTTCTTGATGGTCCTGGTTTTGAGGCCTTTCAGGACCTCTGAGTCGGCGCATTCGGCTTGGCCGTTACTCCGGTGGTGTGCCACCGAAGTGTAGCATATCTGTGTTCCAAGGTTAGCACAATATGTTTTGAAGAGGTTGCTGGTGAACTGCGAACCTTTATCAGTGATGATGCGATTGGGGACCCCGAATCGGCTCACGAGGCCCTTGATGAACTTGACTGCGGAGCCAAGCGGGATGGTGCGGACGGCTTCCACCTCCGCCCACTTGGTGAACTTGTCGATGGCGACGTAGAGGTAGCGGTAGCCCCCAGGCGCTCGAGGGAATGGGCCCAGGATATCCAGCCCCTAGACCGCGAACGGCCACGAGAGCGGGATGGTCTGCAGGCCCTGGGCCGGCTGATGAATCTGCTTGGCATGAAACTGGCAGGCTTCACAGGCCTTCACCAGCTCGATTGCATCATTGAGCGCTGTAGGCCAGTAGAACCCGCTGTAGAACGCCTTGCCGACGAGGGTACGTGATGACGAGTGATGTCCACAATCTCCACCGTGGATGTCAGCCAGTAACTCCTTTCCCTGTTCCCTGGAGATGCAATGCAGGGAAACATCATTCGGCCGATTTCGGTAGAGTTCTCCATCTTGGATGTAGTAGGCCGTGGCCTGCCGGGCCATGCGTTCCACATCCTCCTTCTTCACTGGTAGAGTCCCTCGCATTAGTTAATCCTTGAACTCTGCAGTCCAGCATCCCTCCTGAGGCTCTAGAGCCAGGAGCAAGCATGCTCTCGAGGCTGGGCCACAGGCCGGGGCTCCTGTGGCAGGTGGTTGAGGGAGCTCTTCTTGAGGCTGCGCTATGCTTGATAGTGATGGTGCTGCCTAGGGTTTGAAGAGCCGTTCCTCAAAAATGCGAGGCTCCTGCAGCAACCGCCTGGACGCCCTTCTGGCGATGTCATCAGCTTCTTAGTTGGTGTCGCGGGGCACATGCTGCAACTCCAGTCCCCAAAACTGCTTTTCCAACCTACGTACCTCTGCAAGATATGCCTCCATGTGCTCATCCTTGGGCTCGTACACTTTGTTGGAGAAGTTGACGAGGAGCTAACAGTCGCCCCTGATGATGAAAAGCGCTGTCTTGGGGGTGATAGGGCGGTGGCCTTCCCGGGCCGTAGGCGGCGATGCGTATGCCCTCGCTCACCAAGGGCAGCGCTGGTGCCGCCTGACACCCGGTGATGATAGCAGAGCTGGTGTTGATGAAGCCTTGGGGTATGCCCGAGGGTGCATGGGCGCGGATGGGCCCGGGGCCTGGGGCGGAAGCTGGACGCAGAAAGGTGGAGTCCCTGAAGCCGTAGCATCCAGGAGCTCGGCGACGCGCTTCAGCAGCACGTCATGGCTGCTTTCTTGCAGCCTGCACCGTAGAAGTTCCCGAGCCACCGTGAGCGCGGCCTTCATGTTCGCTTCTTCCATCGGGTTTTAGGTGCTGTGGCCCCGGCGTGGCTTGAGGCCCTTGCCGCTGACCACACCTGCCGTGGAGTGAGGTCAGACGGCGCTTGTCGGTGTCAAAACCGGCGGATCTCGGGTAGGGGGTCCCGAACTGTGCGTCTAGGTGGATGGTAACAGGAGACAAGGGACACGATGTTTTACCCAGGTTCGGGCCCTCTTGATGGAGGTAAAACCCTACGTCCTGCTCGATTAATATTGATGATGTGTGTTACAAGAGTAGATCTACCACGAGATCAAGGAGGCTAAACCCTAGAAGCTAGCCTATGGTATGATTGTTGTTTGTCCTATGGACTAAAGCCATCCGGTTTATATAGACACCGGAGAGGGCTAGGGTTACACAAGTTCGGTTACAATGGTAGGAGATCTACATATCCGTATCGCCAAGCTTGCCTTCCACGCCAAGGAAAGTCCCATCCGGACACGGGACGAAGTCTTCAATCTTGTATCTTCATAATCTTGGAGTCCGGTCGACCATGATAGTTCGGCTATCCGGACACCCCCTAGTCCGGGACTCCCTCAGTAGCCCCCGAACCGGGCTTCAGCGACGACGAGTCCGGCGCATATATTGTCTTCAGCGTTGCAAGGCGGGTTCTCCTTCAAACTTCATGTTCCTATCGAATAGTGTCTGGCTTCCTTATAAATGTTCCGCTCCTTGGCTTCTATGCCCAATAATGGCCTTCTTCCACGTGTCGTATGAATGCGAAAAGCTAGGGTATTTTTACATTTTACCCCCTAGTTGTGCGAACGAGCCGCCTATAAGAGAGGCGAGGATCTAGATCTAGCTCACACCATCCTCCATCTACAAGTTCTCATCGAAGCGCCTCTGATAAAAATCCATTCCATCATGGATAGTCGACGCGGCTCCTCCTCTCGCGCTCCCAGCCCTAAGCTAGGAGATTGGGGGAGATGCTCAGTTCCACACAGTGAGCTAGTGGCGCTCCAAACCGAGGGATATCTTCCCCCATCTTTCATGGTTCCGGTTCCAGCCGGACTGGCCACCTTCAAGGGTGGAAAGCAGGCGGAGAGCATCCCCAACCCTTCCAAAGGAGAGCGGGTATGCTTCATCCCTTATCTAATAAAGGGACTCGGATTTCCCATACATCCGTTTCTCTGGGTGCTCCTGGAGTTCTACGGACTCCAGCTTCACCACCTCACACCTGCCTCCATTTTTGCACATCGCGGGCTTTGTAGCTCTTTGCAAGTTGTTCCTGGGCATCGAGCCCCATTTTGCGCTGTGGAAGAGATTGTTTTGCCTCGTACCCCGTTCTTATGAGGGGTCGATATATCAAGTGGGCGGAGCCAAAATATAGCGCATCGCCGGGACCGGATATCTATCCGGCACCCCGAAGAAGGCGTCCGAAGACTGGCCTTTGGAATGGTTCTACATGGAGGACGCCCCTCTGCCGGATCCAGTTCGGATCGGCCTCCCGGAGTTCAGGAATGCTCCCTTGAAGAAACACCTGAGTTGGCGCCCACGGAGCCCTCAACGGGAGGATGATGGGAGCGTCCATTATCTGATGGGCCGGATTAGGTTACTGGCCCACTCCGGATTGACCATGATTGGAATCATGGCCACATGCATTATGCGAGGGGTGCAGCCACTCCAATATAGGGGCCACCCTATATGGGATTTCAACGGGGAGGACGACGCCACCCGTCATGGCCGCAGAGGGCCGGGCTCGGCAGCCGATCTGGCAAAGATCCTGTCCGGCTTGTACAAGGGGGAGGAGGACGACTTTCTCCTCATGAATCCATTGAACGGATTCTCCATGAATAACCCTCGGAGCTGGGTAAGCGAACGTTTATCTACCCGATCCATACTTCCAAAGTCAAGTATCTTACTTTGTGATTTCGACGCAGGAGCTGCGCCAGGACGTGGAGGTCATACAAAGCCTAACTCCACAGCCCGAGGATCTGGAACGATCCCTTGATCCGACCTCCGCAGAGGATCCGGACATAAAGGTGGAGCTGATTGACGGGGTGTTCCACCAACTTAGCATGGACAATGCCCTAGTCGCCATTACGGCTGACTACCCCGGTTTGTTTCCGGCCTCCCAGGTGACTACGACCGAGGTCTTGACACCATAATTTGATCCGTGCTCAACTCTGACCATCCTATACTGATGGTGCATCGCAGGAGGTGCCTTTAAGGCGGTAAGCCGAACCTGCGGCGGCTGACCAGCAAGGGTCAGTTCGGCCCAGCAGGCGGAAGAGGAGTGCGACGCGAATCGAAACTTCGCCGCAACGGTACGACGCACCATTGTTTTTAAGGGAAGGATCCCTAGGAGGTATATTAATGCTCATAACTTTTTCCAGGAGAAAGAGCGCTCGCCGGACAGTGTCCGGAGAGGTTGCCAATCAAGCCTCCGCCAGCCATGCTCCATCGCGTGGTCCGGAAGTGGAGGCGCACACAAGGCAAGAGCCGGATGCTCCTCCAACGGAGGATGCCGACAGGCTGTCCGCCACCCGGTCTGAGGTGGAGAGCGCCATGAATCACAGGCGTCGCCGGACAGTTCTCCGTGACGCGTGTTTCTCCCCGGAGGCGTTGAATGCCTTTGATGCGGGGAACGCGCACCTCCGTGCTGCTCAAGATGGTTTAACCAGAGCCACAGAGCAGTATGTGAAGGACATACGGGTAAGTAATTTTAATAGTTATATATGCTAGTAGCCCCCGAGACTTAAAATAGTTAAAATAACTGATTTAAGGATCATTTATTATGCAGGATCTTACGGAGAAGAATACCCATCTGTCCCAGGAGCTCCAAGAGTGCAAGGCCCAACTTGAGGCCGCACTAGCCACCACAGGGGGAGCCACAGAGACCCCCGCTGGTAATACGTACTTCGAAAAGATAAGTAGTTAACAAAGTGCGGCGTGTGCGTAAATCTGACAATAATATTGCAGAGGGCGCCGTACTAGATTCGGACAAGCAACAGCTACTACGTCAGCTAAAGACCGGCGAGAGGGTGCTTCTGAAGGTGCAGCAGGAGAGAAACAAGCTCCAAGATGCCCACACCCAGCTAGGAGAAGAGCTGAAAGATGTTCGGGCCCAGCTATCTGGCTCCGTGAAGGAGAATCAGCGGCTTCGTCGCGGCATTTATAGTAAGTGCTTGAGGAAATTCCTTTGAAAAGAAGAATTCGGCGAGGAAGTCGATTGACAGAAATGTGTCTTTAGGTGTGTTCATAGGTCGCCCTGCGGAGGAAATGCCCGGTTCAACGGGTGACCAACTTCCCGAGCTGGTGCAACTGCTCAAACATGTTCGGCAGGCGATGAGTGGCGTCGTTCAGGCCTTATGGCCTTCCGTCTCCCTACCCGAGGGCCTTGGAGGGCTTGCTGAGAAGCTTCAGGGAGTACGGCGACGCCTCCGTCTGTGGAAGATATCGGCCTACTGTCAAGGCGCCAGGGAGGCCTAGGCCATGGTGAAGACGCGGTACCCAAAGGCTGACCCAAACCACATGGCCGAGGTCGGACCTGCGGGGCCTGATGGGAAGGAGATCCCTGTGAGCTTGATGTACGGCCAAGTAGAGCTGGCCGCGAAATATTCCCAACAGGACTGTAAATTAGACAGCCTGTTAGATGGGATTGAAGAGGAGTACAATCAGTCAGTTTGACGATGTAATTTAAAATGACATGTAAAATGCCTTCTAGCCGGATTGTAGATCGTTTGTCTTTGCGGACCTTTTCGCTTCAACCTCGGGACCCAACAGTCCGGAGTGTGTCCGAATACCCTTACGGTTATAGAAGAACTGGGGCATGCGTGGAGACAAGGCGTCAGGGTCATAATTGCTTTATCAGACAAGTGCCCAACTAGCTATGTTATATTACATGGTTAGTAAGAAACATCTTCCAGGGAGAATAGTTCTGTTAAGGGTTCCTTTCCCTGGGAGGCATGCCCTAAAGTGCATGTCCGGACTGCGAAAATAGCAGAAAAAGCATCTGGGGGCAAATAAATAAGTAAGTAATAAATCATCTTTCAAGTCACCGACTGAATATTCTCTTAAGAACGCTAGCTTTCGGCTTCACCCAGTCTGAGGTACACATCCGGCTGACCCGGCAGTAACAATCGCAGAGGTGCTCCCTTTACCTCCTAGCCGAACAATCAGGAACGTAGGGGTAAGCACAGGAGCCAGGCAACCCAGCTTGGCCAAAACTTAACTCATATCGATGCATATAATGGTGAATAAAAGGTACATGCGGAAGTATGACACATGTGTTGGGCATGAAGCCCGTATGAATAAGCTTCTGTTAAAGAAGCCCCCAGGTATAATGAGTGCTAGGAGCACATCAAGTATGTGTGAACAATGCGCAAATCAGCCTATCAAAGGTATTGAAAAAAAGTGGGAAGAAGGAGGGGGACAAGAGATAGTGAAAATGTAAAAAGGTGGACGGAGGAGTGATACGAACACTGAGTCCGGCGTTAGGCGTAGAATCTTCGGAGGCGGGCTGCGTTCCATGGGTTCGGCTCGAGTCGGTTGTCAGATGTGTTACGTAGACGGTATGCTCCGCCAGTTAGGACTTGGTCGATGATGAAGGGACCTTCCCACTTGGGCTTAAGTTTGTCCTTTTTCTTGTCCGGCAGGCGTAGAACAAGTTTGCCAACATTGTAAGCTTTGGCCTGTACTTCTCTGCTTTGATATCTTCGAGCCTGCTGTTGATAAAATGTGGAACGAGCTTTTGCCACGTCCCGCTCCTCCTCTAAGGCGTCCAAACTATCCCGCCGATCCAACTCGGCTTCTCTTTCTTCGTACATGCGCACGCGAGGTGAGTCATGAATTATATCGCAGGGCAGAACTGCCTCTACGCCGTACACCATAAAAAATGGTGTGAATCCGGTAGTTCGGTTTGGCGTGGTCCGCAGCCCCCAGAGTACGGAGTCGAGATCCTCTACCCAGTGCGTGTTAGATTCCTTGAGGGACCGCACTAGTCTGGGTTTGATGCCTCTCATGATTAGACCATTTGCTCGCTCGACTTGACCGTTAGTTTGGGGGTGATAGACCGAAGCGTAGTCGAGCTTGATGCCCATGTTTTTGCACCAGAGTTTAACCTCGTCGGCCGTGAAATTCGTGCCGTTATCAGTGATGATGCTGTGGGAGACGCCAAAACGGTGTACTACCCCGGATATGAAGTCGATCACAGGTCCGGATTCTGCCGTTTTAACCGGCTTGGCTTCAATCCATTTGGTGAATTTGTCCACCATGACCAATAAGTATTTGTGCTTGTGGGTTCCCCCTTTAAGGGGTCCAACCATGTCAAGCCCCCAGACCGCGAACGGCCAGGTGATGGGTATAGTTTTGAGGGCGGTGGGTGGCATGTGGCTCTGATTAGCAAAGAGCTGGCAACCGACGCATCGTTGGACTAAGTCCTGAGCATCTGCCCGGGCTGTTGGCCAATAAAATCCTGTACGGAAGGCCTTGCCTACAAGGTCCCGGGCTGCGGCGTGGTGCCCGCCGAGTCCGGCGTGAATTTCAGCCAGGAGATTTCGCCCTTCCTCTTCAGAGATACACCTTTGAAGGACTCTGGTTGTGCTTTTCTTGTAAAGTTCTCCCTCATGGACCTTGTAGGCTTTAGATCGTCGAACTATGCGGCGGGCCTCATTTTGGTCTTCGGGAAGTTCCTGCCTAATTAAGTAGGCTAGGAATGGTTCCGTCCACGGGGCAATTACGGCCATTATTTCGTGGGCTGAAGGTGTTATTTCATTGGCTGAGCCGCCGATTGTGTCAGAATTGTCTGAGTTAGGTGATGCAGCTGGCTCCGGATTGTTATTTCCGGACTCCTCTTCCCATAATACGGATGGCTTAAAGAGCCGTTCCAGGAAGATGTTTGGAGGTACGATGTCTCGTTTTGCCCCGATGTGTGCCAACACGTCTGCTGCCTGGTTATTATCCCGGGCTACATGGTGGAATTCGAGTCCTTCGAACCGAGCTGACATTTTTAGGACGGCATTGCGGTAAGCTGCCATTTTCGGATCTTTGGCGTCAAAGTCTCCATTTACTTGGGATATTGCGAGGTTTGAATCCCCGCGCACCTCTAGGCGTTGAATGCCCATGGAGATTGCCATCCGGAGGCCGTGTAGAAGGGCCTCGTATTCGGCTGCGTTGTTGGAGTCCATGTACCTTATCTGAAGTACGTATTGGACTGTGTCTCCAGTTGGGGACGTCAAGACGACGCCAGCCCCCAAGCCAGCCAACATTTTGTATCCGTCGAAATGCATGATCCAATTGGAGTACGCGCCGTACTCTTTAGGGAGTTCGGCTTCGGTCCATTTGGCGACGAAGTCAGCCAGAACTTGCGATTTTATAGCTCGCCGTGGTTTGTAGGTTATGTCAAATGGTAAGAGCTCAATGGCCCATTTTGCAATCCTGCCCTTTGCGTCGCGATTGTTTATAATATCGTTGAGAGGTACTTCAGAGGCCACCGTTATGGAACACTCTTGAAAGTAGTGTCGCAGCTTCCGGGATGCCATGAACACCGCATACGCTATCTTTTGATAATGTGGGTACCGGGACTTGCATGGAGTTAAGACAGTGGATACGTAGTACACTGGTTTTTGAAGAGGGAATCTGTGCTCTTCTGTTTCTCGTTCGACGACGAGTACCGCGCTGACAACTTGATGTGTTGCTGCGATATATAATAACATAGGTTCGCCCAGGTTGGGCGTGGCTAGGACCGGATTTGTTGCCAGTATGGCCTTGATTTCTTCGAGTCCGGTCGTGGCAGCATCCGTCCATTCGAAGTGTTCGGTGCGCCGAAGGAGGCGATAGAGGGGCAGAGCCTTATCTCCCAAACGGGAGATGAAGCGACTTAGAGTCGCTACGCACCCAGTTAGTTTTTGTATTTGCTTGAGGTCTTTTGGGATATCCAATTGTGACAGAGCTCGGATCTTGGCTGGGTTTGCTTCAATTCCTCTACCGGATACAATGAAGCCCAAAAGCTTTCCGGCTGGTACCCCGAAGGCACATTTTTCCGGGTTGAGCTTAATGTCATATGCTCGGAGGTTGTAAAATGTCACCCTCAAGTCGTCTACTAGAGTTTCGACGTGTTTGGTCTTGACGACCACATCGTCTACATATGCCTCTACTGTTTTGCCTATCTGGGTAGCCAGACATGTCTGAATCATGCGCTGATATGTTGCGCCGGCGTTTTTGAGTCCGAAGGGCATTGTGTTGAAGCAGAATGGCCCATATGGAGTAATGAATGCCGTTGCGGCCTGGTCTTTTTCTGCCATCTTGATTTGATGGTATCCGGAGTATGCGTCGAGGAAGCACAATGAATCGTGCCCTGCGGTAGCATCGATGATTTGGTCGATGCGAGTGAGAGGGAAAGGGTCCTTTGGACAGGCCTTGTTAAGGTCTTTGAAATCGACGCAAAGGCGCCAGGATTTTTTTGGTACCATTACTAGGTTGGCTAGCCAGTCCGGATGTTTTATATCTCTGATGAATCCGGCTTCTAAGAGTTTGGCTAGCTCCTCTCCCATTGCCTGTCTTTTGGGTTCGGAAAATAGCCGAAGAGCTTGTTTGACTGGCTTGAATCCTTTTAGGATATTTAGGCTGTGCTCTGCCAGCCTGCGTGGGATTCCTGGCATGTCTGAAGGGTGCCAGGCCAAAATGTCCTAATTTTCCCGAAGGAATTCTCGTAGTGCGGCTTCTACATCAGGATTTAATTGTGCCACAATGGATGCCGTCTTTGTGGGGTCCGTTGGATGGACCTGAAATTTGACTATTTCGTCTGCTGGTTTAAAAGAGGTGGACTTGGACCTCTTATCGAGTATCACATCGTCCCTATCCACCGTGGAGCACAGCGCAGTTAGTTCCTCTGCCGCTAGGGCTTCTGATAATGCCTCTAGGGCCAGTGCGGCTGTCTTATTTTCAGCGCGGAGTGCTGTATCTGGATCACTGGCGAGAGTGATTATTCCATTGGGACCGGGCATTTTGAGCTTCATGTACCCGTAATGGGGTATAGCTTGGGAGATTGTAGATGTCTCTCGCCCTAACAAGGCATGATATCCGCTGCCGAATGGGGCCACTTGGAACGTGACCTCTTCGGACCTGTAATTGTCAGGCGAGCCGAACACTACATCTAGTGTGATTTTTCCTGTGCAGCATACTTCTCGACTAGGGATTATTCCCCTGAAGGTTGTGCTGCTCCGCTCGATGCGGCTCCAGTCAATTTCCCATTTTTGAAGGGTTTCTTCGTAGATGTGGTTTAATCCGCTGCCGCCATCCATGAGTACCTTGGTAAGATGAAAGCCGTCCACTATCGAACTGAGGACCAATGCGGCTGGTGCTCTAGCTGTTCAGAATTTAGGTTCGTCGCTGGCATTGAAGGTGATAGCCGTGTCACTCCATGGATTTGTTGTTGCTACTTGGTAGACTTCGGCGAGGCTGCGGATTGTTCGTTTCCGCATGTTATTTGATGCAAAAGTCTCGAAGACTGTTAATACCGTACTAGTGCTGCTGGGCTGGTTTCCCGGGGCTAAAATGCCTTCACCACTTTTGGCCACCTGCCGTAATATCCAACATGCTCGAAGGCTAGGTGTTGGAGTGGCGCCCTCCATACTGTGGATTTTGCAGGGTCCATAGAGCCATCCCTCCAGTACGGTTCCGTACCCTTTAGGGGTTTTTTGCTTTTTGGTTTTTAACCCAGGTGCTTGAGTATGACGCACCCTTTTATTTCGGACTGGGGTTGTATTCAGGCCGGATTGTCCCAAAACCTAGTTTCGGTTTTCCAGGCACTCTCCATCGCGCAGTATTTTTGTACAATGGTCGCTAGGTCGGAGAAGCGTGTAACTTTGCGACGACTGATGGCGTTTATGATTCCCTTGTCCATGCAATTTTTCAGAAGATTGAAATCGCGCTTTCTTCACGGCAGTCCTTTATCCTGTTCATAACCAGGAGGAATCTGGCCCAGTAATGATGTACTGTTTCATCGGGCTCTTGCCGTATTTGAGATAGATCGCTTATGTTTGGGTGGGCGGGTGGAATTAAGTTCAGAACCCCGCCTGATCTGAGGCTCAAAGGCCAAGAAGTTTCCGGATTCGGAAGCTTGGTTTGCTGGACGCTTTCCAACAAATCTGGTCCGATGCCTGACTTTAGGTTCAGTATTTGATTAGCGTCCGTCCCTCCGCGGGAATCCGGCATGGAGGGATCGGGAATCTAGACATGGTTGGTTTTTAACATGGAAGAAGAGTCGCCGCATTGTTCCTCTACCACAACAACGTTGTGGGTAACCTGGGGAGAGTTAATTTCTCTCAGATTGGTTTTAAGCCCAATCTGATCGTAGTCGGTAGCGACTCCCAGGGCGGCGATGCGATCCAAGAGCTCGTTTATGGAGGAGAGCTCAATCGGATCTAGCTGCTCAGCGAATTCCGAGCTGACGTGAAGATCGCTTTTAATGACCTGAGAGGTCATTGTCGGAGCGGTGGCCGAACAGGCGGTCATAAGAAAACCGCCTAGCCGGATAGTCTGGCCGGCGGCCAAAGCTCCCTTGACGATGGTGCCGTCTTCAAAGACGGGAAAAGGCATACTTCCTGATGGTGACGGCACAGAGGAACTCTCAATGAAAGCACCAATGTCGGTGTCAAAACCGGCGGATCTCGGGTAGGGGGTCCCAAACTGTGCGTCTAGGCGGATGGTAACAGGAGACAACGGACACGATGTTTTACCCAGGTTCGGGCCCTCTTGATGGAGGTAAAACCCTACGTCCTGCTCGATTAATATTGATGATGTGTGTTACAAGAGTAGATCTACCACGAGATCAAGGAGGCTAAACCCTAGAAGCTAGCCTATGGTATGATTGTTGTTCGTCCTATGGACTAAAGCCATCCGGTTTATATAGACACCGGAGAGGGCTAGGGTTACACAAAGTCGGTTACAATGGTAGGAGATCTACATATCCGTATCGCCAAGCTTGCCTTCCACGCCAATGAAAGTCCCATCCGGACACGGGACGAAGTCTTCAATCTTGTATCTTCATAATCTTGGAGTCTGGACGACCATGATAGTTCGGCTATCCGGACACCCCCTAGTCCGGGACTCCCTTAGCGCTTGACCGCGTCGCTCGCGCCCCACAGCATTCTACAGAGCACGGGCTGCCTGAGGCGCGGGGTTGAGGTTGCCTTGGGCAGGCGGCGCGGCATGGGCAGGCCATGCCGCCCAGCGGTCGGCGTTGGCCATCGGACCTTCGGACATGGAAGTGATGATGCAGTGGAACGTGGAACAACGGAGGGAAGATTCCAGCGCACCCCTACCTGGCGCGCCAAATGTCGAATATCGAGTTCATGTAAAACCCTTAAGGTTCAAACTCTGGGGTGCGCGCGAAGATCTTCTCCCTATCGATCTATGTTCCGAAGCCTTGCCGTGGATCTAAGCTACACGATGAACAACACAAGGGACGCAAGGTTTATACTAGTTCGGGCCATCGTTGTGTTGTAATACCCTACTCTAGTGTGTGGTGTGGTGGATTGCCTCTTGGGCTGATGATGAATAGTACAGAGGAAGAACAGCCTCGCGGGGGGGGGGGGTGTTCTTGAGCTGGTGTGGTGTTCTACTTGTCCAGGATTCGATCTGCTCTAGCTCAGCTGATGTACTATTGTGGTGGTTAGCCCTATATATAGAGGCCCAAGTCCTCTTCCCAAATATTGAGCGGGAAGGGAGCCTACAACGGCCATTTCAAAAGGGGATAGCTAGTACAAGCTATCCTAACTAAAGTTGGTCTTCGACTGCTAAAGGTACTGGTGATGACGCTGTTTTGGGCTCCATGGTGTCCTCCGTCCTGCCGCTCTACTGGTCTTGGTCTCGTTGCGCTGATATGGCAACCTTTGCCTGGCGCTCGCCTGGTCTCGATCATCATGGCTTGCATCACGAGCACCTCACGAGGTACTCCTTGCCTTGATCTCTCTGCCTCCTCGCGAGCCTGCCTCGTGAGGTCGTCCCTGAGGAGGCCTTGCGTCGCCCGCCCCGCGAGGCTTGGCCCCTCGCGAGGGTCTTGAGCTTGGGTCGATGTAGACGGGTTGTCGGTGTACAAAAGTAGGGCCCCTACTTTTTACCACTTTACTTGTGGACGGGCAGTCAGAGCCTCCCGCCACGGCCACGCATAAACAGAGCAGGAGAGGGAGGCCAGAGAAGAAGCCGAAGCCACAAGGCAAACAACAAAACAATAAGGACCAATGACACGAAGACCAAATGGGCGGAGCAGGTTCCTCCGCAAGGACCCTTGCCGGGGCAGCCTCAGCAGCCCCAGCAAGACCCTTGCCGGGGCAGCTCGCCCACGCCAGCTGAAGCGAGCCACCCTTGAGCCCACCAATGCTAGACAAATGCGTTGGACAGGGCTCGGGAGGCACCTCCGTGGTGGTATGCAGATCTTTCTAAAGACATAGAATGCTCAAGATCAAATGAGGATAGGAGGGCAACCATACTTACCAAAGAAATCCACGAGACCCCCGACAAGATCCTTGCCGGGGAAGTTAGTGCGCCATGACAAGACCCTAGTCGGGCCACCCGGCAAGACCTTTGTCGGGCCACCCGACGAGACCCTTGCCAAGCGCACCGGCAGGGCCACTGCCAGGCCCGCACCAGCCAAGTCTTCACCGCCATTCGCATGTAGCTGCCGACCCAACCAGCTAGGTAGGCACCTGTGTGGCAACATGCAACCCTTCGAGGAGGCTCTACCACCGCGCCACCTCAGCTGCCTGCCTGCCTACATGGCACTGCATGCACTGCTGGCCAGGGCGCGTGTCGAAGCGAGGAGGAGTGGCGACGGATAGGACGGGCCTTGCTCTCGTCCCCAATAAAGCAAAGGGACACCTAAGCCTCGCATTAAATGTGTCTTGTCCTGTAACACCAGTGATAAGCTCGCAACCCTGTAGCACTTTCCACCTCCTGTGTGCCACTGTGGCAACCCCTTTCGTCTATAAAAGGAGGCCCATGGCACACTGAGAAGGGATTCGGCTTTTCGAATCTCGCAGCACCTAGAGCTAGTTAGAGAACCCAAGAACACTAATACATCCACCAAAGCAGGATCGTAGGGTTTTATGCATCTTTGCGGCCCGAACCTGGGTAAATCCCCCTGGTGTCATGTGCTAGTCCCGCTCTCCTCACGATCCCCGCGCCCCGCAACCGTAGAAGGGATTCCAGTGATCCCATATGTGTCGTTTCTTACTGACATCTTTGGCGCGCCAGGTAGGGGAGAACGCAATTGTGAGGATCTGGTCTAGTAGTCGACCTAGCTGTTCTTCATCGCCACGTCTCCCGCGGGGAAGGCAGCCAAGAAGCCAGCGCCGCCCGTTGACACGAAGGATGCCGAGGCAGCAAAGAGAGAGCTAAGTCATGCTGAATTTTAAGTCTTTCCCCTTAAATATAAGGTTATTGCCCTCGACGGTTCGGCCTATGTGTGGGAAGCCTGTACGCAAAGGGGCCCTCCTGCGATCGGCGACGCCCTTGCTCTGTTTCGAGTCCAGTCAACAGTTCAAGGGGCCGTGTCGAGAGCGGCAGGGTAGCCTTCCGCCATCGACAACACCCTTGGTTCTGGCTCGAGTCAAGCTCGACAGATCGAGCGGCCGCACCAAGGGCGGTAAGGTGCTTTTCCCGGCAACAAGCACGCCCTGCAGGCTAATGAGGATCCATCCGCAAAGCGCTGCCTTGGGTTTACGTGTCGGCGAGCTTACCCAGTGACGTAGGGTGGACACACAAAGGAAAATCAAACAGGAGAATAACATGCATAGTTTTAGGGGTACTGCAAAGTTATGTTACACAAATTGCCGCCGTGGTTCTAACTAAAGATAGCATTGTCTTGGTCATGAACCTGCAGCGGTGACGGAGAACGGGATACCTAGTCCCGGCGCTGGCCCTCCATCCTCTTGATTTTGTTGATGCGGCTGAGGATGGGCTGGATGCGCTCATTGAGCGCCGCCGTGTCAACACCCTCCGGCATGCTCTTCAGCACAGCTCCAAAGTTGAGGTCGGGGTGCCAGTGCGCGATCTTGGTGAGCACCCTGGTCATGGTCCCCCGGCAGAGTATCCGGGATTCCTCGGCCAGGGAGGCCGCCCGGTTGGAGTGAAGCCGCTTCAGGGCGCCGACGACCTTCTCGAAGTAGATGGTCAGGTTGGCGTTGGGGCTCAGGCTCGCTTCAGGGGCGTATCCCATCTCCGGCATCCCCATAATGGCCAGCTGATCGGCGGCCGAGTTTGCGACAGCGGCAAGGCGCCCGAGCCAGCATTTCTCGCCCGCCTTGTAGTCCTTGGGGTTGGCGGTCTCGTTCTTCAGCAGCTGCTTCTCCGTATCCACCTCCTTGGCCAGGATTCCCTCCCGGGTCATGGCCCCCGACAGCGTCTCCTCGAGCTCTCCCAGCTTCAGCTTGAGGTCTTTAATGGAGGTGTTGGCCGCGGAGAGCTCTCCGGACTTGCTGATGATCTCGCCCTGTGCCACCGTCAAGGTGCCGTTGAGCGTATGTTTCTCCTGGGCCAGCTTCAGAGCTTGCTCCTCCAGCTCCGTCACCTTGCCGGCGTGGGCCTGAGCTAGGGCGTTGAGTGCCTCCTAATGCCTCTGCTCCAGCTCTTGGGTCCGCTGCAGGACAAGCCTGTCCACCTCTTTGTCTTTGGCACGGAGCATGGCGGCATGCTTCTCCTCGCGCTCGGCAAGGTCCACCTCCTGGGTCTTCAGGGCGGCCTCGTGCTGGGACCGGACGGCTCATCAGCCATCTTCTTTGCCGTCTCCTGGGCCTTCTCGACGTCGGCCAGCTTCAGGGCAAGCTCCACCTCACGGTTGGCCAGCTCACCCTGGGCGGCCTTCAGCTCGTCCTGAGCCTGGCGGAACCAGTCCTGCGCCTTGGCGACGCGCCCTTTAAAATCCACCTCCGCTTTCTCCACCATCGTCGTCCTGTACTTGGCCTTGTACAGACGGGTGCGGTGGAGCGCCTGAAGCTTCCGAAAGCTGGCGCCCATGTCCTGGAGCAGCTGCTCCTCTTGGGAGCCGGCGCCACCAACGCCCGGCTCGTCAACAACCTCGAGCCTGGCCGTGGCAAGCACCTCCTTGTCGAACACCTCTCTCTCAAAGGGAGCCCTGGTGCTTGACGCGCCGAGGAGGTGGACGAAGAGGTCGTCACTGACCCTCAGGTACCTGCCGGAGCCAAAGGCGGCGGAGGAGGAGGGAAGATTGTCGAACGCCCCCTCCTTGGCAGTGGCCTTGCCGGCTCCCTCGGCAGGCCCTTTGTCGGGTTCTTCGGCATGCCCCTTGGCGGCATCCTCGGCGAAGCCCCTGGCGCTCTCCTCGGCGGCAATCTTCTCCACCTCCGCCGCGGCCTCTGTGGCGATGTCCTTGATGGTGGTGTCGACGTCCTCCGAGGAGGGATCTGGACGCCAAGAAAGAGGCAGGACGAAGCCAAGATTGAAGGCCAATAAGGAGAAGAGGAAATGAAGAATGCAAGCAGAGGAGAAGAACAAGCAGCTTACCCGTGCCGGGCCTAGAGGCGGAAGCCCCTTTTTCGCCAAGGTCTGGCGCCGAGGCAAAGCCACCGGCGCCTGCGTTCTCCTCCCCCTCCTCCATGTGCACGGCCTCGGTGCTTGGTGTCCTTGCCGGGGACGCCCCTTGGGGCGGCGTAGTCGATGGGGGCGGCACGATCGGAGAAGCTCTCTGTGGCTCCCTTTGGTGCTGCTCCTCTCCTGCATCCATGGCACGGTTAGCACTGGAACATCGACCGTGACGCATGCTGATAGAGGACGGATGGTGGACTTACACTGGGGGCTGGGCTGGGGGCTGCTGTGTGGGTGCTCGACACCACCAGCGGGGTGCTGGAGGTGCCTGCCAGGGGCTGGCCTCTCGCCGAAGTCCTGGCCCTCTTTATCCTCTGGGCCAGCGTCTCCACATCCCTGGGAAATGAAGATGAGTGAACGATGCCATCAGGGGGAGTGTAAAGAGCGAAGGAGAAAAGCAGAGGCTCACTCTTCGTTCTCTTCTTCCTCCTCCTCTATCGCTTTCCTCTTCCGCTCCGGGCTGAGAGGCCCGAGCTCCCTCTCCGGGCTGAGAGGCCCGAAGTCAAACAAGTCAGCCCCAACCCCCGCGCCAACGTTTGACAGCGAAGGGGGAGGCGATGGCGTCCGGGCACGCTTGGACGACGAAGAAGCAGATGTCCTCTTCTTCGACGCCATGTCTCTGGCCGTATTCTTCATTGCCACCACCCTCGTCTGGCGCACGGGCGCTTCCTGGGCTTGCCGCAGCTGGACAGCCTGGTCGGGGCGGACCGGCTCACCGGAGGTAGCCCGCCACAGGACCCGCCTTCTTCCGGTGATTGGGGGATCAGCGGTCGCGGTCCTCCCCTCCTTGCCCTCCTCCTTCGACGACCCATCGGCGGCATCCTCAACCAGGGGAGCCCCGGCGTCGGTGCCGCTGGCCCCCCTAGCGGCTACTGCCCACCGGGCGAGCTCACCTTCCTTGAGGAGCTTTGCCTCCTTCGCGGCAAGCCTCGCCTCCTCCACTCTGGTGGCGATATAGTCCAACTCCACCGGAGAGGTGTCCTGGACAAGCCGCGGCTCGTTGGTGACATATATCTCGTGCAGGGTATCGAACAACTCCTGCACCACGAGCCCATCCGGCTCAACCCAGCTCGGGTCAAGGCCATGCGCGTTGAAGACCGGCATCATGGCGATGATCTCATTCCGACGAGATTTGTTGCTTAGCGGGACCACCCCCGCCGGCAGCTTGAAGACAAGCTCCTTGTCGACCTTGCCGGCCTTTGCGGCGGCCCTGGCAAGCTTGCCTGACCGTTCGACCTCGCCCTCGTCATCGACCTCAAGCTGGAAGATCCGTTGGCATAGATGGGCATGCCTCAGCACCGTCAGGTTTTTGTCGAGGCCGGGATGGAGCCTCATGATTTCGGCGGCGTTCACAAAGAGCCAGGCCAGCCTACCCTTGTCGTGTAGAGGGGTAATTCGGTGGCAGATGAAATCCGCCCGATCATTTCGAGGGTGAGCTTGGCCTGTGTGAGCCGGAGGATCCTGGTGGTGGCAATTGTGAGCTTCTCATCATTGGCGTCGACGTCGCTCCAGTCCCTTCCGTAGACCGGTGCCTCACGACGAACCTCGCAGAATGCTGCCAGGTCATCGTCCTTGATCCAGCACCACCGGCCCCGCCATTCTTCCCACCTCTCCTTCGTGGCGCCGTCCGGGTATGCTCCCTTGGCCCTCGGGATCCAAGCGACGCTGCCGGTAATGGCGCCCCCCTTTTGGATCCGAGGGGAGAAGTAATGGCAAAAGAGCGTCGTGCTGGGGTACACCCCGACGAACCCCTCGCAGAGATGTGCGAAAAGGGACATGCACGCCACAACATTTGGGGTGAAATCCAGAAGGTGGAAGCCATAGGTGTGCATGATGTCCTTGAAGAAATAAGAGAAGGGGGGACAAAGCCCGCAGGAGAAATAATCAACAAAGAAGGGGTACCGCTTTGGGGAGGCCCCGACACTGGCAGGGACACATGCGTGGTTGGATGCCACGGCTTCTCTCCCCCTGTCTTCACTCCCCACAGGTCCTTGAACATCTCCCGAAGCATGGACACGTCGACCGTCAAAGGGAAGAGGGCGAACTGCGCCCACCGTGCTGCCAACTCGCTCTCCGATGGCTCCGCCGTGCCGACATCCTTCGCCGCTCCATTACCCTTGGTGGACCTAGGTGCCATGGCAGCTGTGGGGAGCAAAGAATCAGAGGATGGCGGGAGCACAGTGGCAATGGGCAGAAGCAGAGAGGCTCGAGTGAATGGGGGCGGCGGTTCTGAGATTGGAGGAAGACGCAGGAAAGGGGCAAAGTGAGCAGCGCACCCGCGGTTATTCCTTTTTATGGGGAAGGCGCGGGCCGCCTCCTTTCCCATTAACTGCGATCCGACGCATGCGTGCGAGCGCTGTCCCACGCATGCCTCCCACGTCATGCGCACGCACGACCCCACATCACACGTTCAACATGGGTCATGGGGAAGCGCAGCGGACGGAACAGTGGCCGCGGTAAAAATCCGCCCCAACTCCCCGCGCACCGTTCTAGGCCTGGCCCAACAACGTGCTGCGCTTATGTATGGCCCAGGCCCGTGGGGTCCTGTCAGTGTACAAAAGTAGGGGCCCTGCATTTTATCCCTTTACTTGTGCACGGGCAGTTAGAGCCTCCTACTACGGCCACGCATAAACAGAGCAGGAGAGGGAGGCCGGAGAAGAAGTCGAAGCCACAAGGCAAACAACGCAACAACAAGGACCAAGACCACGAAGACCGAATGGGCGGAGCAGGTTCCCCCGGCAAGGACCCTTGCCGGGGTAGCCTCAGCAGCCCTGGCAATACCCTTGTCGGGGCAGCTCACCCACGCCAGCCGAAGCAAGCCACCCTTGAGCCCACCAACGCTAGACCAATGCGTTGGACAGGGCTCGGGAGGCACCTCCGTGGTGGTATGCAGATCTTTGTGAAGACATAGAATGCTCAAGATCAAATGAGGATAGGAGGGCAACCATCCTCACCAAAGAAACCCATGAGACCCCCTACAAGATCCTTGACGGGGAAGTTAGCGCGCCATGAAAAGACCCTTGCCGGGCCACCCGACAAGACCCTCGCCAAGCGCACCGGCAGGGCCACTGCCAGGCCCGCACTAGCCAAATCTTCACCGCCGTTCGCATGCAGCTGCTGACCCAGCCAGCTAGGCAGGCACCTGCGTGGCAACATGCAACCCTTCGAGGAGGCTCCACCACCGCGCCACCTCAGCTGCTTGCCTGCCTACATGGCACTGCATGCACCGTTGGCCAGGGCGCGTGTCTTATCGAGGAGGAGCGGCAACGGACAAGACGGGCCTTGCTCTCGTCCCCAATAAAGGAAAGGGACACCTAAGCCTCACATTAAATGCGTCTTGTCCTGTAACACCAGCAATAAGCTCGCAACGCTGTTGCACTTTCCACCTCCTGTGTGCCACTATGGCAACCCCTTTCGTCTATAAAAGGAGGCCCATGGCACACTGAGCAGGAATTCGGCTTTTCAAACCTCGCAGCACCTAGAGCTAGTTCGAGAACACAAGAACACTAATACATCCACCAAAGCAGTATCGTAGGGTCTTACGCATCTTTGCGGACCGAACCTGGGTAAATCCCCCTTGTGTCGTCTGCTAGTCCCGCTCTCCTCACGATCCCCGCTCCCCACAACCGTAGAAGGGATTCCAGTGATCCCATAGGTGTCATTTCTCACCGACACGGGCCATACTGGGCCACTGCTTGAGCCACGCCGCAGGCCGTAGGTAGGCAAGTCTGGGGACCCCCGTTCCCAGAACACCGACAACACCTACTGAAATATCTTTGTAAATGGCCGATAAATCAACTGCTATACCTGGCGGTATTTGTGAGGATGTGCCTGTTGTGGTTGCAAATGTCACTATCTTAACGGACTTTGTTATTCTTGATATTCCCAAGGACGATAGTATGTCGATTATCCTTGGTAGACCCTTTCTGAATACTACAGGGGCTCTTATTTATTGCAACAAAGGCAATGTCACTTTTCATATTAATGGTAATGAGCATACGGTACACTTCCCGAGGAAACAACCTCAAGTTCATAGCATCAATTCTATTTGAAAAGTTCCAACTATTATTATTGGAGGTTTTGAATTTCAACTTCCTACTGTCAAGAAAAAGTATGATATTCTTATTGTTGGGGATGTTCATATACCTGTTGAGGTAACCTAGTGTTATTCGAAATTTCTCCGGTTCCATGTTATTCGGAATGAGTTTTTTAACAAGACCTTATGAACCTTGTTAGTGGATTCATTTTGATGATCATGAGATGGATGAAACTAGAAGGCACAACTTTCTGTATCCTCTTTTTACTTTCTGTTATTTAGAATAAATAAAGCAAAAGTAGTATTATCTGTCTGTTTTCTGAATTATCCATGCAATAAAAATATCCTGAAAATAAAAGTGCTCCAAATGCCTTGCAAATTTAGTATGACTTTTTATGGAATATTTGAGGATTTTAGGCATTGAGAACACAGCAGGGGAGGCAAGCACCTGGCCATGAGGGTCTAGGGCGCGCCCCCTCTCCCTGGGCGCGCCCCCTGTCCCTGGGTGCACCCCCTGCCTTGTGGGCCCATGGTGGCCCCCCTCCACTTATTCCTGCGCCCACACACTCCATCTTCCTCCCAAAAAAGTCCCCATCCAGCTCAAGCACAAGTTCTAGCTCATTTTGCTGCGATTTTTTATCTCCTTGCTCAAAGCTCCATTCACAAAACTGCTTTGGGAGATTGTTTCTTGGTATTTGACTCCTCCATTGGTCCAATTAGTTTTTGTTCTAGTTCTTTATTCATTGCAAATTTTTGCTGCATTGGTGACCCTGTTCTTCAGCTTGCATGTCAAATTTATGAGGTCCCAAGTAATTCTAATGCATGATATAGGCTCTAGGCACTTGTGGGAGTAGTTGCTATCAATCTGGTTTAGTTTGATTTACTTTTATTTTGAAGCTACTAAAAATTTCAGAAATTTTTCAGAGGAAGAAATATGTCCAAGAAAATGTACCAAGGTGGTTCCTCAACAAAGAGAGGACCTAGGCGTGCTATGCGTGAGCAAGACGATGAACCACCATGGGAAGCTGAAGTGCGATCTTGTGAATGGCCGTTAGAAGAGGTTATGGTCAATGCAGGCATTAAGGATCAATTTGATACATATGTGTGTAATGCCGAGCTTGAGGACTTCATACAAGATAAGTGTCCTCAGTACTACCAATTAACTGATTCATTCGTAAGAAGGTTTAAGTATACATCTCCGCGTAATTCTCAGAATGTTCTGTTTGATATTTATGATCAATCTTATACCATGGATTTAGAAGATTTTACAACTGCTTGCAAACTCCCACAGTGGGGCAATGTTAATGAACCCCGCAAATCTGAATATAAAGACTTTCTTGCTAGTATCACTATGGGAGAATCTAGGGATATAGCACAAGCTACCATAGGGAGCATTCATTTTCCTGCTATGCCTTATTTTGCTCTCTTCATTGGTAGATGCATTAATGGTAAAGATGAAGCATGTCACATGTGTGTCCCTGATCTTTGTGTCCTCAAGAGTGCTGTATTAGGTAATAAAGATTACAACTTGGGGGCAATAGTCGCACGTAGGTTGGATAATAATGGTATTTCTGTAGATTTATTTGGAGGAAATTATGCGACCCGTGTTGCTAATTATCTTGGTATACCTACACGTGAGGGTGATTTAGAGTTGCATGCCGCTTATTTTGATTTTGACGCTATGATGACGCATCGTTTTCTTGTGAGGAATGAACAATTCCTCTAGTATCGACTAATCTTTGACAGACGTCGCGCTGTCCATGTTACTCTCCCTGCTCCTTACCTTTTTGATTACCAGGCAAAACGAAGATATGTTGTCACCAGGGAGGAGGCAACCGAACACGAGAATAGAGCGGAGGCAGTTCGCCAACATGCCGCAGCTCAGGAGGCTTTGGCTACTGCATCTCAGTACGACCCTAGTTATAACTTCGGATATCAGCCGGGCTATCCTTGGCATTAGACCAACTTAGGCCAAAAGCCTAAGCTTGGGGGAGTATGTATTTCTCATCAACTTTACATTCATGTTCACACACTATTCTAGTTATCGGTGCTCATACTCTTTCATTGTATTATCCATGCTAGTTTAATTTCCTTTTTCTAGCTTTCTTCTTGTGTGTTTGATAAACCTTATGAAAAACCAAACAAAATTAGTTAGTTTAATTTCCATGCTTGTAGTACTAATTAAAAAGAAAACCCAAAAATATTTCTTGTTCTTCTTTTACTTGTTGGGAGCTTTCCCGTGTAAATAGTTTTATTTGTTTTCTTTCCTTTGGGGGTTAAGGGTAGAAGACCATATTGAAAATGTTTATTGGCTTTCATATGCATGATTGTTGATTTAATTTAGAGCCCATATTACCTTGTCTTCTCTCTTGAATTGAATGCTTGCAGATTCCAACGTAGTCCAATGCACGTGCACTATTATTATTATTATACACACCGTTCAGTCGTGCATGTGAAAGGCAATAATGACGATATATGATGGACTGATTCAGATGAGAAAAGCTGGTATGAACTCGAACTCTTTTTTTTTGTAAATATGATGAGTTCATCATTCCTGATTCAACCTATTATGAAGTAAACATATTTGCAATGACATTCAGAGGTTATAGTAGCTTATGACATGCTTAATTAGCTAGGAGCTTATAATGGTTTACCTTGCGTGCCAACATGCTATTAAAATGATTGTGATGTGGTATGATGGGATGGTATCCTCCTTTGAATGAATTGAGTGAATTGACTTGGCACATGTTCATGCATGTAGTTGAAACAAAATCAACATAGCCTTCACGATATTTATGTTCATGGTGGATTATATCCTACTGATGCTTGCACCTGATGTAAATTAATTTTAATGCATGTTCATGACTGTTGTCGCTCTCTCAATTGGTCGCTTCCTAGTCTTTTGCTAGCCTTCACCTGTACTAAGCGGGAATACTACTTGTGCATCCAAATTCCTTAAACCACAAAGTTATTCCATATGAGTCCACCATACCTTCCTATATGCGGTATCTACCTGCCGTTACAAGTAAATTTGTATGTGCCAGACTCCAAACCTTCAAATAAAATTTTGTTTTGTATGCTCGAGCAGCTCATGTTTCAACTAGGGATGTCTGTATCTTCCATGCTAGGTGGGTTATTCTCAAGAGGAGTGGACTCCGCTCCTCATTCACGAGAAAATGGCTGGTAACCGGGATGCCCAGTCCCATGATCAAAAAGATCAAAGGAAATCGAGATAATTAAACAAAACTCCCCTTGGGCTGTTGTTAATTGGAGGGACTCATTGTTTCGAGCAAGCCATGGATTGATGCTTGTTGGTGGGGGGGAGTATAAATTTTACCATTCTGTTTGGGAACTGCCTATAATGTACGTAGCATGGAAGAGATCGAGATCTCATAGTTGTTGCATTGACAGTGAAAGTATACCGCTCAAAATGTTACTCATCTCTATTTTAAAAGCGAGCTCTAGCACCTCTACAAATCCCTGCTTCCCTCTGCGAAGGGCCTATCTATTTACTTTTATGTTGAGTCATCACCCTCTTATTAAAAAGCACCCGCTGGAGAGCACGATGCCATTTGCATGCATTACTGTTAGTTTATATTGGGTATGACTTGAATGGATCTATTTTACCATGAATTACAATGTTAATTCAGTCCTTGATCTTTAAAGGTGCTCTGCATTTATGTTTTGTTGTCTCAGAAAGGGCTAGCGAGATACCATCTTGTTATATTATATTATGATTGTTTTGAGAAAGTGTTGTCATCCGAGTTTTATTATTATTGCTCGCTAGTTGATTATGCCATTGATATGAGTAAACATGAGGCCTAAGTGTTATTGTGAATATGGTTAGTTCATAATCTTTGCTGAAAACTTGAATGCTGGCTTTACATATTTACGACAACAAGAGCAAAAAGAGTTTGTAAAAGTTTTTCTTTATCACTTTCAGTTTATCAACTGAATTGCTTGAGGACAAGCAAAGGTTTAAGCTTCGGGGA
The DNA here is from genome assembly GCF_002162155.2 of Triticum dicoccoides. Classification (NCBI taxonomy): domain Eukaryota; kingdom Viridiplantae; phylum Streptophyta; class Magnoliopsida; order Poales; family Poaceae; genus Triticum; species Triticum dicoccoides. The sequence continues at coordinate 694,923,450 of NC_041389.1, read as the reverse complement.
GTTGATACGTCTCCAACGTATCTACTTTTTCAAACATTTTTGCCCTTGTTTTGGACTCTAGCTAACTTGCATGATTCGAATGAAACTAACCCGGACTGACGCTGTTTTCAGCTGAACTGACATGGTGTTGTTTATTGTGCAGAAAACAAAAGTTCTCGAAATGACCTGAAGATCCACGGAGATAACTTTTGGAAAATATAAAAAATACTGGAGAAATAATCAAGGTCACGGGGCACACACTGTCCACGAGGGTGGGGGGCACACCCCCTCCCCTTGGGCGCGCCCCCTGTCTCGTGGGCCCCGTGATGCTCCACCGACCTCAACTCCAACTCCATATATTCCGTTTTGTGGAGAGAAAAATCAGAGAGGAAATTTCATCGCGTTTTACGACATGGAGCCGCCGCCAAGCCTTAATCTCTCTCGGGAGGGCTGATCTGGAGTCCGTTTGGGGCTCCGGAGAGGGGGATTCATCGCCATCATCATCATCAACCATCCTCCATCACCAATTTCATGATGCTCACGGTTGTGCGTGAGTAATTCCATCATAGGCTTGCTGGATGGTGATGGGTCGGATGAGATTTACCATGTAATCAAGTTAGTTTTGTTAGGGTTTGATCCCTAGTATCCACTATGTTTCGAGATTGATGTTGCTATGACTTTGCTATGCTTAATGCTTGTCACTAGGGCCCGAGTGCCATGATTTCAGATCTGAACCTTTTATGTTTTCATGAATATATGTGAGTTCTTCATCCTATCTTGCAAATCTATAGTCAGCTATTATGTGTTATGATCCGACAACCACGAAGTGAAAATAATCGGGATACTTCTCGGTGATGACCGTAGTTTGAGGAGTTCATGTATTCACTATGTGTTAATGCTTTGGTCTGGTACTCTATTAAAAGGAGGCCTTAATATCCCTTAGTTTCCACTAGGACCCCGCTGCCACGGGAGGGTAGGACAAAAGATGTCATGAAAGTTCCTTTCCATAAGCACGTATGACTATATTCAGAATACATGCCTACATTACATTGATGAATTGGAGCTAGGTCTGTGTCACCCTATGTTATAACTATTACATGAGTAATAGCATCCGACATAATTATCCATCACTGATCCAATGCCTACGAGCTTTTCATATATTGTTCTTTGCTTATTTACTTTTTCGCTGCTACTGTTACAATCACTACAATACTGCTATCTTTACTTTTGCCACTGTCATCATTACTATCATACTACTTTGCTACTAAATACTTTGCTGCAGATACTAAGTTATCCAGCTGTGGTTGAATTGACAACTCAACTGCTAATACTTGAGAATATTCTTTGGCTCCCCTAGTATCGAATCAATAAATTCGGGTTGAATACTCTACCCTCGAAAGCTGTTGCAATCCCCTATACTTGTGGGTTATCACCACTCCGGCTGCTCCGGCGCGTCGTAGTCCTTCTCCTCCGCCTCGTAAGAAAGGAAAGAAGCTACAGCCGCTCCATCTGCTCCGGCGTCTAGCAGTACAGCTAGAGGTGGGAGGCAATACAGATTATGTCCTTCTCTGAAGACTCCAGAGAAGTTACCATACGAGAGGAGCCTGGAGGAAAACATGAAGCTCGTGTGAGCCGAAGTGAAGAACTTCTTTGAAGGGGTGAAAGCAAAGAAACATCCACCTCCGGAGAAGAAGATAGATGTTATAAAAGCAAAGCGTACTCTGGCTGCCCTGAAGAAACCACCAAAGTCTCCGGCGAAAGGCAACTATGAGCGCATTATTGAAAAGTCATTTGTTGAAGCGGAGCGGTCAGGAAGTACTATCAGTGATCAAAGGTTAGCAGAACGACGAGCTGGGAAAAAAATTTCCTAGCTCGGCAAACACGAGAACCAATCTTCCCCCCCGCTCCAGGTGTCTAGCGATATCGTCGCTAAAGATCCAGGGATGGTGCCCAGTTATAACAATCTTGGAGATTACCTGCCCGACGATGTACATTATGATTTCTTGGAGGTGGACGAACACAAATACGAGTACGGGAAGCCTCTCATCAAAGATGAAAGATCTCTAACAACGATGATGCGAAGATTCCATGATCGGTACATGAAAACTTGCAAAGAGACTGAGGGGAGGAATATTTTGACGCTGAGAGTTAGAGAGGAGCATGACCTCGTTGGAATTGAACTGTTGAATGTTCCATTTGAGGATTTCTTCGCGCTTTTCAATCAAAAGGCCCTCGATAAATTAACGGTCACTTGCTACTACCTGTAAGTAGTACTACTTCTGTCATTAAGTCTCTATATATAGGTCAGCTCTTTCATTGCATGTATTTTAAATTATCCTCACTATATTATGCATATTGAAGATGGCCGAAGTGAACAAAAGACAAACTGGTGATATTGGGTTCATTAACACAAATCTCATAGATGCATATATGGTTGAATTTCATGCCAGAGATACCAAGGCCAAGTTGCTACAATCGTTTGTATTAAATCAAAACAAAGCTATAATACTCTTTCCTTACAACTTCAAGTGAGTGTTACTGTCTTGTGCATATTCGGTTTCCCTTATTAGTTGAGGTTATAGTAATGTAATTGATGAGTTATGCATGTGTGCGCAGCTTCCACTATATTCTCCTAGAGATTAAGCTTGAGCAGGGACTAGTAACCGTCTTAGACTCGAGACAAAAAGATCCCAAGGAGTATGCGGACATGACTAAAATTCTAGAGAAGTAAGTTAAATCAATCATTATCGCACCATATCAACAACTTTGTTCATTTCTTGATATCAAGTAATTGTTTTCTTTGTCTGGCAAGGTTTGGAAAAAAAATCACCTCAAAAACTCCAGAACTGCCGAAGAAGCTGCAATTTAAACACCCAAAAGTAAGTACTATAGTAGCATGTTCCCCGCATCTCCTAGTGATTCAAACGCTAGTTTCATCAATACCATTTAGCATGCTTGCTTATCAGTTTGATTGACCTCTATTTCTTGTAAAGTGGTTGTGGCAGGAACAAGGGAATGATTACTGTGGATACTACGTTTGCGAGTCCATCCGCCACACGACCTGTGAGCAGGGCTACTCTGACAAACAATATGAAGTGCGTAAATAATAATATTCACAATTTTATTTTATTACCATCATTTGTGTTGAGTTTCATTTATTCATATATATGTATTGACCCCCTTCTTCAAATTAGATATTCCGGATGCGGGATGAACTCCTACCACCAGATCGTGTGCGAGCAATTCAAGAGGAATTGGCGGCATTCTTTCTTGACTACGTGATCGATAAAGACGGAGACTACCATGTGGACGCTGAGTTCATATATAATTAGGAGATTATATTGTAAGAGATAATTATATTGTATATATGTAGCCAGTAGCGTCGGATGGATATACGAGAACTTGTTGTTCGACCAATCTCTCAGAGAAGGCAGGTGGCCGATAACACTTCTCTCTGTATGCATATCCTCATGATGATCTTCTGTTTCCTTCATTTTCTTACTAGCTAGCATGTCTAGTCCTCTCTATATGTATAATATGTAGCCGACCAAGCATGGAGATAAGACATGACACTTCTCTCTATTGATTAGGTAGCTAACACAATATATGAAACACCTAAATTAACACCCCCTAAACCCCACCCCCCTTTCAAATAAACCCCAGCCCCTGAAATGCTGATGCGTGGATGCCTATTGGTCCCGGTTGGTGCCACCAACTAGGTCCAAAGGGCCTCCTACCTGGGCTCGCCACACCGGCCACGTGGAGGCCCATCTGTCCCGGTTTGTATAAGAACCAAGACTAAAGGTCTTGGGCATTAGTAACGACACTTTAGTCCCAGTTCAATAACCGGGACAAATGGCCCTTACGAACGAGGACAACAGGCCCTTTTTCTACTAGTGTAACCCTGTAGCGTTAGACCACGAGATCTAGCGCTTTGACTTTACACGGACGGGCTTTGACCAGTGGAACTCTCCCCTCGGTTGTGTTAGGTCAGCCCGTAGGAACACTTTGCAGGAACATCCGAGCCAAACCCAAAGCAAGATCCCCTTCGTGTAGACCCAACATGTTCATTTCACCCCTCCAGGTGCCGGCGGCGGTGCCGGCCGTGAGGGGGCCACACCCCGAAGACGCGTGCCGCCTCTTCGGACATGCCACCACACCATCCCGCATGTATATATGAGGGCCCGATGCGATGCTCCGGTGGCATTGCTACCCCCAGGCCCCCCGTCCCGCCTAACCCTGTAGTGTTTGTCCACAAGATATTGCCCTTTGACTTTATATGGACAGGCTTTGACCAGTGGAACTATACCCCCAGTTGTGTTAGGTCAGCCCATATCAACACTTTGGAGCAACATCCGGGCCAAACCCACAGCAAGATCCCCTCCGTGTAGACCCGACGCATCCGTTTCACCCCTCTAGGTGCTGGCGGCGGCGCCGTCCATGAGGGGGGCCACACCCCAGAGACGTGTGCCGCCTCTTCAGACATGCCATCACACCACCCCGCATGTATGAGGGCCCGGTGCGACGCTCCGGTGGCATTGCTACCCCCCAGGGCCCTCATCCCGCCTAACCTTGTAGCGTTTGACCACGAGATCTAGCCATTTGACTTTACATGGACGGGCTTTGACACTTGGAACTCTCCCCCTGGTTGTGTTAGGTCACTCCATAGGAACACTTTGGAGCAACATCCGGGCCAAACCCATAACAAGATCCCCTCCGTGTAGACACGATGCGTCCGTTTCACCCCTCCAGGTGCCGGCGGCGGCGCCATCCGTGAGGGGGGCCACACCCCGGAGACGCGTGACGCCTCTTTGAACATGCCACCACACAACCCCGCATGTATGAGGTC
>NC_041389.1:694909177-694918100 GCF_002162155.2 Triticum dicoccoides | reverse complement strand
TCACCCCTCCAGGTGCTGGCGGCGGCGCCGTCCGTGAGGGGGGCCACACCCCGGAGACATGTGCCACCTCTTCGGACATGCCACCACAACATCCCACATGTATGAGGGCCCGGTGCGACGCTCCGGTGGCATTGCTACCCCTAGGGCCCCCTTCCCTCCTAACCCTGTAGCATTTGACCACGAGATCTTGCCCTTTGACTTTACACGGACGTGCTTTTACCAGTGGAACTCTCCCCCCGGTTGTGTTAGGTCAGCCCATAGTAACACTTTGGAGCAACATTCGGGCCAAACCCACAGCAAGATCCCTTCCGTGTAGACCCGATGCATCCATTTCACCCCTCCAGGTGTCGGCGGCGGCGCTGTCCGTGAGGGGGGCTATCGTGGTACTAAGTCTGATAGTAAATGTAGGGGGTACGAATGAGGAGGCAAGTTCCTAGCTATGTCAAGATTGTACGCAAGTGTTTACGAGTTCAGGCCCCTCTCGGAGGAGGTAAAAGCCCTACGTCTCGGTGCCCGGAGGCGGTCGCCTGGATTAGATGAGTATGTGTGTGTTACAGGGGGTGCGAACCCTTGTGCCAAAGGAGGGGGTGGCTTATATAGTTTTCGCCAGGACCCCAACCATCTCCCGTTACAGAGGGTTCAGTGTACATAAAGATTGGGGCGTTACTGGTAATGCCAGCCTTAAGTACCTTAAATGACCTTAAAGACTACGGAGTGAATGCTTTGCCTGTTGCTGTTCTGAGTAACTCCTGGTCTTTAGTAGGTCGGGTGGTTTCTTGTACGGTCGAGTGGTTGACTGGTTGTGTGACTTTGGGAAGGAGGGGTACACGAGTGGTTGATTGGTCGAGTGGACTGCACTCGACGTCTTTATTGGGCACTCCCTGTTTTCTCTTGAGCTTCTTTGCTTCTAGGGCAGTGACCTTGGGTAGGGCGTATAGGTCAGGCCTATGACCCTACCTCAGATCTGTATCATCATCATTAGACCCCGAATGGATTGAGGTCCGAGTGAAAATAAGGTTGAAGTTAATCTTGCTTCGATCCTTGCGCTTCACAAGTACTTACATTGGTCGGAAGGCTCATGTTAGAACTTTGGCCTCACTTTAGTCGCCTTGATCGACTCAAAACTTGCCGAGTGAATTTATAGCGTCATCCATCGAGTGTTATTTTTGGGCGCGGAATCTTTGGTGCGATTGGTTATGGTGTGTCCCGGATCTCGCAGGATTCAAAATTTTAGGGAAGCACGCGGGACGGAGCGCGCCGTGGTAAGCGAGATGGATAGGCATGAGTGCCTCGATCCCCGTGCTGCCTTTTTCACCACGTACCTGATGAAGTCATGTACCTAGGGTAGGGTTACGGACCTGTCCAAAGTACCCTCCCCAAGGACATCTTTTTATAAGAAGCCATCTTCCAGTCGACTAAGAGGAACTCCACTCGACGTACTAGAAGACACTCGACGAACCTGAAGACACTCGACCATGAAGACTCACTCGACCACCAGGAGTCCAGGATCTACTCTGTATCCAAACGGTCTGTAATTAAGTAGTCTTAATGGTCATGATGACACCTTATGTAGGGCGTTACCAGTAACCCCCGATCTTAATGTACTTTAAACCCTGCATAACTGAGGGCTGGTGGGGTCTAGCGAACTCTATATAAGCCACCCCCTCCTCAGTGTAAAGGGTTCGCACCCCTGTAACTCTCACACATAAAATCCAGTCGACCACCTCCGGGCTCCGAGACGTAGGGCTGTTACTTCTTCCAAGAAGGGCCTGAACTCGTAAAACACTTGTGTGCACAACTGCTCCATAGCTAGGATCTTGCCTCTCCATACCTACCCCCTATTCTACTGTCAGACTTAGAACCACGACAGTTGGCGCCCACCGTGGGGTCGGTGTCTTAGCGACTTATTGGAGAAGTTGCAATTTTTTCGATTCCCATCATCATGGTTTCAGGTGGAGCGTTGGTTGAGGGTCGCGAGATCCGTCTCGGCGCGCTCACATTCGTCGCCGACGACTCTGCCTGGCTGCAGGAGGCTTCGCTCGACGTGGAGGCGCTCCCGATCCGTGGAGCTACGCACTTTCAAGCATGCGCCCGCGGCGTCCTCCTGCGGCAACCGTCGACTCAGTATCGGCTAGTTTTCATGTCATCCTCCCTCCCAGCTTCCCGCCGGCGTAAGCGCTCCGGCCGGTCGAGGCTTCAGCGGTGGGTGAGGCACGCAGTGGCCCGCCAGTCGGCCACTGCCCAAGTCACGGCAATCGAGCCCGACGAATCTCTCTATGACCTGATCGACCTGTCGACTGGCTCTACAGAGACTGCATCCGAATGCGACAGCAGTGATCCGGCGGCGGAGGTCCTGATGGTCAATGGGCCGCACATTCCCCCCGGCTTTCTTGGAGCCGAGGGAGGCAACGGTGGAGGCGACCCATCACACGACCATGAGGAGTACCGCCCCGAGCCCCTCGACTCGCAGCAGAGGGAAGAGCTTCGCCGCCGGAACATGGATGCGCTTCACACTCCGATCGTTGGAGAAACCCCTGAGGCTCGCACCTTAGAAGACGCGCGCTGGGCCAACCTGGCTGAGCGCACTCGACTGGAAAACCTTCTGCGGGCAGTCGACGAGAGCGCGCGTCAACGGGTCCCGGACTCCAGTCGACGCCAACTCTTTAAACCTCCGACTCAGGTATACCTCACTCCAATCCAGAATTTGGCAGCTGCAACACGTATAGCAGAGTCGATTCAGCCTTCCCAATCAGAGGCTGGTAGAGGCTTAATGCAGATCAGAGATTTGCTCCGGGCAGCTAGAGATCAGAATTCGGCTGTGTCGCAGTCGCGGAACAGGATTCATAGCAGGTCCGTGGTGGCGAATACTGTCCAGTTGGCTCATAGCCCCAGATCGCCCCCGAGGCGTGAAGGGCATGGCGACCGACACGATCAGTACAAGAACTATGAGCAGGATGATCACCGAGTCGATCGCAACGATCGACGTCGAGTGCCCACTCCTCCCCGGAGAGGTGGATCATATGTGCCTCGACAGCAAGATGACAGACGCCAGTACAGTGGCGGGCGAAGAATTCCAGTCGACCCCAGGGAACCAGGTTTTGACGCGAGATCCATCATCGTTCAAGGTCTGGTCGACCAGAACAGAGCCCACAGAGAGGGTAATGACAGAGATGTACCCACCAGCAGTCGAGTGCACGTCTCCGGACCAGAGTGCTTCAGGAGAGCCATCAGAGCCGCGGTGATTCCTCGCAACTTTAGGTTGGCGACTGGAGTCAGCAAGTTCAACGGTGAGTCCAAGCCCGACACTTGGCTTGAGGACTACCGAGTGGCTGTTTAGATCGGCGGTGGAAATGACGAGGTGGCCATGAAGCATCTGCCTCTCATGTTGGAAGGGTCAGCCAGGGCATGGCTGAATCAGTTGACGCCCATCAGCATCTACATGTGGGAGGACCTCTCCCGAGTGTTTGTCAGGACATTCGAAGGAACATGCAAGCGGCCAGCAGGACTGACAGAGCTACAATCTTGTGTACAAAAGTCGAATGAGACTCTGAGGGATTACATCCAGAGATGGATCACACTGCATCATACAGTAGAAAATGTATCTGACCACCAGGCAGTCTGCGCCTTCAAGGAGGGCGTAAAGTACAGAGAGCTAAGCCTGAAATTCGGTCGAACCAGAGACATGTCTCTGAGTCGAATGATGGAAATAGCCACCAAATATGCCAATGGTGAGGAAGAGGATCGGCTCCGGAGCGGCAAACACAAGTCAGTCGCCCAGGACATCGAAGGTGGAAATTCCAGTCGGAAGCAAAAGCGTAAAGCTGAGCCAGCCGCACCTGGAGAAGCCTTGGCCCTGAACCGAGGAAAATTCAAAGGGAAACCCAAGGGGCCTTGGAACCCCAAGAAGGTAAAAGATAAAGAAGGGAATGACGTGTTAGATTTGCCATGTCACATCCACACCAAGAAAGACGAAGAGGGTAATTTCATCTACCCGAAGCATACCACTCGACAGTGTCGACTCCTGATACAGCAGTTCCAAGGGAAGCAGTCCAAGGACAAAGAAAAAGAGTCGGACAAGGTTGAGGACAAAGAGAATAGCGACGGAGAGTATCCACAGGTCAATTCCACCTTAATGATTTTTGCCGATGTTGAGAGCAAAACCCGACTGAAAGTTATAAACCGAGAGGTGAATAGGGCTGCTCCGTTAACAACCAATTACCTGAAGTGGTCTTAGACCGCCATTACATTCGACCAATCTGATCACCCCACGCACATAGCCACCCTTGGGAGGCAAGCGTTGGTGGTCGACCCGGTCGTCGAGGGCACTCGACTGACCAAAGTGTTGATGGATGGCGGCAGCAGTTTGAATATACTATATGCTGAGACACTGAAGGGGATGGGCATTCCGATGTCCAGACTGAGCACGAGCAACATGAGTTTTTATGGAGTCATCCCTGGCAAGAAGGCCGCATCACTCGGCCAGATTTCTCTTGATGTAGTCTTTGGCAATTCAAAGAATTTCCGCAAGGAGAAACTGACATTTGAGGTGGTGGATTTCCAGAGTGCCTATCACACAATTTTGGGCAGACCAGCTTATGCGCGTTTTATGGCTCGACCATGTTACATGTACCACAAATTAAAGATGTCTGGCCCTAAAGGCGTGATCACTGTCGCTGGTAATCGCAAGAAGGCAGAAGAGTGCTTCCAGAAAGGCTCAAAGATCGCAGATGCTCAGATGGTGGCAGGAACACAAAAAGAATGCAGATCCGAGTGACTTGTTGCGAGCCAAAAAGCCTGCCACGGAGTCAGCGTTCCAATCATCCGGTGAGACAAAACCTGTTCACATCCACCCAACCGACCCAAACGCTGCCCCGACTCATATCTCCACATCACTCGACCCCAAATAGGAAGAAGCGCTCATCCAGTTCCTCCGTGAGAACTGGGACATCTTTGCATGGAAACCTTCTGACATGTCGGGTGTACCCAGGGGACTGGCTGAGCATCATCTACGAGTCGATTCAAAAGAAAAACCTTTGAAGGAACATCTGCGATGGTCCGCCATCCAGAAAAGGAAGGCCATTGGCGAAGAAGTGGCTTGGCTCCTAGCAGCAGAGTTTATCCAAGAGATTTACCACTCCGAGTGGCTCGCCAATGTCGTCATGGTCCCCAAAAAGGACAATTCGCTTCGCATGTGCATCGATTTTAAGCATATCAAACGGGGCTGCCCGAAAGATCATTTTCCTCTTCCCCGCATCGACCAAATAGTCGACTCGACTGCGGGATGTGAGCGACTGTCTTTCTTGGACGCTTATTCCGGGTACCATCAGATCTGTCTGTTTGGACCCGATGAGATCAAAACTGCTTTCATCACCCCATTCGGGTGCTTCTGTTATGTCACCATGCCATTCGGCCTCAAGAATGCCGGAGCCACGTTCATGAGGATGATTCAGAAGTGTTTGCTCACTCAAATCAGTCGGAATGTGGAAGCGTACATGGATGACATAGTGGTCAAGTCATGGAAAGGTTCCGACCTGCTGACTGACCTCGCTGAAACATTTGCCAACCTCAGGAGGTATGATATCAAGCTTAATCCATCAAAGTGCACATTCGGAGTTCCAGGCGGAAAGTTACTTGGTTTTCTCGTTTCTGAACGAGGAATCGACGCCAACCCAAAAAAAGTTGGCACTATACTCCGAATGAAACGCCTCGTGCGTGTGCACGATGTCCAGAAACTTACTGGATGCTTGGCCGCGTTAAGTCGATTCATCTCTCGCCTCGGTGAAAAGGCATTGCCTCTTTACCGACTGATGAAGAAGTCAGACAAGTTCGAGTGGACTCCAGAAGCCGATGCAGCGTTTGCAGAGCTAAAAACCCTGCTTTCCACCCAGCCGGTGCTTGCTACCCCAATCAGCAAAGAGCCTTTGCTGCTTTACATTGCAGGCACAGGACAAGTCGTCAGTACTGTACTTACGGTCGAGCGGGAAGAAGAAGGGATAGCCTTCAAAGTTCAGCGCCCAGTATATTACATTTCCGAAGTCCTGACCCCATCCAAGCAACGATACCCTCATTATCAGAAGCTTGTATATGGGATTTATATGACCACGAAGAAGGTTGCTCACTACTTCTCTGATCATATTATCACAGTCATCACCGACGCCCCCTTATCAGAGATTTTGCACAACAGAGACGCAACCAGTCGAGTGGCAAAATGGGCGATTGAACTTCTTCCCCTAGATATCAGATTTGAGGCAAAGAAAGTGATCAAGTCCCAAGCAATAGCAGATTTCCTCGCCGAGTGGACTGAACAACAGTTACCGACCCAAGTTCACTTAGAGCACTGGACTATGTTCTTCGATGGCTCCAAAATGCTGAATGGTTCCGGTGCCGGAGTGGTCTTGGTTTCCCCCCGAGGAGATAAGCTCAGATATGTACTCGAGATTCACTTTGATTCCTCCAACAATGAAGCGGAATACGAAGCACTCTTGTACGGGTTGCGTATGGCCATATCACTCGGCGTCCGTCGCCTCATGGTTTATGGCGACTCGGATTTAGTGGTTAACCAAGTGATGAAGGAGTGGGACGTCAGAAGCCCAGCCATGACTGGATACTGCAATGCAGTCAGAAAGCTGAAGAAGAAGTTTGAGGGATTAGAGCTCCATCACGTTCCCTGACTGAAAAATCAAGCAGCCGATGACTTGGCGAAGATAGGTTCCAGGAGGGAAGCCATTCCGAGTGGTGTGCTTTTGGAGCATGTTCACACGCCGTCGGTTCAAGAAGATTCTTTTACTGAGGAAGCCACGCAACCAAAAAGCGCCATGGATTCGACTGAAGTCAAGGTCCCAGCTGTGGTCGTCTTAATCATGGAAGTTCTAGTCATCACTCCTGACTGGACAGTGCCCTATATCACTTATATTCTGAGGAAGGAGCTCCCCGAGAATGAAGAAGAGGCTCGAGAGATCGTCCGCCGATCCAAAGCCTTCACCGTTATGAGGGGACAGTTGTACATAGAAAGTGCGACTGGAGTCAGCCAGAAATGCATAACACCGGAAGAAGGTCGAATGATTCTCAACGACATCCACTCGGGGAACTGTGGCCATCATGCGTCCTCTCGGACCATCATGGCTAAAGCATACCAAGCGGGTTTTTACTGGCCCAGAGCAAATGAATGGCGAAAGAGATAGTCGACAAGTGCGAAGGATGTCAATTCTACTCCAATATATCGCACAAACCCGCCTCAGCCTTGAAGACCATTCCACTCATCTGGCCTTTCGCTGTATGGGGGTTGGATATGGTTGGAACACTGAGGACAGGAAAAAACGGATACACCCATATATTGGTTGCAGTCGACAAGTTCACTAAGTGGATTGAGGCTAAACCCATCAAGAATCTGGATGCCGGCATCGCCGTCAGTTTCATCAGGGAGTTGGTATTTAGATATGGAATTCCCCACAGTATCATCACAGACAATGGGTCAAACTTCGACTCCGAAGAATTCAGAGCCTTCTGCACATCTCGGGGTACGCGAGTCGACTATGCTTCAGTCGCCCATCCTCAGTCGAATGGACAAGCAGAATGAGCAAATGGCTTAATTCTCAAAGGGTTGAAACCCCGACTGATGCGCGACCTCAAGCATGCAGCTGGAGCATGGGTCGACGAGCTTCCATCAGTACTTTGGGGATTAAGGACCACGCCAAACCGGTCGACTGGGAGGACTCCGTTCTTCTTGGTCTACGGAGCTGAAGCAGTCTTGCCAAGTGACCTGCTTCATAACGCACCCCGAGTCGAACTCTACACCGAAGCTAAAGCAGAGCAAGCCCGACAAGACGCGGTCGACCTTCTAGAAGAAGAGAGAGATATGGCCTTGATCCGATCGACCATTTACCAGCAGGACTTGTGTCGCTTCTATGCCAGAAATGTGAAGAGTCGAGCTTTCCAAGAGGGAGATTTAGTTCTCTGAGTGGATCAACAGAAACCACACAAGCTTGCTCCTACTTGGGACGGTCCCTTTATCGTCACCAAGGTTCTCCATAATGGGGCATACCTCCTTTACAATGTCGAGCACCAGATTGACGAACCCAGAGCATGGAACGCGGACTTACTCCGTCCTTTTTATACTTCAGTTTTCCACTCGGATGAGTTGTAATAAAGGTACTCCTGTAGTGTATTCATCAAAGACAAGAGTTTAATAATTTTCTTAGAAATTGTTATTGCTTTTCGCTCTCATAAATCTGACCCCCAGTGGGTGGCTTAGCTACGAACCCGTTTTACCGAGTGGTAAGCCAGCCTTCCACTCGGAGGCTTAGCTGCGAACCCGTTTCGCCTAAGCTTGTAAAAATCCTACCGAGTGGTAAGCCAGCCTTCCACTCGGAGGCTTAGCTGCGAATCTGTTTCGGCTAAGTAAACAAAATCCTACCGAGTGGAGAGCAAACCTCCCACTCGGGGGCTTAGCTGCAGCCCAGTGCTTGCCTAAGTTTCGAAAAAAACCTACCGAGTGATAAGCCAGCCTTCCACTCGGAGGCTTAGCTGCGAACCCGTTTCGCCTAAGCTTGTAAAAATCCTACCGAGTGGTAAGCCAGCCTTCCACTCGGAGGCTTAGCTGTGAATCCGTTTCGCCTAAGTAAACAAAATCCTACCAAGTGGAGAGCAAACCTCCCACTCGGGGGCTTAGCTGCAGCCCAGTGCTCTCCTAAGTTTCTGAAAAAACTACCGAGTGATAAGCCAGTCTTCTACTCGGAGGCTTAGCTGCAGTCCAAGTACTCGCCTAAGTAAACAAAATCCTAACGAGTGGAGAGCTGACCTCCCACTCGGGGGCTTAGCCGCAGCCCAGTGCTCACCTAAGTTTTTGAAAATCCTACCGAGTGATAAGCCAGTCTTCCACTCGGAGGCTTAGCTGCAGTCCAAATACTCGCCTAAGTAAACAAAA
>NC_041389.1:694854772-694908627 GCF_002162155.2 Triticum dicoccoides | reverse complement strand
GCTGCAGTCCAAGTACTCGCCTAAGTAAACAAAATCCTACCGAGTGGAGAGCAAACCTCTCACTCGGGGGCTTAGCTGCAGCCCAGTGCTCGCCTAAGTTTTTGAAAATCCAACCGAGTGATAAGCCAGCCTTCCACTCGGAGGCTTAGCTGCAGTCCAAGTACTCGCCTAAGTAAACAAAATCCTACCGAGTGAAGAGCAAACCTCCCACTCGGGGGCTTAGCTGCAGCCCAGTGCTCGCCTAAGTTTCTAAAATACTACCGAGTGGAGAGCAAACCTCCCACTCGGGGGATTAGCTGCAACCCAGCACTCGCCCAAACATGATGAGCATAAGTCGACTGCAATTTGTGCTTCACTCCCACCTGCAAAAGGAGCATTACAGATGCTAGTATATACTCCAATCCAAAGAAGATGGTTGTCCGAAAGAAGCAAACGTATTTCGACGGCAAATAAAGTTCGGATAACGTCCTCCGGACCCAGAAGTGCTCAGGCATTAAGCCTGTTAAAGTTTGGCAGTTACAAAAATCACTCGGCATTCTGAGGCAAATTCAAATCATCGAGCATAGAAGTTTTTTACCCCTTCGGCGGAGGGCTGGAAGGCGCAAAAAACTCGTCCAGGTCGATCCCATCTGCAATCCGAGTGGCAGCCGCGATGAAGGTCTCCATGAAAGAACGGAAGTCATGCTTCCTAGTGTTGGCCACCTTGAGAGACACCAGCTTGTCTTCTCTTGCTTCTTTGCAGTGGACATAGACCAAGGACAGGGCGACATCAGCACCGCACCTGGCAGAAGACTTCTTCCATTCTTGCACTCGACTTGGAACTTCGTTCAGTCGAGTCATCAGCGACTCAAGGTTGTTCTGAAGCGTTTCTTCTGGCCAGAGCGATGTGTCGATGCGCGACATTGCAGCCTTCAGTCTTGCAAGATAATCAACTACTGAAGCAACGCGAGACTCGAGGTGGAGCACGTTCATAGCGGTTTCATCCTTCACTGGAGAATTGATGGGATCCAACCCAGTCTTCACTCGACTAGTCTCCTCTTCAAAGTCTTGGCTGAATTCTGTGGACACGATTCGAAGATAAGCTAACGCCTTTACAACAAGTCAGTGATTACCAATCGGATATTAGGGGTTACCTTCGAGCATGAGGAACAGCTTCTTGGCGAGTCCTCCTAGATAAACCTCCAAGTCATTCCTCTTTCCCGCCAGATCGCCAGCTTTATCGCTCATGGCCATGTGGGCGCTCTTCAGTCGAACGACTTCTTGGTTGGCCGTGTCGAGAGCAGATTTCAGATTAGTGTTTTCTTCTTCAAGCTTGGTGACGGAAGCCAACTTCTCTTCTGCAAGTTTTGCCTTGTCTGAAGCCGCTTTCTGCGCCGCGGCGAGGTCAAGGTCTTTCTTCTTCAGAGCATCCCTCAGTTTTTCGGCAAAAATCGCAATAAGATCAGACTCGGAGACATGCAAGAAGTAAGGACAGTCATCAATATTCTCACCAAACATACCTTTTGCCTCCTCCTTCGACTTTGCAAGATTCTCTTGGACAAGCTTCTGGTCAAGTTCAAGCTGGATATGCTTGTTCTCCAATTCGGTATAACGAGAAACAAGGTCACAAGATTTCTGCGAAAGATCAGTCGACAAACATCAACGACAGATCACTTCCGAGTGATTAAAAGAAAAATCGTAGTATTTCTAAGACTATAGCTGAATCTAAACATTCAACTGAAGTCTCGGGGACTACACCCAGTGGGTGCACTCAGCGTGCCCCCACTAGTTCTATCAGGTAGACTCAGAGTCGATCAGTCGACCGAAAGCTGTTAACTGTCAGCAGTAAAAAAAAATCAGACCATAGTCGACTGCCAGCAATCGACTACGGTCTCGGGGACTACACCCAGTGGGTGCACTCAGCGTGCCCCCACCAGCATTATTTGTTCCACTCGACCAAGCTCGAGCGAAACAAGTAAAGTGAGAAATCTCAAGATACAAGGACTATAGTCGACTGCCAGAAGTCCACCGTAGAATTGACACACCCAGTGGGTACGTGACAAATTTCAAGATTTTCAGTCAGTGTTTAACTAACCTGGACATTACTCTGGAGAGCTGAGCTCGCGTCATAAGCGGCTTGGCTGGCGGTTTGGATCGCCTTCACCTGCTCCATCATAATCCAGGCCTAGCGTATGTCTTGCTTGGCGGCGCTTGCTTGGTCCTCCGGGACGTGGTAGGTGGAGAAGAGAGAAGGCGGGTTAGCACTCGACGACGAAGGGCGGGCAACCGTCAACGGCTCCGCAAAGGACACGGTAGCCCGAGCTACGCTGCTCCCCTCTGGAATTTGTGGTCCAGGTGCTGACATAACCTACGCAACCTTGCCAACAGTCGCCTTCCTGCTCCTCCTCTGCCTCAGTGGCACTTCGTCGTCATCGTCAGGAAGATTGATGACAATGTTAGGTGGAGCTGCAGAAGAAGTTCAAAGTCAAATATAAAGATTCAATCGACCGAAAGCGAAACCGCGCAGATCATACCAGGATGAAAAGTACCAGCATCTTCCATTTCTTGATCCTCATGCCTGGCTGAAGTCTCAGAAGTAGCAGCACTGCGATTTTCAAACATCAGTCGGTCAGCGATTGAGTCGACCAAGAATGGAAAACGAGAGTTATGCCGTTACCCAGAAACAGTCTGGATCTCCATCCTCATCTTCGGCAGGGCCTTCGCCGGTTTGGTCGGAGCCGCTCGGGGTTGCTTCGACGCCTTTTCAGTCGGCGCCGGTGAAGTTGTCCGAGGGTGTTTCGTCGACTGTCCAGTAGGCGCGACTCCCTTGCCGCGTTCGACCGCAGGGTCATGGACGAGCTTGGACCTCCTTTTGGAACGAGGAGGCGCAACTTCCTCCTCCTCTTCCTCCTCATCAGAGCCTGCATCTTCTTCACCCTCATCAGCGTCTGACTCCCATTCCTCCTGGCTTTCGCCCCTGCTTCCTTCCTCCTCTTCGTCCTGTGCTTGCGCCCCGTTGGGTATCGAGTACAACTCGGTGGTTTCCTGAAAGACAACAAGCAAGACAAAATTCAATCGACCGATTTACGACGAAACGGAACGGACGGAGCAATCGGAGAAAAGTGGTCGTACCTTGTCTGTCTCGTATGAATGGTCGAGTGGCGGGATCCTCCTGGCTCCACGAGGGTTGTCCTTGTTCCCCGTAATGGCAGTCATCCACCTCTCCAGCGTTGCATCGTCGACCTCCTCTGGGTGGACCCGACTGGTGTCTTCAGTACCAGAATACAACCACATCGGGTGGCCCCGGTACTGGAGCGATTGGATGCGCCGCCGAAGTAAAACCTCCAGAAGGTCCATGCCAGTCACGCCGTCACGAATCAACTAGACTACTCGCTCCATCAACATTTTAACTTGAGCCTTCTCCTCCGGAGCTACTTTCAGAGAAGATGGCTTGTTCACTCGACTCATAGAAAAAGGAGGGAGCCCAGTCGACTGCACTGGCGTCGGCTGGTCTTGGCAGTAGAACCAGGTCGACTGCCACCCTCTGACCGAATCGGGAAGGGTCATAGTTGGGAAAGCGCTCTTACCCCTCATCTGTACCCCAAGACCCCCACACATCTGGATTACCTGAGTTCTCTCATCATTGGGGCTGGCCTTTTTCACCGTCTGGGAACGACAAGTGAATATGTGTTTGAAGAGACCCCAGTGCGACCGACAACCCAAGAAGTTTTCACACAGAGATACAAAGGCAAAGAGATAGGCAATGGAATTGGGGGTAAAGTGGTGAAGCTGAGCTCCAAAGAAATTCAGAAACCCTCGAAAGAAAAGATGCGGTGGCAGAGAAAACCCTCGATCTACATGAGTCGCCAAGAGGACGCACTCACCCTCCTGAGGTTGAGGTTGCCACTCCGCCCCCGGAAGCCTCGCTGCTCCGTGCTCGATCAGCCCCTCATTGGCGAGGTCGTTGAGGTCCTTTTGGGTGATGGTCGAGCGGATCCAATCCCCTTGGATCCAACCCTGCGGCAGGCGAGACCGCGATGAGGATCTGCCCCGACTGGGCGCTCTCCCCTTCACTTGCGCCGTCGCCTTCTTCGCCCGCTCCAAAGCCGCCGTCTTCTCCTTCACCATTGTCGCCGACGAAGCTGGAACGGAGCAGCGGCGCCGGACAGTTGGCGAGCGCAGCAGATGAATCTGGAAACGAGGGAGGGGAAAATGGGGAGGCACTGTTCGGAAAACCTCCGCCCAGTTCCTTATATGGGGTCGCTTCCGAGTGGCTCACAGGTAGGCCCAGGCAATCCTGTCAAATCCCGAAACAGTCGCGCTGGCGATACGTGGCGAAAAAGGCGGCGCGGGTATCGAGGCGCCCCTGCCTTATCCCATCCGAGTACCACAGTCTTCTCCACTTCGCGCGCTCCCCAAAATTCGGATCCCACTAAATCCACTAACCGCAGGGAAACTTGTCAGACGAAAGATCTCATGCGATCCATCGTTCGGAATCTCCAAGTTCATAAAGTTCACTCGACAGATATAAAGAATGGATCAAGGCGACTGAACGAAAGTTGACACCCTCACTTGAAAGTCGTTGATCCAGAGCAAAAACACCTTTACAGTACCAAAAAGCAGGTCGGAAAGATTGCCAACTCCTTCCTCACTCAAACCTCGATCCATTCGGGGGCTACTGATGAAGGCATGTACCAAGGGTAGGGTTACGGATCTGTCCAAAGTACCCTCCCCAAGGACATCTTTTTATAAGAAGCCATCTTCCAGTCGACTAAGAGGAACTCCACTCGACGTACTAGAAGACACTCGACGAAGCTGAAGACACTCGACCATGAAGACTCACTCGACCACCAGGAGTCCAGGATCTACTCTATATCCAAACGTTATATAATTAAGTAGTCTTAATGGTCATGATGACACCTTATGTAGGGCGTTACCAGTAACCCCCGATCTTAATGTACTTTAAACCCTGCATAACTGAGGGCCGGAGGGGTCTTGCGAACTCTATATAAGCCACCCCCCCTCCTCAGTGTAAAGGGTTCGCACCCCTGTAACTCTCACACATATAATCCAGTCGACCGCCTCCGGGCTCCGAGACGTAGGGTTGTTACTTCTTCCGAGAAGGAGCTGAACTCGTAAAACACTTGTGTGCACAACTGCTCCATAGCTAGAATCTTGCCTCTCCATACCTACCCCCTATTCTACTGTCATACTTAGAACCACGACAGTACCCAATGCACGACTGTTGTGGGATTTGACAGGATCGCCTGGGCCCACGCGTCAGCCACTCGGAAGTGGGCCTTTATAAGGCGACGATGCCGAGGCGTCTGCACTGTGCGCGTCTATTTTCTCCCCTTTTCCCGTGCTTCTCCACCGCATATGTCTCCTCTGCTGTCGACGCCGCCGCTCCGCCACCATGGTGAAGGACAAGACAGCGGCGCTAGAACGCGCGAAGAGGGCGACGGGGGCGGCGAAGAGCAAGAAGCAGAATTGGGGGTCGTCGTCACGGTCGGCGCTGCCACCGGGTTGGATCCAGAGCGCGCGATTCGATCTGATCCTCGCTCCGGCAGGACAACTTGGACGAGTTGGCTGAGTCCGGTCTGATCATTGAGGGTGTTGCGTGGCTGCCGGAGGGGGAGACAGAGCCGCAACCGCGTTCGGGTGAGTGCATTCTGCTCGCCACCCATGTCGACCGTGGATTCTCGCTCCCTCTGCATCCTTTTTCCGGGGTTTTCTGAACTTCTTCGGAGCCCAGCTCCATCACTTCTCTCCCAACACCATCACATACCTAACTTCGTTCGTTTCCATGTGCGAGAACTTTCTGGGTTGTCGACCACACTGGGGTCTTTTCAAGCACATTTTCACTATCCGCTCCCAGCCGGTGAAGAAAGCAAACACGAGTGATGAGAAAACACACGTTATCCAGATGTGTGGAGGTTTGGGTATCCAGAAGAGGAAGAGGAGCTCTTTTCCTTCCATGACCCTTCCTGAGTCGGCCAGGGGCTGGCAGTCGAACTGGTTCTTCTGCCAGGACATTGCAACTCCGGGTCAGTCGACTGGACTTCCTCCCTTCACTTTCGATCGTGTTCAGACCCCTTCCTCGCTGAAAGTGACAACTGCGGAGAGGGTGGAAACAAACATGTTGGTTTAGAGGGTGGTCCAGTTGATCAATCAAGGTGTCACCGGCATGGATTTGTTGGAAGTATTTCTCAGTCGGTGGATCCAACCACTCCAAGCTCGTGACCACTCCATGTGGATGTTTTCTGGGGCCAACGACACTGCACGGGTTCATCCAGAGGAAGTACTGGCCAAGACTGTGGCCCAGTGGTTGAGGAGCATCACAGGAAACAAGGACAACCCCAGAGGTGCTAGGAGAGTCGACCCCTTCAGTGACAACAACCAGCCAGACAAGGTTCGGCCTCTGCCGTCGACTATATGTGTGTACATCTTCCGAGTGTCTTTGAATCCTACTGACTTTCACTCGACTTCATGTCTTGTAGGTTTATACTGAGATGTACTCGATGCCCAATGGCGAACAGGTTCTGGAGCAAGACCAGGAGGGAGAGGACAGCGCGGAGGAGAGCGGCGATTTGCAATCTCCGGACAACGAGGGCGAGGAAGAGAGCGACGAGTCGGACAATGAAGAGATGGTCGACTCACCACCTAGGTCGGAACATCGATCCAAACTACTCCATGATCCAGTGGGCGGGTGCGGCAAGGCCATAGCCTCGAGCACCCAAACTCAGAAGCGTACTCGGACTTCAACTCCGTAGCCGACAGAGAAAGTCGCCAAGCAGCCAAGGTCGTTCCCCCAAAAGCTCGGAAGACTTTGCCCCGGATTAAGATGGATGTTCCTGTTGCCTCTGGGTGAGTATTCTTTCTATACTTTCTTCCATCGACTGAATTCTGTTGTGACCGAATGGTTCATATACTTTTCCAGCCCTAGCTCCGCCGTGACTAATATGGACGTTGACAAGGCCCCAGGTGACGAGGAAGCCGATGATGCGGCCACCTCCAGAGCTAGTAAGTCTGCTCGACTCAAATTTATTCTTGTCGATTGAGATGTCGGTCGGTTGAATTTCTGATGTTTCTTTTTGTTGCAGCTCCACGAGATGTTGTCGTGCTTCCAGATGATGAAGAACAAGAAGTGCCTCTGAGGGAGAGGAGGAGGAGGGGCAAGGGATCAAGCGGGAAAGCGCTTGAGGTTCAGGTCCCTCAGTTGACTCTGGTGCTCGAGACGGTGGTCGAGCGATCCGGAGATCCAGTTCGGACGAACGTCACTTTCGCTAACCCGTTGTCAACTGATCTCCCATCAGGGTCGACTACCCAGACTCTTGCTGCTCCAGTACAACTCCATGGGTCCGACCCAGTGGTTGCTTCGACTGCCTTGGCACCATCTCTCTTTCCCACATACCAAACTCTAGACGACTCACCAAGTGCCGCCAAGGAGGCTCTTCTCCAAGAAAATCTTGTGATGGAGTGGGTGAAGGTGGTGCACGAGGCCAGTCAAGTGGCATATAACGCCTGTGTCGCTCTTTAGACGAACGTCAAGGTTAGTTGATTCCCGACTGAGCTTTTTGAATAATGAAAATTGTCGTTGATGCTTCCCTGCCCGTATGTGCATCTACTATCATGGGTCTGTGTTTCCCATCCAATCACCCGCTGGGGTGTGTCTGTCTTAGAGTTGAATAGGCCTTCCGCTTCACTGGACTTAGGTTGAGTCGAGTGTTTGTCCGAACCAGTGGGGGCACGCAGAGTGCACCCACTGGATGTAGTCCCCGAGACCACGGTCGACTGCTGGCAGTCAATTGGGGTCTGAGAATCTCCTCTGTTTTTTTTTGAACTCACGCTGGGCAGACCATGCTGAGTATTGAACCGAACCAGTGGGGGCACGCTAAGTGCACCCACTGGGTGTAGTCCCCGAGACTACTGTTGAATGTTTGATTCGGCGGTAGTCTTAGAGTAACTTTCACTGTGATTGTCTTTTGTTTCTGTCGACTGATATATCTCTCTTGCTGACTGCTATTTCTTCAACTGCCAGTACTGTGACTTGGACGAGGGCGGCTGGGCTGGGAGGCGGCGGGATGGAGTCCGCGGCCACTTGCTGGATTGATGAAGTCCCCGGGCCGACTGGCGCAGTCCCCGGGCCGAGTTCTGGAGTCTTCAGATTGGTCGCCGCAGTCCCTGGGCCGGGTTCTGAAGTCCCCGGGCCGGCTTCGACTGCGACGTTCTTGGGGCCATTTGTAAGAATTCTCGTGCTGCCTGCTGGGGCCCTTGAGTCGGATCTGACTTCTTTGGGGGGAGCCGGCACAAAGATGGAGTCTGATTCTGGTGAAGGCTTGACAGACGGCTTGAGGAGGCGCCGAAGGGCGACGCCAGATGGTAATTCTTGGCGGGTGGAGCCGATTCATGCCAGGGCGTCTGCTTGGTCGTTGTCATTTCTTGGCACGTGAAGGAACTCGCACCCCTCAAAATATCCGCTGAGTTGCTGTACAAGGAAGCGGTACCTCGCCATGTTTGCATCCTTGGCGTCCCAATTGCCAGATGACTGCTAGACCACTAAGTCGGAGTCGCCATAACACAGGATCCGGCGAATGCCAAGTTCTTTGGCAAGCCGGAGCCCGTGAATGAGCGCCTCGTATTCAGCAACGTTGTTGGAGGCGGCGAAATGGATCTGCAGCGCATATCTGAGCTTGTCACCTTTGGGGGAAGTGGGGACAATGCCGGCTCCCAAGCCGGTGCGCATCTTGGAGCCGTCGAAATGCATCCGCCAATGGATGGAGTCGGGCGCTGGTGGCAGGTACTGCGTCTCGGCCCAGTCGACGAGGAAGTCGGCCAGTGCTTGCGACCTGATGGCGGTGCGGGGCTGGTAGTAGATGGTGTAGGGAGCCAGCTCAATGGCCCATTTGGCCACTCGGCTAGAAGCATCTCAGCTTCCGAGGATCTCGGCTAGTGGGGTTGTGCCAACCACAGTGATTGGATGCTCCTGAAAGTAAGGCTTCAACTTCTTGGCGGCAAAGTGCACGCCGTAGGACATCTTCTGGTAGTGGGGGTAGTTCTGCTTGGAGGTCGATAGTACTTCACTCAGGTAATATACCGGTCTCTGGACAGGTAGCGCCTTGCCTTCCTCCTTGCGTTCAACTACAATGACTGTGCTGACTACCCGGCTGGTGGCGGCAATGTATAGGAGCATGGGCTCTTTAGGAGTCGGGGCCGCCAGCACAGGGGGAGTAGTCAACATTTTCTTCAACTGGAGAAAAGCTTCGTCCGCCTTGGGGTTCCACTCGAAAAAGGTCGTCTTCTTCATGAGCTGGTATAAAGGGAGAGCCTTCTCGCCCAGCCGGCTGATGAATCGGCTGATGGACGCCAAGCAGCCGGTGAACTTTTGCACATCTAGCAGTCGGCTGGGTACCTCCATCCTCTCGATGGCCTTGATCTTTACAGGGTTGCACTCTATGCCGCGTTTAGAGACCAAGAAGCCAAGGAGTTGGCCGGCTGGTACTCCAAAGACGCACTTCTCAGGGTTGAGCTTGATCTGGAATCGGCGCAGGTTCTCAAAGGTTTCCTTGAGGTCTTCCAGCAATGTTCCACGCTTTTGCGTCTTCACCACCACATCGTCCATGTAGACGTGGGCGTTTCTGCCGAGTTGCTTGAGGAGGCACTTCTGCATGCAACGCTGAAAGGTGGCGCCAGTATTCCTCAAGCCGAACGTCATGGTCAGGTAGCAGAAGGCTCCAAATGGCATGATGAAGGCGGTCTTCAGTCTATCAGCCGGGTTCAGCTTGATCTGGTGATATCCTGAATATGCATCTAAGAAGCTCAACAGCTCGCATCTGGCTATGGAGTCTATCACCTGATCAATTCTCAGCAGAGCGAATGGGTCCTTGGGGCAAGCTTTGTTGAGGCTTGTGTAGTCAATACACATCCGCCACAGCTTGTTCTTCTTCAGCACCAGGACCGGGTTTGCTAACCACTCTGGGAAAAATACTTCCATAATGAAGCCGGCTGCCAGGAGCCGGGCTATCTCTTCTCCAACAACTCTTCTCTTCTCTTCTGACAGGCGGCGCAAGGGCTGCCTGACGGGCTTCACATCAGATCGGACATGTAACTTGTGCTCGGCGAATTCCGTCGGTACACCTAGCATGTCTTTAGGGGACCATGCAAAGATGTCTCGATTCTCATGGAGGAAATCGACGAGCTCGCCTTCCTATTTGCTGTCAAGGTTTGCACATATGACAGCGTACCTCTCTGGGTGCTCTGGGTCCAAGGGTATCTTCTTCGTTTCTTTGGCCGGCTTGAACGAACCTTCAGCTTCGGACTCCTTGGGGTTGGGCGACATCTCGGGCTGCTTGCCGGCCATCGCCACAACCCGATCAAGAAGCCGCTTCTCAGCTGCGATCATCAAGGACTTGGCTAGCCGACTGCTTTCGGCCGCGCAAGCGGACGACTTTCTATAGTCGTCGGCTACGGTCAGAATCCCCTTGGAACTCGACATCTTCATCTTGAGGTAGGCGTAGTGGGGGACCGCCATTAACTTGGCCAAAGCAGGTCGGCCAAGCAACGCATGGTACGGGCTTTCGAGGTCCACCACTTCAAACCAAACTGGCTCCAACTGATAGGCTTCTCGGACCAGTGCATGAATTCTGGAGTACTCGACGCTACTGCATTCACCTCTTGCTGCTGCAGCCGCCTGCTGCATCGATCGTCAGCCACACTGGTTAACACCACATAAGCTTCGTGCTCTTCGGGGTACTCATCTTGTACTACGCCGACTGGCCTGACAGCCGACTACTAGGGCGGCGGTGGAGGCGGCGGCCCAGCAGGCGGGGGAGGTAGGAGGCCGTCTCCCTTGGCAATTCTGGTGAGCCAGTGGCATTTCTGGGTGGTGTGATTTGACGGCTTCGCGCCGTTGTGGAACTTGCAGGGGCCATCTAGAGTCTGCTCGTAAGAGAAGGCCGACAACCAGTTGGACTTGCCACCTTTCTGTCGCTTGGTCGGAGGCTGCTCCTCCGTCTGCTCGTCTTCGACTGTCGCAACTTGCCGGCTGCTGGAAGCCGGCTGTGGGGCTTTGTGCTTGTGATCGTTCTGTTGTTGTCTCCGACTAGCTTCCCCAACCGGAGTTCTGGGAGCCTGAGGGGCGACTTTGCTAGTCGCGCTAACTTGAATCTCCGCCTTCATGGAGGAGTCGGCCGTGGCGTATTTGTCTGCTATGATCAGCAGCTCGTCGAGGGTCTCCGGCTCGTCGCAGAGGAGCTTGTGCTTAAGGAGGGTGCCTTCTCTGCACCCGGCAGTGAAGTACTCGATGGCCTGCAGCCCTCGCAGGAGTTCCGGAGCTCGGCCCAGCGCGTGAGGTAGTCGCGAGTGGACTCGTCAGGGCCTTGCACGCACAAGGAGAGTTGGCGAGGCTTGGGAGGTCGCTTGTACGTGCTCGTGAAGTTGCGGACGAAGGCTTCGGTGAAGTCGACCCAGCTGTTGATGCTGCGGGGCTTCAGGCTGTTCAACCATGTCCGGGCCGTGCCCTGGAGCATGAGTGGAACATATTTTATGGCAACACGCTTGTTGCCGTTTGCTATGTTGACGACCGTGGAGTAGTCAACCAGCCAGTCTTCCGGCTTCACGGAGCCGGTGTACTTGGGCGTATCTCGGGGGAGCATGAACCTTTTGGGAAAGGGCTCGTCTCGTATGCAAGGTCCAAAACAGGGCGAACCCAACTCGTCTTCTTCTTCCAGCGCCAGGGATCGGTGGAGTCGGTCGATCCGGTGGCGGTCGTCGTTTTCTCTGACTCCCTCTCGGTGGCCAAGGCGGTCGCCGAGAGTCGGGTGCTCAACGGGTGGCGGGGAGACTCGCCTTTCTTTGCGACGAGGAGGAGACAGATAGTCGCCCCGCCGTTCCACTGCTTTTGGGCGGCCGTCTTGGTCGCGCTCGATGGTGATGCGAGTCCGACTGTGGCTGACAGCCGGATCCTTGTCTTTCCTTCCGCGGACACCGCCAGTTGGTGTCCGAGACATCGCGCCTTGATCTCGGCGGGGAGGCAGGTCGTCGTTTTGTCGTTGCGGCGCCTCTGTGCGGCAGCCGGCTTCATTCTGCGCGGCAGCCGCGTCGAGGAGCTGCTGGACTCTTTCCGTAATCAAGCGGCGCTCTTCGCCCTCGAAGTTGTCTAGCTCGTACGCCGCCACCTGGGCGGAGTGGATGTTCTCCGCAGGCATGGTGTACACGGGGCGATTGGCCCCGAACAGGTTGGCGATGGCCCCGAACAGGTTGGCGATGGCCACGCTAGGCCCAGTTGGGGCCGGCGAGCCGCCCACAGCGCGATCCATCTCATGCTGGTAGGCTTCTGACAAGCGTCTGCTGCTTGCCAGCTTCTTCGCGCCTTCGACGAGCTGAAGGCGGCGTGCCTCCAGCGTCTCGGCATCAGCGTCTCCCGGAATAGGCGCGGTCAGGTCTTGGAGAGCCGCGTCGAGTGGATCATGAGCTCCTTCACCGGAACGCTCGCCATGATCGAGGATGAGAGCCTCTGTGACGGTGCTTGCGCCGCTCTCCGCGCGAGGGAGCGGCTCGTCGTAGACCACCATGTTGGTGGGGAACGCATCGAGCAACATGGTGTCGGAGTCGACCAACATTGGGTCGGTGGAGCCTATGGACTCCAGGTCCATGGCAGGCTCACCGGCGACGTGGAGTTAGTCAAGGAGGCCCGCGAGGAGGCTCTCGGGGCCGCCCGTGCCTGCGTCGGATGCAGGCTCGTCGGAGAGGCGAACCTCGCCGACAAGTTCGGCGAGGCAGCTGGCTGCGCAGGCGATCTCAGCGCCACATAGCGCGTCGATGCAGACTCCGTCCGGCGTGCCGGGCTGGCTGTCCTTGCCAGGGAGGAAAAGGGTTCTCGTCTTGAGCAGGTCTCCGGACGACGGTGCACCTCGCCCCACGATGGGCGCCAAATGTCGTGGGTTGGGTGCGACATATGCCAAAGGATGGCTTATCATGGTGGGGGCGAGTAGAACGTCGCCGGTGCCTGGAAACGGGATGAGGCGAAGGCATGCACGCCGGCGAATCTTACCTAGCTTCAGGGGCTCTCCGTGGAGATAACACCCCTACTGCTGCTCTGCGGGGTCTCCGCATGATCACTATGGCAAAGTGAGTACAAGGTTGCTCCTAGAGCTGTTTCCTGGAGGTAGGAGAAGGCAAGGCTAGCTCCCTCCTTCCTATATGATCCGGTCTAGTGCTAAAGAAGCGATCCCCCTTGCATGGGTGCCCCGGGGGGCTTATATAGGCCCGCCCCCCAGGGATACAATGGTAATCCGGCTGGGTGCGGGTCCCAACCGTCTGTCTCTCAGGGCGCCGTCTTCTCTGCCGACTGCTGGGGCCCGCCGACAGGCCTGGTACTGTAGCCGTGCTTCTAATGACGCTGGCTTGGTCATGGGGTCGTGGCAACAGTGCTGCCGCCTGACGGACGATCACTGTCGCCATTCCCCGTCTTGTTTGGTTAATGGTGTGTGGGGCCCGTGGGAGGGGCTGCCCGACTCCCGGGGGCCGACTCCTAACGGGTCCGTCTTGTGGCGCTCTTGCCGTCTTCTATACCCCCACTGACGGGCGGGACCCGCCGTCTTTGGGCCGTACAGGTAGGCCATCGTGGGCACAGTGCGCCGCCCACGGGGGCTGAGGCCAGGGTAGGCATGGGAACAGTGTCGCGCCGGATGGAGATCTCCAGCGCTACGGCGCACTTTAGCCATGCCAGCCGTTCATAGGCGGGCTAGGGATGGGCCACGCGGTGACCGTACCCCGTCTCGTCTATCATGGCGAAGGCAGGAGGTGGTTGGAGTCGCGGGCCGACTCCCCATAGTTGACTTCTCTGGAAGCCGTCTGTTAGGAGTCGGCTTATCTCGAAGTCGTCCCTGGGACTCGGCCGCGAGGGGAAATCGGCGTCCCTGCCGCCGACTTCTTGAGGGCGGCTCCTTATCGTGGAGTCTTGAGGGGCGCAGTCCACCCCGATGTCTTGAAAGGTTCAGGGGCTCGGGTTAGCCTACCCGTGGCCCATTACTCCGACAGAATGCATGGAGAAGATATTGCTTCAACTAATGGGAGCAGTCATGGAAGTTGGAAATCTTCTAAAATGCATAATTGTGCTTCTTGTTTTCTTTGGTCTTGCTATTCAAGCAAAGATTTTGTGATGTCCTATGTATCCAATGTTGTTGAAAAAGCAAAGAAATGCATTATGTTGTGTCAAATTGAGGTCCAAATTTAGGTTTTGCGGGCCGAGGGGAAGCGGCGCCAGACCAGACCCTGCAAAGTCGACCCGTAAAAGAGGATATTCGTGGAAGATGCTCTTTTATGGGTCGGCTTTGCGGGTCTACCTATGCGGCAGTTCGCGCCGGCCTGCCAAACCTGTTTTCCGCGAAGTGCAAAGCGTTTTGCGGGTCGGCGGGATGTGGAGTCTGCTAGAAATGCTCTAAGAGTATCTACAGCCACGAATATCAAATTTGGGCCCTCAAACGCCCGTGGGCACCCGTCTAATAGCAGTGACTAGGCAGCCCTCAAATTTTCTTCTCTGTATCCATATACCTCATACTTAAGACCTTAAATCCGTACAAACCATGCAAAAGAGAAAGATCTATGTAGTATGTAGATCAAATAAAATCTAGCCTACCCTACTGCTCGTGGGAGATGTCCATGTTCTCCGTGCTTGGCTCCGGGTAAATGGCTGGTAGTTGCAACTCTGGTTCCTGCGGCTCCCCCGCCTCCTCCGCATCGGCCTCCACCTTCAGTTTGGCGAAAAGTGTGTCGGTCTCCACCCGTCCTTGCCAGATGAATCGTTGGTGGGCCTCCACATAGGTCTCATCCTCGATGAACTCTAGGATGGTTTTCTTCTCCGCCATCTCCGTTGCCTGGGACTCCGTCATTGCGTCCTCGATGGCGATGCCCGCAACCGGCTACCGCTCCTCCATCGGATCCGCCCCCTCTATGGGCTCCGCCTGTTGCTTGACCACCGATTTGCTGCTCCGGCTTCGGCTGCTACTCCCCCTCCTTCTTCTCCTCCTCCTCCTCCTCCGGCTCAGTGAGTTCGGTGGCAGGCCCACAGCGATGCAAATTTGAACTGAAACCACGACAAGAATTATGGAATGGAGGGAATATTTTTTATCATTTGTCATATTTCAAACACACCAAAATATTAGGAAAGATTTTATGCACATTCGTACTCATATAGTGTTCATATGCAAAGTTTCAGGTGTTGACTAGTCGCCGACCACCACTATTTGGTGGACCATGCAATACAGTATGAGCTGACTCGGCCAGTGCATGAGCGTCCACCCTAGCTAGCAGGTTAATTCTGGAGTGGCTACAGCTTTAGCTTCAACAAGTGCCAGACACAGTTGAGCACCGTACGTGCACATGTACAAGTTGCTTCGAGCCATAAGAAAGTAGGACTAACTAATTAATTGGCATTGGTGCATGTCACGTCTTAGCTGGACATCACTAATTGCATGTGCACCGATCCATCCAGCAGGTAAATTGGGCAATTGTTATGGAACGGGGGAGTAATATTTACTTTTTTATATTTCCAACGCACCAAAAAAATTAGGAAAAATTTTATGCACATTTTGTAGTACTCATGTACTCCCTCCGTTTGTTTTTAGTTTGCATATAAGATTTGGTCAAAGTCAAACTTTGTAAAATTTCACTAGCAAAAGATATCAACATCCATACTATAAAATCAATAGTATTAGATGCATGATGAAATTAACTTTCATAACATACAAGTTTAGTATTGGACATGTTAATAAATTTTTCTATAAAGTTAGTTAAACTTTACGAAGTTTGATTTTAACCAAATATTATATACGGTCTAAAAAGAAACGGAGTAGCGTTGATGTGCAAAGTCTCAGGTTTGGATCATTATTCATTTGGAAGGGGAAAAAGGAGAAAGTTATACACACGGATCTCGACACAAACATGGACTACCTGGATAAAGAGCGTACCTGCCGTGTAGCACATTCACAACATCCCCTTTTAGAAATATGCCTTGTATGTGTAAATGGATGCACTAACAGCATCTCCAGCCGGACCTCTCAAAGCCGCCTTATACGCCTTGACGGGCTGCCCGGTCACGTTTTTTTTGACCCGGACGGACACCTCAAACGGATCTCAAACGTCCGGACTAACCGGCACCCCCATATCCAGCCCAAATATGGGGCGGATATAGGATGGCTTGGGCACGCCCGGGTGCGTCCGCCTGACAAGCCCGATCCACCACCGACCCCACGGATGTCCCACAAAAATCTCATTGGCCTTGTCGGTCTGAAACCCTAACTCACTCACTCTCCTGTCTCGCTCCGTCCTCTCTTCTCCCCTCGCCGATTCTGACCGAATCTGACACCAATGTCGTGCTCCGGCAGCCGCTCCGACGAGGAGGTGGATCCGGAGTATGGGCTTGCCCTCCGCATTGCCTTGGAGTGGTCCAAGGTGGAGAACGAGGCCAGCTCCGGATCTGTAGCCTTGCCGTAGCCGCCGCTTCCCCGTCGGTGCATCTCGGACGCCTGCGCTGGCCCCTCCAGGCCCATGGGCAGCTCCGACAGGCGGCCAGCGCAATCGGCGCCTCCCTTACGTCGTCCCCTCGTCCGCTGGCTGCTGCTTCCCCCAGGCCATCCCCTCGCCCCGCCGGCTGCAGCTCCCTTTTATGGGCAACGGTGGGTGCTTGTGCCCGCCCCGCCCGCCCGGACGCACACGCCAGAGTCAAAGGCGCGCGCCGCCCGCCGCAAGAGGCAGTGGTCAAGGGAGAGGGAGGCTGTGGAGAGCTTTGCCCAACTCCAGCGTGGGTTACTAGCGGAGCCCGACGAGGACCAGCGGCTCCTCGCTTACAACGGCGTGGACGGACGCTCGACGGCTCCACCGGAAGAATGCCAAGGCTCTTTGGCTTGCCATCGAGCAGTCCGAGCAGGAGGCGCTAGAGAAGGCGAAGGAGGCGGCTCGGCTGGCCAAGCTCAAGCGCCATCAGGATAGGGCAGACCAGCGCCTCAAGGGCCTCGTCATCGTCGACTCCTCCGACGAGGACTACCACCACTAGTAGAAAAAGGGTCAAATGTGAGACACATTAGTCCCGGTTTGTAACAGAACCGGCACTAATGTGTCCATTAGTGCCGGTTCCAACGGCTAGGCGGGAGGAGCTCTTTAGTACCGGTTCATGGCAAACCTTTAGCACCGGTTCGTGCCACGAACCGGCACTAAAGAAAGTGGTGGCAGGATGTTGTCAGAGTGGGGCCCTTCCAGCACCTTTAGTACCGGTTCGTGGCACGAACCGGTACTAAAGGTCGTCATATATAAACCCTTCGTCCACCCGCACTCTGTTCTTCCCCCTTTCCCCTCTCCCTCTCCTCTGTTCTTCCCTTCTTCCTCTCGAGTTCATCACAAAATTTGCCCCAAATTTGTCAAGATTTGCAGGCCCCCATCCATTCAAATGATCACCAAGGTTAGCAACTTTGTCCTTTCATCTCTCATTGCTAGATTAGCTCTTGCATTGGTTTATATAGTGATTAATTGTGGGTTTTAGTAATTCGGGAGGAATTATATGTGGTAGTATTTGATTTATATGCAATTTGAGGTCAAAATAACACTTAGTTTGCATATGTAGGTGTGGTTTACTTGGTGCCTTCTAAATCTTCGTCGTAACCACCGTCGATCGCCCGCACCGTCCCGTCGCCGGCACCACCTTGTGGTGAGCCTCTTGTTCATGAAATTTTATATAAAAAATTGATGTTTGTGTGATTTGGATATATAGTTACTCGTATAATAATTATCTTACCCGTATGTTGTTTCTTATACATAGTGCCATGGTTTTGATATCCGTCCCCGTCGGCCCTCATCCTTGTTATGATTCGGATGTGGTATATTCTCTTTTAAAACTATTTGTTGCATTTCGTGTTTATGACAAATTATGCCCATCAAGTTGACATAGATATTTTTATCTAGGAGGTATGTGAACCGGAAATTCCAACCGACCCTATTGTCGAGAGGTTAAATTTAGTTGAAAGAGAAAACGAGTACTTGAAAGAAAAATTGAAAAGAATTGAGGGGGAGAAGATGGAATTGGAGTTGCATGTTGCCGATGTCGTCGATGATCACAAGATCAAGATGGAGAAAATGCGCTTGAAGATTAGAAAGATTAGAAAATATGCCATTGATAGTGAGGCTTGGTATCATTATGTTGTTGGATCAATTGTTACCTTAGTTGCGATCTTGATCGCATTTGTTGTTGCATTTAAATGCTTTAGCTAAAGAGTTATTTGTTTGTTGCATTTAAGTGTTGTATGAACTTTATGTATGAACTTGTATTAATTTGGTCTATTCGGTGTTCTGTAATGAAGATGAGCCGGCAATGGATGTACGATGACCGATGCTCTCCCTAGTTCGTTGAGGGCGTGCATACTTTTCTGCTTGCGGCTGAGGCAAACAAGCGGGCGGATGGTTTTATGCCTTGTCCATGTGCTGGCTGTAAGAATGGTCGCAATTACTCTACATCAAGAACCATTCACGTCCACCTGTTTGAGTCCGTTTTCATGCCCCACTATAATGTTTGGACCAAGCACGCAGAAAGAGGGGTTATGATGGAAGACAGTGAAGAAGAAGAGGACGACGACAGCTATCCTGGACATGGGTTCCCTGAATATGATGATACAACAATGGGGGAAGAAGCTGAGCCGGTAATGCGGGAAGAAGCTGAGCCGGCAATGCGGGAAGAAGCTGAAGAAGAGGCATCAGATGAGCCTGTTGATGATCTAGGTCGGGCCATTGCCGATGCAAAGAGAAACTGCTCAAGTGATTTGGAGAAGAAGAAGTTGCAGCGCATGTTAGAGGATCACAAAAAATTGTTGTACCTGAATTGCGTAGGTGACAAGAAAAAGCTGGGCACCACACTAGAATTGCGGCAATGGAAGGCAGAGAATTGTGTATCTGACAAGGGATTTGGAAAGTTGCTGGTAATGATAAAGGATATGCTTCCAAAGGACAAGGAATTGCCCGAGAGTACGTACGAAGCAAAGAAGGCTGTCTGCCCTCTAGGGTTAGAGGTGCAGAAGATACATGCATGCCCTAATGATTGCATCCTCTACCGCGGTGAGTACGAGGATTTGAACGCTTGCCCGGTATGTGGTGCATTGCGCTATAAGATCAGCCGCGATGACCCTGGTGATGTTGAGGGCGAGCGCCCCAGGAAGAAGATTCCTGCCAAGGTGATGTGGTATTCTCCTATAATACCACGGTTGAAACATTTGTTCCAAAACAAAGAGCATGCCAAGGCGATGCGATGGCACAGAGAAGACCGTAAGAAAGACGGAAAGTTGAGAGTACCCGCGGACGGGTCGCAGTGGAGAAAAATCGAAAGAAAGTACGGGAAGGAGTTTGCAGATGACACAAGGAGCGTATTATTCGAGACGATGTATTCGAGATTATATCTATTATTCGAGACGATGTATTCGAGATTATATCTATTATTCAAGACGGTGTTTTCGAGATTATATCTATTATTCGAGACGATGTATTCGAGATTATATCTATTATTCGAGACGATGTATTCGAGATTATATCTATTATTCGAGAGATGTAATTTGAATACTAAATTGTTTTATATTTCTTTTGGATTAGTTAAATAAAAGCTATGGCGGACAATACCGACAGAGAGGGAGAACATGCCATGTTCGATATGATACGCCATCCTCACGGGCCAGATGATGATCAGAATGAAGAATATTATGACGGCTCCGAATTTCTAAACAACACCGGAGAGGGTGATATGATATTCGATCACGACGACCGAATTGATGAAGTCATGAACTATGATTATGAGGATGATGAAGAAAATGTTGATCTTGAAACAACAAAGACCAGCGAGGTATATATATTTATATAAGCAGGCATCTGGTGATCATCACATGTTTTAAATGACTTGAAGATATATTAACTAATCGATCTTTGTTCTTTCAGCCATCCGGATCGAGCAAATCTTCAAGCAAAATGACGAAACGAGGCCCGAACAAAAAGTTGAAGGAGGGCGTAAAGTACAATATCGAGGCAATCAGACCTAATGGCGAACCATTACCGCCTAAGAAGATTGTGGACAAGTTCGTTCGTCAGTGCGGAGTTCTTGTGAAGGACCAACTCCCGATCTCCCTTCAAGAATGGAGAGAGCCAGCAAAAGACAAAAGACAAAAAGACAAAGAGGACGCTGCTCCACGTCCAGATGTTACTTTTGTCGACAAAAAACAAAAAGATCTGCTTTGGGATACTCTCATGGAACATTTCACCCTACCAGATCATTTCACAGAAGCAGATGTGCAGAAAGTCAAGGACGCTTCTCTTAGGAAGATGGCGGTTGCATTCAAGAACCACAAGAATCGTGAATGGGACAAGTACGTCAAGGGAGGAAGGAAGACTCAAGTATTCGAGGGAACACTAGAGAACCAACATGCTCATTGGGCCGATTTCGTGAAATTCAAGGATTCGGAATTAGCTAAGGAACAGTCGAGAATAAACAAGAAGAATGCCGAAAAAAAGGATAAGTTCCATAAGCTGGGGCCATGTGGCTATGCGGTGGCAATGCCTAAGTGGGATAAGTCTGAGAAAGAGATGGAGGATGCAAGTGTCACTCCGGTTACTAAGAGCTGGCCCCCCAGGGTCAGGACTTGGTTCTATGCGCATGGGGGGAGTTGGACTCGAAGACAGGCAATGTTTCGACGAGGGCAAGTCTGATGGGAGCCGACGATGCGATACTTGTTGCAATAGAAGAGGAATGATCGGGGGTGTTCCAGTCCAATCGAGAGAACGACGAGCTTACGCGTGCCTGGGAAATCCTGAACACCCGGGAAGAACACGAGGCAAGGGCGCTATTCCGTGGTATGAGGGGTTTTCAGACTGGAACACCGACTACAGAACCCGTGCGAGAAAGAATATTGCGGAGGAGAAGAATAGGAAGATGGAGGAGGAGCAGAGGAAGCGGGACTATGAACGCCTTCAAGGCCTAGAAGCAAGTCAAGCGGAATTGGCAGTAAAATTCCAGCGGCAGTAGGAGCAGATCGACTCACTTACCCAGCAAAGGGGGTCTCAGCAGCTGCAGCATCTAGCGAATGATCCAGCATTGGATAGCACCGCCCCATCCATGCCGAGAAGCAGCGTGGGTTCCGCCCCAGACGATGCAATGCTGGATAGATACCCCGTGGATCACATCACAGAGAACACTAACTGCGAGCTACACGTCAAAATGAAGAACATACCCATTAAGGTGGCGGACGCCGTTGCTTTTACAAATCCCCCCGAGGCAACCTTCCATT
Source organism: Triticum dicoccoides (assembly GCF_002162155.2). Lineage (NCBI taxonomy): Eukaryota > Viridiplantae > Streptophyta > Magnoliopsida > Poales > Poaceae > Triticum > Triticum dicoccoides. The sequence continues at coordinate 694,887,340 of NC_041389.1, read as the reverse complement.
GCAACCCGATTCCAGCGGGCTATGCTCGTGTCTTGGTTGATGAGGTGGTGGACCCATATTCGGAGCTATAGCTTGACATTCCTGGAGGTGACGGCGAGCACTTTCTCGGAGAGGCCAAACATCGTATCATCCTATGGAAAAAAGGATTGCATCATCTTTCGAAGGCCACCGACACCGCAGCAGCCGACTCCTCGTCGAAGTCCGCCATCGAGTCAGCAGACTCCCGCTCCTGCAAGTCCACCAAGTCCGGCAAAGTGTCAGGCCACTCCTCCTCCAAGTCCGGCAAAGTGTCAGGCCACTCCTCCTCCTCCAAGTCCGCCACAGTGTCAGACGTCCACTCTTCCTCCAAGTCCGGCACAACCTCAGGCCACTCCTCCTCCAAGTCCGGGATAGCTTCAGGCCACTCCTCCTCGTCCAACTCAGCCCCGTCAGCCGCCTCCGCCGCCTCAGCAATCACAGAAGAGACACCCCGCAGCTATGGCGCGTAGCGGTACGAGTCGAGGTAGTACAGGAAGTACAGGCGGAGGCAAGCGATATAAATATGGTCCAAGCCTCACGCCTCTTCCGCAGAGGCCTTATGACAAGTCCGAGGAGGAAAACACAGCCATATGGAAGGCCGAGGTGGAAGCCCATTTTGCACCGAAACCGCCACCGCCGCCAAGGGAGAAAGTGCCTGAGGAAACGATTGACCACTTCATTCGTATAGCTCAACCACCAGCTCCCAAGCCTGTTGAGATAGACTACGAGCGCTACATCAGGAAGTTAAATCGAGCACGTCTACGTAAGGAGGCGAGCTCGGGATCAAGCAAACAACAAGCAGCTGTCAAAAAATGCGGGAAAACCATTCCCCAGCTGGGAGAACAGGCGGCGCAATCGATCCCCTCGCTTGTTGTGCCAACAACACGTGACAGTACGCGCGCGCAATATTATTGTGGGCAAACAGTTTACGTTCCCGAGGTGGGCAATGTGGTAATAACCAAGGACCATATAATGCAGGCTGAAGTTCTCAACATCACTGTTGGACAACTCCTCGAGATCGAGCCCATGCATGTGCTTAGAGAGGATGAAATAAAACGGAAATATGTCCGGGGCCAACCTTTGGTCGAGCCAGACAAGGTCAAGAACCTCCCAATAAGAATGTATGAATTGCATCAATGGTACATGAACATTACCAAGATTTCAGATCGATTGTCCCTCATGGTGAATGTCAAGGAGGAGCATTACTTCCATGAGAAAGCTCTGTCCGTTGAGTATTCTGAACTGTTTCAGTTATACAATCAAGACGCACTCGACAAATCTATCATCAGTTGCTATTGTCTGTAAGTGATTTCTTTCTGTAATTTAAGTCTCAAGCTAGTTGTAGTGATCCTTTTGATCAATCATTACCTGTAATTATCCTCACTATATTCTTTTCTGTGGAATTATGCAGGATGAAGATGTATGAAATGAGAAAAGGTGGACGCTTTGGCATTGGGTTCATTAACCCAAACACCGTTAATGAATACACATGGCTAATAAATCCACATCATCAAAAGGACGTAGAGGACAACATGCTAGAGTTCTTAAAGCGCCTCAAATACAATGAAGATATACTACTTCCTTACAACTTCCAGTGAGTCACACTGTCTTGTACTACAAATTCTCTGTTTTTGCCTACTAGCTAGCTACATGTTTTTGCTTACATATGCCCGCTTAATTAAGACATGCAAATATGTGTGCATGCAGATTTCACAGGATCTTGTGTATCATTAAAGTTGACGTCGGAACAGTTGAAATACTGGACTCACTACTCCAAGAAAATACTGACTATAACATCTTGTTTGGGATAGTCAACAGGTAATTTCAATCATTATTAACTATATATCTCGACCTATTTAGTTCGTCATTTCATGATATGAACTATTTAATAATCCCTTTATTCATTTTCTTTGTCGGCGGGCAGGGCTTGGGCAAGGTTCATCAGCGTCACGGAAGGCGAATGAAAAAAAAGCTTAAATGGTTTCGACCCAAGGTAAGTAATTAAGTAGTACTAGCTAGCTAGCTAGCTGCCATCTCTTTAATTATCATGCTTGATTAATTATTATCTGATCAAATTCCATTCTCGTAAAGACCCTGAAGCAGGTGCAGGGGACTGATCTGTGTGCATTCTGCGTTTGCGAGAACATTCGCATGATGGCGTCCGAAAGGAGTAGATCTCAAAGACAGGAATGGGTACGCTTGTCAGAACACTATTCACAATTTTTACACCATTATCGATATCTAGTCACACAACTAATACACATGCATATTGATCTCCTTCTTAACAGTTCAGAGAGGTGCGGGAGAAGCTCCTAGAAACGGAGCGCGTAGAAGCACTTCAAGAGGAAATAGCGGGATTTTTGCTCGACCAGGTCATAAATCCGAAGGGAGAATACTATTACCCGCTACCGCCCCCATGAAAACCACTTCCAATTGTCATCGTGCTCCGAAGGCACCAATTAGGCTAATGCCACTGGCTCCGAAGGCAACATGCATATGTAGGAGAAATTGTATATAGCTATACATGTGTGTATGTGTGAATTAATTAATATGGTGGATTGTGAGACATTGATGATATATATATGCATGATTGGTTCTACTAGAAATTCTATATATATATATATGCATAACATGTACTATGTGTAGTATCGTAAAATACCAGCAAACAAAAAAGAATTAAAATGGAAACACAAAATTAAATGAAAAAGAAATCATAAAACTAAACCCCCCCAAACCTTATAGTACCGGTTGGTCTTACCAACCGGTACTAAAGGGCTCCAGGCCCCCGGAGCTGGCTCGTGCTGAACCGGTACTAAAGGGGGGGGGCTTTACTGCCCACACTTTAGTGCCGGTTATGGAACCGACACTAAAGGGCCTTACAAACGGGTGCTATTGCCCGGTTCTGCACTAGTGCACCGCTCCACCTCCGTCAAATTAGACGATCCTCCACCAGCCGCCGACGGGTACAGCTACGCCGGCGACCAGAAGGGGAAAGGGCCGGCCCGAAAGTGGTGAAGTTGATTTTAATTTCAAGTTTTAGATGTAGTATAAAGTTGACTATCGTTTATGTGAACTTTGGTGGATATTTTGGTGAAATATTGTGCAATTTCTTTGTCCGGAGCTGATCTACATACTTTCATCGACGTTGCATGATATAGTATGGATATAGGGGTTCGAATATGAGAGATACGGATGTGGATGACACAATTTGAGGAGTGCCCGGTCACTGTCCGCGAACGCGTCCGCAGGCATTTGAGGGCGTGGATTTGCCAATTCCGGCTGTAGATGCTCTAATTCCTCTTTATTAATCAATGCTCGATGATAGAGAAGCTAGTATGAATGCATGCTAAGATCTTTTATTTTGAAACAAGAGCATCTACAGCCTGACGCCTCAAACCCGTGTCAAACGCCCGGTCGGGCTTACTGGTCAGTGCCCGGTCATAAAAACTGACCAACACGGCTGCCTCAAACCGTCCTCAAACTTCCGCATTGTCCGACGGATATGGGCGGCCCGAGCGTGTCCACCATGTCGGCCTGGCCCACCCCGACCCCTAGACCGTAGTCTGTTCAGTCCACTCTACTCTCTCTCTCTCATGTCCTCTTCCAAAGCATCTATGCTTCCGATCCATGGAGGATGACTATAGCGGCTCCAGCTGTGTCAAGAACGACGTTGATGCGTTCGCTCTTCGCATTGCTTTGTGCCGCTTCCGCCTAGATCTGGGTGGTAGCAGCAGAGGTAGCTCATGGAGAGACACCCCCTTTCATCCACCGTCGCAGTGCGGGCGAAGTTGCTGGGCCATCAAGTCCGGCGCATGATACGTCTCCAACATATCTATAATTTTTGTTTTTCTATGCTATTATATTATCTATTTTGGATGTTTTATATGCATTAATATGCTATTTTATATTATTTTTAGGACTAACTTATTAACACAGAGCCCAGTGCCAGTTTCGGTTTTTTCCTTCTTTTTGAGTTTCGCAGAAAAGGAATATCAAACGGAATCCAAATGGAATAAAACTTTCGCGATGACTTTTCTTGGACCAGAAGACACCTACAAGACATGGAGATGAAGTCAGAAGACCCATGAGGCGACAACAAGCCATAGGGGCGTGCCCCTGGATTGTGAGGCCCTCGGGAGTCCACCAACTTCCCTCTCAGCTCTATAAATCCTCAAATATTCCATTACCCTCAAAAGCATCCAGTAAAATACTTTTCTACCGTCACAACCTTCTGTTCCCGTGAGATCCCATCTTGGGGCCTTCTCCGACGATCTTCCAGAGGGGGATTCGATCATGGAGGGCATCTACATCAACCGTATTACCCTTCCGACGAAGCGTGAGTAGTTTACCTCAGACCTACAGGTCCATAGCTAGTAGCTAGATGTCTTCTTCTCTCTCCATGATTCTCAATACCATGTTATTCTCGATGTTCTTGGAGACCTATCCGATGTAATATTCTTTTATGATGTGTTTGTCGAGATCCAATGAATTGTGGATTTATGATCAGATTATCTATGAATATTATTTGAATATCCTCTGAATTCTTATATGCATGATTTGATATCATTGTATTTCTCTTAGAATTATCGGTTTGGTTTGGCCAACTAGATTGGTATTTTTTGCAATGGGGAGGCGCTTAGTTTTGGGTTCAATCTTGCGGTGTCCTCACCTAGTGACAGTAGAGGTACCGAGGCATGTATTGTATTATTGCCATCAAGGATAAAAAGATTGGGTTTTCATCATATTGCTTGAGTTTATCCCTCTACATCATGTCATCTTACTTAAGGCGTTACTCCGTTCTTTATGAACTTAATACTCTAGATGCATGCTGGATAGCGGTCGACATGTGGAGTAATAGTAGTAGATGCAGAATATTTCGATCTACTTTACTCGTACATGATGCCTATATGCATGATCATTGCCTTGGATATCATCATAACTTTGCGCTTTTCTGTTAATTACTCAACAGTAATTTGTTCACCCACCGTATAATTTTCCTTCAAGAGAGAAGCCTGTAGTGAAACCTATGCCCCGGGTCTATTTTCCATCATATATTTTCAGATCTATAAACAAAAACAAAACAAAAATACCTTGTTGCAATTTATTTACTTTTATTTAGTTTTACGTTCTAGCAATCTTTTATACATATCTCTATCAGATCTCACCATTGCAATTGACCATGAAGGAATTAACAACTCCTTTATCGCGTTGGGTGCAAGTATTTGATTGTTTGTGCAGGTGCATAGATTGGGAACTTGCTTGTACCTCCTACTAGATTGATACCTTGGTTCTCTAACTGAGGGAAATACTTATCTCTACTTTGTTGCATCACCCTTTCCTCTTCAAGGGAAAAATCAACGCAAACTCAAGAAATAGCAGGAAGAATTTTTGGCACCGTTGCCGGGGAGGTCTACATCAAGCGTACCAAGTACCCATCATAATCTCTCATCTCTTGCATTACATTATTTGTCATTTTCCTCTCGTTTTCCTCTCCCCCACTTCTAAAACGATTTTCAGAAAAATACAAAAAGATTTGCTTTTTTATTCGCCTTCTTTCGTTCGTTTGCCCTTATGACTTACTTGGTTTGTTTACTCATTTGCTTGGTATAATTGTGTGTTTATTGAAAATTAGAACAAAGATTTTATGGAGCCTCATCCACTTGCTAATCTTTTTAAAAGATCCAACTATGATGAACCAATTGCTGGTGAGTTAACTGCACTAGATTATGTTTGTGAAGTTTTGCTTGAAATCCGTGAAACTGAAAATTGTGATGAAGTGCTTTATGAAGTGATTTACGATAGATCCTTGAATAAAAAGCATGATTGCAATGATGTTATTATAAATTCTATTTATGTCAATTTTGCTAATAATATGCAAAACCCAAAGCTTGGGGATGCTAATTTTGCTATGACCACTACTTATTGCAATGATCATGACTGGGGTGATAATGCTTTTTATGATCTTGAAAATTTATTTAATCCACATGATGAATATGTTTGTGATAATATTGAAAGTGGGTTTGGAAGACTGTCAACTCTAGGTAATAATGATCCCACTACTTTGGAGTATGATCAATCTCATGAAATTTTTGATAAAAGTGGGCTTGGAGAGGTCATGACTTTATTTAACGATAATCCCACAATTTTGGAAGAGTGTCAACTTTGCTTGCATGTGGATCATGTAGAGAATATGTTATGTTATAGCTATATTGTTGAATTTGAATATGATCCCACATGTAATTATTATGAGAGAGGAAAATATGGTTGTAGAAATTTTCATATTACTAAATTACCTCTCGTTATGTTGAGATTGCTATTGTTTCTTTCTTCTTCCTTGCATATGCTAGTTTTCGCTTGCCTTGATAACTTGTTTGCTTATAAAATGCCTATGCATAGGAAGTATGTTAGACTTAAATATGTTTGTCACATGTTTGATGATGCCCTCTTCGCATATCAATTGCTATCTTTCATGTGAGCATCATTAAAATTATCAAAGCCTAGCTTAAAGGCTTTAAAGAAAAGCGCTTGTTGGGAGACAACCCAATATTTTTATTTTCTGTTTTTATGAGAATACACGTTATTACCTCCTAGTAGTTGTGTTTTGGTGGTATAGTTAGTGTTTGAGCCAAGTAAAGCCTTTGGGATACTTTGGTCCATCATTGATTTGATCTTGTTGAAAGACAGAAACTTTTGCGCTCATTGCCAGAATTGTTAAAAATCACAGAAGTGCGATAAAATCCTGATTCTTTTTGCAAAAGATTGATATAGAAATTGCCTCCGTTTTCCTAATTTTCAGAAATTTTGGAGTTACATAAGTATTCGAAGTTTACATATTGCTACAAAATGTTTTGTTTTGACAGATTCTGTTTTCTATATGTTGTTTGCTTATTTTGATGAATCTATGGGTAGTATTGGAGGGAATGAACCATGGAGAAGTTGGAATACATTAGATATTACACCAATATAAATAGAGAATGAGTTCGCAACAGTACCAAAAGTGGTGATTTTATTTTCTTATACCAACGGATCTCATGAGTTTTCTGTTGAGTTTTGTGTTGTGAAGTTTTCAAGTTTTGAGTAAAGATTTGATGGACAAAGGGATAAGGAGTGGCAAGAGCCTAAGCTTGGGGATTCCCCGGAAGGCATCCCTCTTTCATCTTCAATCCATCGGTAAATTTACTTGAGGCTATATTTTTATTCACCACATGATATGTGTTTTTCTTGGAGCGTCTTGTATGATATGAGTCTTTGCTTTTTAGTTTGTGACAATCATCCTTGCTGTACGAACCTTTTGAGAAGGACACACTTTGATCCTGAATTTATTAGAATAATCTATGTGCTTCACTTATATCTTTTTAGCTAGGCAATGTGCTCTAGTGCTTCACTTATATCTTTTCAGAGCAGGACGATGGTTTTATATTATAAAAATGGTTAAACTCTCTTGCTTCACTTATTATTTTGAGAGTCTCTAAACAGCATGGTAGTTTGCTTTGGTTATGAATTTAGTCCTAATATGATGAGCATCCAAGAGGGATATAATAAAAACTTTCATATTAAGTGTATTCAATACTATGAGAAGTTTGATTCCTTATGATTGTTTTGAGATATAAATATGGTGATATTAGAGTCATGCTAGTGCGTAATTATGGATTTGTAGAAATACTTGTGTTAAAGTTTGTGATTCCCGTGGCATGCACATAAGGTGAACCGTTATGTGATGCAGTCGGAGCGTGATTTATTTATTGATTGTCTTCCTTATGAGTGGCGGTCGGGGACGAGCGATGGTCTTTTTCTACCAATCTACCCCCTAGGATCATGCTTGTAGTACTTTGTTTCGATAGCGAATAGACTTTTGCAATAAGTATGTGAGTTCTTTATGACTAATGTTGAGTCCATGGATTATACGCACTCTCACCTTTCCACCATTGCTAGCCTCTCTAGTACCGCGCAAATTTCACCGGTGCATTACACACAAAATATACTTTCTTAAAAACAGCCACCATACCTATTATGGAATTTCCATAGCCATTCCGAGATATATTGCCATGCAACTTCCACCGTTCCTTTTATTATGACATGCTTCATCATTGGCATATTGCTTTGCATGATCATGTAGTTGACATCGTATTTTTGGCAAAGCCACCATTCATATTTTTTATACATGTCACTCTTGAATCATTGCACATCCCGGTACACTGCCGGAGGCATTCATAAAGAGTCATATATTTGTTCTAGTATCGAGTTGAAATTCTTGAGTTGTAAGTAAATGAAAGTGTGTTGATCATCATTATTAGAGCATTGTCCCATGTGAGGAAAGGATGATGGAAGCTACGGTTCCCTCACAAGTTGGGATGAGTCTCCGGACTTTATGAAAAATAAAAGAGGCCAAAGAAGCCCAACAAAAAGAGGCCAAAGAAGCCCACCAAAAAGAAAAAAAAGGAAAAAAAGAGATAAAAGAGAGAAGGGAAAATGTTACTATCCTTTTTCCACGCTTGTGCTTCAAAGTAGCACCATGATCTTCATGATAGAGAGTCCCCTATGTTATCACTTTCATTTACTAGCGGGAAATTTTCATTATAGAACTTGGCTTGTATATTCCGATGATGGGCTTCCTCAAATTGCCCTAGGTCTTCGTGAGCAAGCGAGTTGGATGCACACCCACTTAGTTTCTTTTGAGCTTGCATACACTTATAGCTCTAGTGCATCCGTTGCATGGCAATCCGTACTCACTCACATGTATATCTATTGATGGGCATCTCCGTAGCCCATTGATACGCCTAGTTGATGTGATACTATCTCCTTCTTTTTGTCTTCTACACAATCATCGTATTCTATTCCACCTATAGTGTTATATCCGTGCTCGCACTCAACTATTGCGTGAAAGTTGAAAAAGTTTGAGAACATCAAAAGTATGAAACAATTGCTTGGCTTGTCATCGGGGTTGTGCATGATTTAATACTTTGTGTGATGAAGATGGAGCATGTTATTTTGAGAAGACATGATTGCTTTGTTAGTATGCTTGAAGTATTATAGTTTTTATATCAATATTAAACTTTTGTTTTGAATCTAATGGATCTGAGTATTCATGCCAGAATAAAGAAAATTACATGGATTAATATGTTAGGTACCATTCCACATCGAAAATTATGTTCATATCATTTACCTACTCGAGGACGAGCAAGAAATAAGCTTGGGGATGCTTGATATGTCTCCAACATATCTATAATTTTTTATTGTTCCATGCAATTATATTATTTGTTATGGATGTTTTATATGCATTAATATGCTATTTTATATTTTTGGGACTAACTTATTAACCCAGTGCTAGTTTCTGTTTTTTTCATTCTTTTTGAGTTTCGCAGAAAATGAATATCAAACGGAGTCTAAACAGAATAAAACTTTCGCGATGATTTTTCTTGGAACGGAAGACATCTAAGAGACTTGGAGATGAAGTCAGAAGACCCACGAGTTGAGTACAATTTGTAGGGGCGTGCCCCCTGGCTTGTGGGGCCCTCGGGAGTCCACCGACCTCAGAAGCATCCATGAAAATACTTTTCCGCCGCCGCAACCTTCTGTTCCTGTGAGATCCCATCTTGGGGCCTTTTCCAGCGATCTGCCGGAGGGGGATTAGATCATGGAGGGCATCTACATCAACCCTATTTCCCTTCTGATGAAGCATGAGTAGTTTACCTGAGACCTACGGGTCCATAACTAGTAGCTAGACGACTTCTTCTCTCTCTATGCTTCTCAATACCATGTTCTCCTTGATGTTCTTGGAGATCTATCCGATAAAATATTCTTTTGCGGTGTGTTTGTCAAGATAGGATGAATTGTGAATTTGTGATCAGATTATCTATGAATATTATTTAAATCTCCTCTGAATTCCTATATGCATCATTCGATATCTTTGTATTTCTCCTCGAATTATTGGTTTGGTTTGGCCAACTAGACCGGTATTTCTTGCAATGGGGAGGTGCTTAGTTTTGGGTTCAATCTTGTGGTGTCCTCACCTAGTGATAGTAGGGGTAGCGAGGCACGTATTATATTGTTGCCATCATGGATAAAAATATGGGGTTTTCATCATATTGTTTGAGTTTATCCCTCTACATCATGTCATCTTACTTAAGGCATTACTCCATTATTTATGAACTTAATACTCTTGATGCATGCTGGATAGTGGTCGACGTGCGGTGTAATAGTAGTAGATGCAGAATCATTTCAGTCTACTTGACACGGACGTGATGCCTATATGCATAATCATTGCTTGAGTTTATTTCTCTACATCATGTCATCTTACTTAATGCGTTACCATGTTCTTCAGGAACTTAATATTCTAGATGCAGGCAGGAGTCGGTCGATGTGTGGAGTAATAGTAGTAGATGCAGGTAGGCGGTCTACTTGACACGGACGTGATGCCTATAGTTCATAATAATTGCCTTGGATATCGTCATAACTTTGCGCTTTTCTATCAATTGCTTGATAGTAATTTGTTCACCCACCATATTATTTGCCTTCAAGAGAGAAGCCTCTAGTGAAACCTATGGTCCCTAGCTCTATTTTCCATCATATATTTTCAGATCTATAAACCAAAAATACCCAAAAATACCTTGCTGCAATTTATTTACTTTTATTTAGTCTTACGTTCTAGCAATCTTTGATACCTATCTCTATCAGATCTCACCATTGCAATTGATCGTGAAGGATTGCCAACATGTCGGGAATATACCCCGCGGTATGACCCGGCCGTGACTTGGTGACTCACTAGTGACCCGCCCTCACCTAGCGACTCACTGATGACCCGGCCGGGTGTGGTGACTCATTGGTGACCCGACAGGCGGGTCAGAGGAGTGACAAGAACCTGTGGCCCAAAAGGTAGCTCATGGAAGGCCGACTCATGTGTTATGGTGGTCCGGTTTAAGGCATAAGGAATATTCTCTTACAAAGGAAGCAAGACTAGAATTCCACTTGTAAGAAGAGTAGTCCTAGTCCTACTAGGAGTCCTCATGTAACCCGCCCCTCCAACTTATATAAGGAGGGACAGGGCACCCCAAGAGGGACATGTTTAAACTGACAAGTCAATACTTCTCGAGATAGAGAAACCTTGTAATCGTGATCATCATCATCATCAATATCAATGAGCAGGATGTACGCTTGTACCTCCACCGCAAGGGGCCAAACTGGGTAAAAAATCTCGTGTCTCTCATGCCACTCAACCCCTCTCAAGCTACTACATAGATGCGTTGGCCTCACGACTAAGTCCTGACACTGAGGACATCTGTCGTGACAAATCCACGACAGTTGGCGCCCACCTTTATCGCGCTGGGTGCAAGTGTTTGATTGTTTGTGCAGCTGCATAGATTAGGGACTTGCTTGTACCTCCTACTGGATTGATACCTTATTTCTCTAACTGAGGGAAATACTTATCTCTATGTTGCTGCATCACCCTTTCCTCTTCAAGGGAAAAACCAATGCAAGCTCAAGAAGTAGCAACACAAATCACCGGTGGGAGTGCCACCCCATGTTGGGGAACGTAGCAGAAATTCAAAAATTTTCCTACGAAACACCAAGATCTATCTATGGAGAGACAAGCAACGAGTAGAAAGGAGGAGTGCATCTACATACCCTTGTAGATCGCTAAGCGGAAGCGTTCAAGTGAACGGGGTTGATGGAGTCGTACTCGTCGTGATTCAGATCACCGATGATCAAGTGCCGAACGGACGGCACCTCCGCGTTCAACACACGTACAGCCCGGTGACGTCTCCCACGCCTTGATCCAGCAAGGAGAGAGGGAGAGGTTGAGGAAGACTCCATCCAACAGCAGCACAACGGCGTGGTGGTGGTGGAGGAGCGTGGCAATCCTGCAGGGCTTCGCCGAGCACCTACGGGAGAGGAGATGTGTCACGGGAGGGAGAGGGAGGCAACCAAAGGCCTTAGGTATGATTGCTCCTCCTTTTCCCCACTATATATAGGGCCAAGGGAGAGGGGGAGGGCGCAGCCTTGCCCCCTCCTCCAAGGAAGGGGTGCGGCTAAGGATGGGGAGGAGTCCATCCTCCCCAAGGCACCTCGGAGGTGCCTTCCCCCTTTAGGACTCTTCCCTCTCCAAGTTTCCTTGCGCATGGGCCTCTTGGGGCTGGTGCCCTTGGCCCATGTAGGCCAAGGCGCACCCCCTACAGCCCATGTGGCCCCCCGGAGCAGGTGGCCCCACCCGGTGGGCCCCCGGGACCCTTCCGGTGGTCCCGGTACAATACCGATGACCCCGAAACTTGTCCCGATTGCCGAAACAGGACTTCCTATATATAAATCTTTACCTCCGGACCATTCCGGAACTCCTCGTGACGTCCGGGATCTCATCCGGGACTCCGAACAACATTCGGTAACCACATACAAGCTTCCTTTATAACCCTAGCGTCATCGAACCTTAAGTGTGTAGACCCTACGGGTTCGGGAGACATGCAGACATGACCGAGACGTTCTCCAGTCAATAACCAACAGCAGGATCTGGATACCCATGTTGGCTCCCATATGTTCCACGATGATCTCATCGGATGAACCACGATGTCAAGGACTTAATCAATCCCGTATACAATTCCCTTTGTCTAGCGGTATTTTACTTGCCCGAGATTCGATCGTCGGTATCCAATACCTTGTTCAATCTCGTTATCGGCAAGTCACTTTACTCGTTCCGTAACACATCATCCCGTGATCAAATCCTTGGTCACATTGCGCATATGATGATGTCCTACCGAGTGGGCCCAGAGATACCTCTCCGTTTACATGGAGTGACAAATCCCAGTCTCGATCCGCATAAAACAATAGATACTTTCGGAGATACCTGTAGTGCACCTTTATAGTCACCCAGTTACGTTGTGACGTTTGATACACCCAAAGCACTCCTACGGTATCCAGGAGTTATACGATCTCATGGTCAAAGGAAGAGATACTTGACATTCGCAAAGCTCTAGCAAATGAACTACTCGATCTTTTGTGCTAGTCTTAGGATTGGGTCTTGTCCATCACATCATTCTCCTAATGATGTGATCCCATTATCAACGACATCCAATGTCCATAGTCAGGAAACCATGACTATCTGTTGATCACAACGAGCTAGTCAACTAGAGGCTCACTAGGGACATATTGTGGTCTATGTATTCACACGTGTATTACGATTTCCGGATAATACAGTTATAGCATGAATAAAAGACAATTATCATGAACAAGGAAATATAATAATAATACTTTTATTATTGCCTCTAGGGCATATTTCCAACAGTCTCCCACTTGCACTAGAGTCAATAATCTAGTTCATATCGCCATGTGATTAACACTCACAGGTCACATCGCCATGTGACTAATACCCAAGAGTTTACTAGAGTCAGTAGTCTAGTTCACATCACTATGTGATTAACACTCAATGAGTTTTATGTTTGATCATGTTGCTTGTGAGAGAGGTTTTAGTCAACGGGTCTGAACCTTTCAGATCCGTGTGTGCTTTACAAATCTCTATGTCATCTCCTAGATGCAGCTACCACGCTCTATTTGGAGCTATTCCAAACAACTGTTCTACTTGGAGCTATTCTAAATTATTGCTCCATTATATGTATCCGGTCTCTCTACTCAGAGCTATCCGGATAGGTGTTAAGCTTGCATCGTCGTAACCTTTACGACGAACTCTTTTACCACCTCCATAATCGAGAAAATTCCTTAGTCCACTAGTTACTAAGGATAACTTTGACCGCTGTCCTATGATCCATTCATGGATCACTCTTGTACCCCTTGACTGACTCATGGCAAGGCACACTTTCGGTGCGGTACACAGCATAGCATACTGTAGAGCCTACGTCTAAAGCATAGGGGACGACCTTCGTCCTTTCTCTCTATTCTGCCGTGGTCGAGCTTTAAGTCTTAACTTCGTACCTTACAACTCAGGCAAGAACTCCTTCTTTGACTGGTTCATGTTGAACACCTTCAAGATCATGTCAAGGTATGTGCTCATTTGAAAGTACCATTAAGCGTTTTGATCTATCCTTATAGATCTTGATGCTTAATGCTCAAGTAGCTTAATCCAGGTTTTCTATTGAAAAACACCTTTCAAATAACCCTATATGCTTTCTAGAAATTCTACATCATTTCTGATCATCAATATACTCATCAGAAATTCTATAGTGCTCCCACTTACTTCTTTGGAAATACAAGTTTCTCATAAACTTTGTACAAACCCAAAATCTTTGATCATCATCAAAGCATACATTCCAACTCCGAGATGCTCACTCCAGTCCTTAGAAGGATCGCTGGAGCTAGCATACCTTTTAGCATCCTTAGGATTGACAAAAACTTTCTGATTGTATTATATACAACCTTTCCTCACGAAAACTGGTAAGGAAACTCGTTTTGATATCCATCTGCCAGATCTCATAAATACAGCTAATGCTAACATGAATCCGACGGACTTTAAGCATCGCTACGGATGAGAAAATCTCATCGTAGTCAACTCCTTGAACTTGTGAAAAACTTTTCGCCACAAGTCGAGCTTCATGGACGGTGACATTACCATCCACGTCCGTCTTCTTCTTAAAGATCCATTTATCTCAATGGATTGCCAATCATCGGGCAAGTCCATCAAAGTCCATGCTTTTTTCTGATATATGGATACTATCTCGGATTTCATGGTTTCTAACCATTTGTCGGAATTTGGGCCCACCATCGCTTCTCCATAGCTCGTAGGTTCATTGTTGTCTAGCAACATGACTTTTAAGACAGGATCACCGTACCACTCCGAAGTAGTACGTGTCCTTGTCATCCTACGAGGTTTGGTAGTGACTTGATCCGAAGTTTCATGATCAATATCATAAGCTTCCACTTCAATTGGTGTAGGTGCCACAGGAACAACTTCCTGTGCCCTGCCACACACTAGTTGAAGAGACAGTTCAATAACCTCATCAAGTTTCCACCATCCTCCCACTCAATTCTTTCGAGAGAAACTTTTCCTCGAGAAAGGACCCGATTCTAGAAAAAATCCATATTGCTTTCGGATCTGAATTAGGAGGTATACCCAACTGTTTTGGGTTTCCTATGAAGATGCATTTTATCCGCTTTGGGTTCGAGCTTATCAACCTGAAACTTTTTCATATAAGCGTCGCAGCCCCAAACTTTTAAGAAACGACAACTTAGGTTTCTCTAAACCATAATTCATACGGTGTCATCTCATCGGAATTACGCGGTGCCCTATTTAAAGTGAATGTGGTCGTCTCTAATGCCTAACCCATGAACAATTGCGGTAATTCGATAAGAGACATCATGGCATGCACCATATCCAATAGGGTGCAACTATGATGTTCGGACACACCATTACACTATGGTGTTCCGGGCGGTATTAATTGCGAAACAATTTCCACAATGTCTTAATTGTGTGCCAAAACTCGTAACTCAGATATTCATCTCTATGATCATATCATAGACATTTTATCCTCTTGTCACAATGATCTTCTACTTCACTCTGAAATTACTTGAACCATTCAATAATTCAGACTTGTGTTTCATCAAGTAAGTATATATACAACATCTACTCGAATCATCTGTGAAGTAAGAACATAATGATATTCACTGCATGCCTCAGCACTCATTGGACTACACACATCAAAATGTGTTACTTCCAACAAGTTGCTATCTTGTTCCATCTTTACTGAAACCGAGGCTTTTCAGTCATCTTGCCCATGTGGTATGATTTGCATATCTCAACTGATTCAAAATCAAGTAAGTTCAAACGGTCCATTTGCATGGAGTTTCTTCATGCATATATACCAATAGACATGGTTCGCATGTCTCAAACTTTTCAAAAATGAGTGAGTCCAAAGATCCATCAACATGGAGCTTCTTCATGCATTTTATACCGATATGACTTACGTGGCAGTGCCACAAGTAAGTGGTACTATCATTACTATCTTATATCTTTTGGCATGAAAATGTGTATCACTACGACCGAGATTCAATAAACCATTCCTTTAGGTGCAAGACCATTGAAGGTATTATTCAAATAAATAGAGTAACCATTATTCTCTTTAAATGAATAACCGTATTGCGATAGACATAATCCAATCATGTCTATGCTCAACGCAAACACCAATCTCGGTGGTAGAGGGAGCGTGCGATGCTTGATCATATCAACCTTGGAAACACTTCCAACATATATCGTCAGCTCACCTTTAGCTAGTCTCCGCTTATTCCGTAGCTTTTATTTTGAGTTACTAACACTTAGCAACCGAACCGGTATCCAATACCCTGGTGCTACTAGGAGTACTAGTAAAGTACACATTAACATAATATATATCCAATATACTTCTATCGACCTTGCCAGCCTTCTCATCTACCAAGTATCTAGGGTAATGCTGCTCCAGTGGTTGTTCCCCTTATTACAGAAGCACTTAGTCTCGGGTTTGGGTTCAACCTTGGGTTTCTTCACTTGAGCAGCAGCTGAATTGCCGTTTCATGAAGTATCCCTTTGTTCCCTTGCCCTTCTTGAAACTAGTGGTTTCACCAACCATCAACAATTGATGCTCCTTCTTGATTTCTACTTTCGCGGTGTCAAACATCGTGAATACCTCAAGGATCATCTTATCTATCCCTGATATGTTATAGTTCATCACGAAGCTCTAGCAGCTTGGTGGCAATGACTTTGGAGAAACATCACTTATCTCATTTGGAAGATCAACTCCCACTCGATTCAAGTGATTGTTGCACTCAGACAATCTGAGCACAAGCTCAACGATTGAGCTTTTCTCCCTTAGTTTGTAGGCTAAGAAAATTGTCGGAGGTCTCATACCTCTTGACGTGGGCACGAGCTTGAAATCCCAATTTCAGCCCTCGAAACATCTCATATGTTCCGCGACGTTTCGAAAACGTCTTTGGTGCCTCTACTTAAACCATTTAACTGAACTATCACGTAGTTATCAAAACGTGTATGTTCGATGTTCGAAACATCCACAAACGACGTTTGGGGTTCAGCACACTGAGCAGTGCATTAAGGACATAAGCTTTCTACTGATCGCATAATCGCTACTATCAACTTTCAACTATATTTTCTCTAGGAACATATCTAAACAGTTGAACTATAGCGCGAGCTACGACATAATTTGCAAAAGGTCTTTTGACTATGTTCAGGATAATTAAGTTCATCTTATGAACTCCCACTCAGATAGACATCCCTCTAGTCATCTAAGTGATTACATGATCCGAGTCAAACTAGGCCGTGTCCGATCATCACGTGAGACGGACTAGTCATCATCGGTGAACATCTTCATGTTGATCGTATCTTCTATACGACTCATGCTCGACCTTTCGGTCTCCGTGTTCCGAGGCCATGTCTGTACATGCTAGGCTCGTCAAGTTAATCCTAAGTGTTTTTGCTGTGTAAAACTGTCTTACACCCGTTGTATGTGAACGTAAGAATCTATCACACCCGATCATCACGTGGTGCTTCGAAACGACGAACTGTAGCAACGGTGCACAGTTAGGGGAGAACACTTCTTGAAATTTTAATGAGGGATCATCTTATTTACTACCGTCGTTCTAAGCAAATAAGATGTATAAACATGATAAACATCACATGCAATCAAATAAGAGTAGTGACATGATATGGCCAATATCATATAGCTCCTTTGATCTTCATCTTCGGGGCTCCATGATCATCTTGTCACCGGCATGACACCATGATCTCCATCATCATGATCTCCATCATCGTGTCTTCATGAAGTTGTCACGCCAACGACTACTTCTACTTCTATGGCTAACGCGTTTAGCAATAAAGTAAAGTAATTTACATGGCGTTCTTCAATGACACGCAGGTCATACAAAAAATAAAGACAACTCCTATGGCTCCTGCCGGTTGTCATACTCATCGACATGCAAGTCGTGAATCCTATTACAAGAACATGATCAATCTCATACATTACATATATCATTCATCACATCCTTTTGGCCATATCACATCACATAGCATACCCTGCAAAAACAAGTTAGACGTCCTCTAATCGTTGTTTGCATGTTTTACGTGGCTGCTATGGGTTTCTAGCAAGAACGTTTCTTACCTACGCAAAGACCACAACGTGATATGCCAATTGCTATTTACCCTTCATAAGGACCCTTTTCATCGAATCCGATCCGACTAAAGTAGGAGAGACAGACACCCGCTAGCCACCTTATGCATCTAGTGCATGTCAGTCGGTGGAACCAGTCTCACGTAAGAGTACGTGTAAGGTCGGTCCGGGCCGCTTCATCCCACGATGCCGCCGAATCAAGATAAGACTAGTAACGGCAAGCATATTGAACAAAATCAACGCCCACAACTACTTTGTGTTCTACTCGTGCATAGAATCTACGCAATAGACCTAGCTCATGATGCCACTGTTGGGGAACGTAGCAGAAATTCAAAAATTTTCCTACGAAACACCAAGATCTATCTATGGAGAGACCAGCAACGAGTAGAAAGGAGGAGTGCATCTACATACCCTTGTAGATCGCTAAGCGGAAGCGTTCAAGTGAACGGGGTTGATGGAGTCGTACTCGTCGTGATTCAGATCACCGATGATCAAGTGCCGAACGGACGGCACCTCCGCGTTCAACACACGTACAGCCCGGTGACGTCTCCCACGCCTTGATCCAGCAAGGAGAGAGGGAGAGGTTGAGGAAGACTCCATCCAACAGCAGCACAACGGCGTGGTGGTGGTGGAGGAGCGTGGCAATCCTGCAGGGCTTCGCCGAGCACCTACGGGAGAGGAGATGTGTCACGGGAGGGAGAGGGAGGCAACCAAAGGCCTTAGGTATGATTGCTCCTCCTTTTCCCCACTATATATAGGGCCAAGGGAGAGGGGGAGGGCGCAGCCTTGCCCCCTCCTCCAAGGAAGGGGTGCGGCTAAGGATGGGGAGGAGTCCATCCTCCCCAAGGCACCTCGGAGGTGCCTTCCCCCTTTAGGACTCTTCCCTCTCCAAGTTTCCTTGCGCATGGGCCTCTTGGGGCTGGTTCCCTTGGCTTATGTAGGCCAAGGCGCACCCCCTACAGCCCATGTGCCCCCCCGGGGCAGGTGGCCCCACCCGGTGGGCCCCCGGGACCCTTCCGGTGGTCCCGGTACAATACCGATGACCCCGAAACTTGTCCCGATTGCCGAAACAGGACTTCCTATATATAAATCTTTACCTCCGGACCATTCCGGAACTCCTCGTGACGTCCGGGATCTCATCCGGGACTCCGAACAACATTCGGTAACCACATACAAGCTTCCTTTATAACCCTAGCGTCATCGAACCTTAAGTGTGTAGACCCTACGGGTTCGGGAGACATGCAGACATGACCGAGACGTTCTCCAGTCAATAACCAACAGCGGGATCTGGATACCCATGTTGGCTCCCATATGTTCCACGATGATCTCATCGGATGAACCACGATGTCAAGGACTTAATCAATCCCGTATACAATTCCCTTTGTCTAGCGGTATTTTACTTGCCCGAGATTCGATCGTCGGTATCCAATACCTTGTTCAATCTCGTTATCGGCAAGTCACTTTACTCGTTCTGTAACACATCATCCCGTGATCAAATCCTTGGTCACATTGCGCATATGATGATGTCCTACCGAGTGGGCCCAGAGATACCTCTCCGTTTACACGGAGTGACAAATCCCAGTCTCGATCCGCATAAAACAATAGATACTTTCGGAGATACCTGTAGTGCACCTTTATAGTCACCCAGTTACGTTGTGACGTTTGATACACCCAAAGCACTCCTACGGTATCCAGGAGTTATACGATCTCATGGTCAAAGGAAGAGATACTTGACATTCGCAAAGCTCTAGCAAATGAACTACTCGATCTTTTGTGCTAGTCTTAGGATTGGGTCTTGTCCATCACATCATTCTCCTAATGATGTGATCCCGTTATCAACGACATCCAATGTCCATAGTCAGGAAACCATGACTATCTGTTGATCACAACGAGCTAGTCAACTAGAGGCTCACTAGGGACATATTGTGGTCTATGTATTCACACGTGTATTACGATTTCCGGATAATACAGTTATAGCATGAATAAAAGACAATTATCATGAACAAGGAAATATAATAATAATACTTTTATTATTGCCTCTAGGGCATATTTCCAACACCCCACTCTAGGTATGTTGTCCCGCTGCCAGCACATCCATTGTACCTCCGGAGGGCATCCATTGGTGCCATTGGATGCTCGTGCCCTCGCCAGAGTCGGGTCGGTTGAGGATGCCCGAGGCGTAGGCTCAGGCCGCACGAAGCAAGCAGCAATGCGCGAGGGAGGCCATGGCAGTAGGCGACGTGTCGGTGAGGCGACAGGCACTCACGCACGCGTCCATCAATCCCGAGGATGCCTTCATTGTGTCTGTCCTCTGGCATTTAGTGACAATGGCGGAGAAGGATGCACTGCGGCTACGGCGGAAGAACGCACTACAAAAAAAATACACTTCTGTGATGATACGTGTTTGTCACAGTAGGTCGCGTTTTTTGTTATGCATGTACATCCATGACGATTTTATGACAGAATCAAGATAGTCATACCTGTGCTGTCGTCGAAGTGTTCCATGACATTACCAAGATTATCATCATGGAAGTGTCCACTTCCATGACGATAAATCGCGCGTCACAGAAGTTCTTTCGTCAAGGGTGGCCGACACGTGGCATCCACCGTAACGGAACGCCGTTAAGCTATCGAGTTGGGTTTTGGATCCGATAACCCGTTAACAGCCCCGACCAATGGGGATATTCCACATGTAAAATCATCATTGGCTGGAGGAAACACGTGTTTGCTCATCGATGGGACAGATGTCATCCACTCCTTGGACAGAAGGCGCCTATGATACATCAACACGTGGCACGGCCCAATAGAGGCCCATTCCTGTGAAAAGGCCAACCCGTTTGACTTGCTCAAAAGGTGGCGGCCCGGCCCATGGAAAGCCTGTTAATGGCTTGTTCGCATATAGCCCATTTACAGCCCGCTAACCCAAGGGCCGTTATGCCCTATCCGAATTAGGCCCAGTAGCGTCATCTGGGCCATCCAATATGATTCCATCCCGTTTTCACTTCTGGCCCATGTATGGCCCATGATGTCTTATGGCCCATATGAGGCTCTTTGTAACTCTTGGCCCATTAACGACCCGTCGTGAAACTGGCCCGTAATGAACAGTGTATCACTTTACACCCATTAACGGCCCCCGCTGAAACTGGCCCGTAATGAACAATGTACCACTTTATACCCATTAACGGCCCGTTATTCCGTTGGTCCGTTTCCAGCCCATGTTATCTTTCGACCTTCTCAGAGCCCATTTATTCTTGGGCTCCTTTCCAGCATTCGTTTACTTACGATCCGTTACTGTCATTTTCTACTTGTGGGCCAAATTCAGCCTGTGGTTACAGTCGGCCCGTTTGTGGTCTGTTAATACGTTGGGCCGTTTTCATAGCGTCATCAAATAAGGCCTATTTACGATGGCCCATTATGGTCGGCCCATGAATAGACGATTCCAACTCTAGCCCGTTTACGGCCATAATGCGGTCTGTTTGGCCCATGTTTGGCCAATCGATCATACGGCCCGTATAAGGCCCATTGATGATACGGCCCATAGAAGGCCCATTGTTTCTACGGCCCGAAGAAGGCCCACTATTTCTACGGCCCGTAGGAGGCCCAGTGTCACTACAGAAAATATTAGCCATGGTTATTGTGGCCTAGTTTAAAAAATAGGTTATTGCAGCCACTAGCAAATCGCGGAAAAAGAACTGCAATGACTACAAGCAAAGAAATAAACAAGACAACAAGGAAATAAATAAGCAAGCAACTAACGCTAGGCTATCACGGCTATTACACATATTACATCCACTGGGCATCAAAGTTCGCCACCAGTGCAAATATAGGGAACAAAGCAGCATATGATATACACTTGTTGTCAAAGTTGGCGACCAACGCAAATAAACGCCGCAGCAAAACAAATCCAGAACTGAAACCACTTCAGAAGATCTCAAGAAACAATATCCTGGGTACCCATAATGCTGGCAAGATGCTTAGCAAGCTTATTAACTTTCTCTTGTTTGGCGCTTAAATCCTCAAGTGCTTGCTGTCACACCAAGAAATATGCATCTGAATTCTGCAAGGACTCCCTCAGTCCTTCAGCTTCCTGTCGCAACACATCTGATTGGTGTCTTTCAACTTGAAGTTGAGACTCAAGAAGACGAACTGATTCAGGCAGTGAGTTCGAAGAGCTTGTGCCAGCAGTAGTGGCCAGTAACTCGAACACTACATCAAGACATGACTTTTGGGTTCTCTCACTGTCGTCAAGATAGTTTTTATCAACTTTCTTGGAGACCAACCGAGATGTCTTATTATCTTGAACCTTATCTGCATTACTTCCTTTACCATTGCATAACGCGGTACTGTTCTCCAATATTTTGTCCTCATTCTAAAAGAGAAACTAGAAGACACATCACAGGTTTACCATGTTGTATATGAAACTAATTTTGGTAAATGAGCTCAGTAGTAAAGTGGACAGGATAACAGCATGAAACAAACATATATCTATGTACCATGGTCATTTTATGGTCTATATCATTCTAGTTTTTGTTGCCAAATCAAGATAGAGACATAGTTCAAATAATATTTGTTCAACACAAAGCAGAATAGACAGAATATAAGTGTGGGAAACCATAGAGCAATAACAACACTTTTAATGTGCATGACATGAGAACATAACTGTTTATTCAATTGAAACTTGAAATCAACATAGAGCAGGTTACAACAGCAAACCAGTTAAAGAAACAGGTTTGAAACATACCTGTTGTGCCATTGGAGTTTCAATCCCATCCTTCAAATTTGAAAATAGTTGGTATGAGTAAATACAGTAATGCAAGACTAAAGGAGTATGAACCATAGCTACAGAACCTGACCTGAGAACAAATCTTCTTCTCCTTTAAGCATTGAGTTGGGAGTCGGAGTGGTGGTCCTCGTGCTTTGGGCACTGCAGTTCCCTTACTAACTGCTCGTGTTTGGGTGCTCTGTGGTGGAGAAGATGCTGTGTCAACTGGAACTAGGTTACTATCTGCCGGTGTTGGGGTTAGAAGGGGTGTAGTTGGTTCTCTGTCCAACTGGGTAGGGGTACAATCTGCAAGAGTCTGGGTTATGTGTGGTGGATCTGGTCCTTGGGAAAGTACAACCGTGGTTCGATCTGCATCAACTGATAGCACTATCCTTTCTGAAGACCGTGTTGTTACTCCCTTAGATACTGTCGTCACCCTCTCCAATTCAAATGGCTGATAAACAAGAATAGTAGTTGAAAGTATAGACATTGTATGATAGACAGGTGCAATGGATAGTGGGGAATAAAAGAGGGCATGAAATAATTCATATTTATGTTGTCTAACCAAACAGGATAGCATGACACAATTTCACATATATGATGGCTAACTAACCAGGATAGCATGACACAATTTCACATTATGATGGCTAACTAAAAAAGATGGAAAGACATAGTTCAGAATATGATGACTATGTAAATAGGATGACATGATATAACTATATAATGTGTTTATTAAATAGGTTGGCATGCCATAATTCACATACATTCACGGATAGAATGCCATAATTCAAAATATGATGACTGTAAACACTAAATAGGATGAGATGATATAACTATATGATTTCTTTATTAAATGGGTTGCCATGCCATAATTCAGATAGATGATGTGTATGTACTATGTAAACATGATTGCATGATATAATTCAAATATATGATTTATATAGTAAGCAAGTAAGCAGATGGCAATCCATATATGATGTAAAAACTAAGCAATGCAAGACAACATGCATGACATGGGTAATATAACCCTGCCAAGTTTGAGCATAGCCCTCAGGGGGGAAATAGGACTGGTCATCAGTCTCTGAATCCTCCTCTGAGGAGCTCTCTGTAAATAGCAAGATGTCTGCTTCAGCAGGTAGCATTGTCTGCTCTGAATACCTTGTTTTCACTCCAGATTTCTCCATCACCAATTCAAATGGCTGATGCATAGGAAGAGCAGTTGAATATACAAACATTGTTGACAAAAGCAATGATAAATACAAAAAAAGGACGGCATGATATAATTCACATAAATGATGCTTGCCTAAACAGCATGTCATTGCATAATTCACATACATAATGCCTTGCAACAAGATAACATTGCATAATTCCCATATATAATGTCTTGCAACAAGATGGCATTGCATAATTCACATATATGGTAATTAGACACTAAACAGGTGGCATTCACACAAAGCATGTCTAAACTAAGAAAATGACATAGCAATGCAAGATACCATATGCACGATATGAGCAACATAACCCTACTGTCGGTGTCAAAACCGGTAGATCTCGGGTAGGGGGTCCCGAACTGTGCGTCTAGGCGGATGGTAACAGGAGACAAGGGACACAATGTTTTACCTAGGTTCGGGCCCTCTTGATGGAGGTAAAACCCTACGTCCTGCTTGATTGATATTGGTGATGTGGGTATTACAAGAGTAGATCTACCACGAGATCAAGGAGGCTAAACCCTAGAAGCTAGCCTATGGTATGATTGTTGTTCGTCCTACGGACTAAAGCCATCCGGTTTATATAGACACCAGAGAGGGCTAGGGTTACACAGAGTTGGTTACAATGGTAGGAGATCTACATATCCGTAGCGCCAAGCTTGCCTTCCACGCCAAGGAAAGTCCCACCCGGACACGGGACAAAGTCTTCAATTTTGTATCTTCATAGTCTTGGAGTCTGGCCGATGATGATAGTTCGGCTGTCCGGACACCCCCTAGTCCGGGACTCAGTAGCCCTGGAACCAGGCTTCAATGACGATGAGTCCGGCGCGCATATTGTCTTCGGCATTGCAAGGCGGGTCCCTCCTCCAAATAATTTATAGAAGATTGTGAACACCAGGATAGTGTCCGACTCTGCAAAATAAATTCCACATACCATCGTAGAGAGAATAATATTTACACAAGTTCAATCTCCTGACGTATTTTGTGGTGTGACGTCACACCACAACCAAGCCTTTACTCGAATCGTTTTTATTATACCACCTCCGCGCGTCTAGCGAAGCGGTTTCCTTGGCACGTCTTGTCGAAGCAGAGATCGTGTTCCCCTTATCCCGGGATTATCATCAATACGGACGTGGGTAACCCAACCGCGCCATTGATTGCGGCGCTTGGGAGATAAGCGAGTTTTATCAGGCCGGTGGGGACGCATGGTTTCGTCTGCCCATATAAGGGGATAAAGATCTACCCTTTTACCTACGCCTTCTTCCTCCTTTGCCTATCCATCTCTGCGAACTCGAGCTCCAGCGCCCAAGTCCGCACATCTCACCTCAACCTTTTCCAACTATGTCCGGAGCGGGAGGCAAGTGGATGGCCTCTTCCGTTACGGAGGGGCACATCCAGAAGCTGCGCAGCGCTGGATACCTGTCCAGCGACATTGCGCATCGTCTCCCCGACGAGGGGGAGCTCATTCCCACCCCCAGGCCCCATGAGAGGGTAGTATTTCTTTCCCATTTCCTCCGTGGACTGGGCTTCCCACTCCATCCCTTTGTCCGGGGGCTCATGTTCTACTACGGCCTGGATTTCCATGATCTGGCCCCGAATTTCATCCTCAATATCTCGGCGTTTATCGTCGTGTGTGAGGCCTTCCTCTGCATTAAGCCCCACTTCGGCTTGTGGCTCAAGACCTTCAGCGTCAAGCCGAAGGTTGTGAAGGGCAGCCAAGCGGAGTGCGGAGGCGCCATGGTGGGCAATATGCCCAACGTTACTTGGCTTGAGGGCACCTTCGTTTAAACCATTAAGGGGTGGCAATCAGGAGTATCCGGACTTCCGAATAACTTCATGATTTTTATTTTCGCCACATGGAGTCTTTCTAATGCCGCATACAACCCTGCAGTCCGCCCAAGGAGGATCTTCCCGCTTCGTCGAGCGGGTCCTTGGGTGCGTCGGATATGGATTCCCTTCTGACCGCATCCTCCCTTCGTGATGCAGACGATGCCGAGGTGGGATCCCGGGAAGGGACCCGCCAGGAGGAGGAGGCCCCGGAGGTGCCGCAGGGCAACCTCCCGGACTTTGCACCGGACTCCGCACCAGAACCTGTAGTGGCTCTGGAGTCCGGCGGGCGGCCCCTTCATAAGAAGGGCAAGACCGTGACGCCGGTGGCCTCCGTCCAACCGAAGGCACCGGATAACTTGTTGGGAGCGCTCAACGGCGCTTCCATTGAAGAGGAACACCACACCGTCATGGGTGCGGTGATTCAGAAGGTTCAGCTCGCCAAGAGCGGGCTGACCGAAGCCTGTAGCAGCCTTCTAACAGGCTTTGAGGTAAGAATTCTGATATGTGTAAAATAGTACCGCATAGACAGTAGCCCCTGATGCTTGGTTCGGTGTTCGGAAAGAAAAACTGGACCGAGGATCTAAAAAGATATACGCAGGAGTCATAAAAATTATGTTAATATGGGATTGCAAGCTGTGCTGCTGACCTCTGCCGCACTGACTGCGGAGGTCAATACTTTGAAGCAAAGCCTCGAGCGGTCCGAGAACGAACTCAGCCGTGCCAAGAAGCAACTCGAGGACAAGGAAGGTGAGTAACACCTTATTAAAATTGTACCTTACAGAAAAGGATTTGGTTGCAAGAAAAATGACAAGGATAACGTGGGTATTGCAGGGGCCACGAACGAGGTGGCGACCCTGAAGGAGGCGGTGTCCGTGGCCGAACGTAATGCGGCCGCGGAGCGCACCGAGTGAGAGAAGCAAGAGGCGCGGCTGGCGGAGGTACAACAAGAGCTCCAGGCTCTCATGGAAAAACATGAGAGTTTGGAGAGCGACTCAAAGACTCGAGAGTTCGAGCTTGTATCGGCTCTTGAGAGTGCCAAAGCCGCTAAGGCCGAAGCCTACAAGGCCCTCCAGGAAATCGAGGCGTTGAAGAAAATAGCGGCGGGTAAGGCATTTTTCATGCAGAGTAAGCATGTGAGTGTGAATTACCTGTCACTTACCCGAATTCGGAGCTCTCCAGGAGCGTTCGCAGATCTGCCCCGTAGCGTGTCCAATGCTGCCGCTTTCTACAGGGCCGAGGAGGGGAGCTCGACGGAGAAGGTCTTCTGGTCTCAATATGCTGAGGCCGGACATCCGGTGCCCTTTAGCGACCAGCTGAAGCAGCTGGTCGAGCTCCACAAGGTGGCCGAACAGGCCATGAAGGGCCTCATAGTTCGGCTGTGGCCTAAGGAGGCCATGCCTGGGAGCTACTTCGGCCTGGTGCGGCGGCTGGTGGATGCGTGTCCATGGGTTGAAGTCATCAAGCACTCCGCCTGCATTGAAGGTGCCCGTCGGGCCCTTGCCCGCGCTAAGGTGCACTGGGGCAAGATGGATGCTCAGAAGCTTGTGACGGACGCGCCACCGCTGGGCAAGGAGTATCGCACGCCCGATATGTATTATAAGAGTGTCCTGAAGGGTGCCCGTATTATTGCGGGTGAGTGCTCCAAAGATGTAATATTTGAGTAGACTCGCATTTTGTTATCCTGTGCGCTGAAAACTTTGTTCATATGCGCTAAGCAACGCTTGTTAATTTAAAATATTACCTTCTGTGCGGCTGTTTATCAAATCTGAGAGATGACAAGTCGTCGGCTTCAGCCCCCATGCCACGAGTGCTGGGGTGTTCGGGATAAATTTGAGCACTCTTGTTCCCATTTTTGGGTCCATCTAGGGAGGCGCTCAACACAACAAACAAGGCAACCAGACTTATAATGCTTGAACACTCTCACTTAGCCATAGAATTCTATAATTTTAAATTTCGGTGAAGCCCCTAGTGTTCGGAAGGCCGAATTTGGGGCGCTATCCACGCCTGGGCCGGACAAAGCTGGCTCCTCGCTCTAAGCGGCATAAGTCTTTAGGGACTCGCAAAAAACCTCTCGAACAGCGACCGGCTCTCGCCTCATCATGACGGTCAGTTTTAGCTTTCTCCACTGAGGCGCTCGCCCAGCTCAACTGGGGCGCAATCGCAGTGGTTCTCCCAGTGCTACCTTAGCCGATACAACGGAACATAAGGTACCAAAACATGGGAGCCGGGCAAACCCAACTATCGACCCAAGACATGATTCGGAGCCGATGCATATAATGCTATAAGTTCGGGGTGCCGCTTTGGTGAAAGTGTTCGGACTTATCACACCATGATGCGGGAAACATAAGCCCCTGGTGTATTTAGCCGTACCAAAGTGTACGGATGCAACATGTCATAAATGAACATATGTATAAGAAAGAAATGCAATTTTAAGCAAAAAGGTGCTGCATTGTTTATTCAAGAGATACTGTTGTGAATGCAGAACGATACAAATGGTGCGGTAAGCAAGGGATGGGACTATTAACCATGTCCCCCTCCAGGGGTAGGCTGCGGAATGGTGTATAAAACAGATTTAATGCTCGTAATGGAGACCACCTGGATATTCGTTGTAGCCTTTCTCCTTCCCTGGCTGTTGCATCGTGAGTTCGGCAGGTCTGCTGCCGGACAGGACCTCTGATGAACGGAGTCCTGTGGGTAAAAATAAGAGAGAAAAAGAAAAAAAAAGAAAGAAGAAAAAAAAGAACGACACACTTGAGAGCCCCTGGTGTGGTTAAGCCGCATTCTGGGCCTATCATGGTCGTGCCCCTCCCCCCATGCCCATGGTATCTCCAGAGCGTAATGATGTACGCGAAGGACCTGTCTTGAAATTTTGCAGGGGCTGGGGTTGGGGCCGCACTGCTACGCGTGCTCGGAACGTGCCAGGTGGTCTTGTTGTAGGTTACTCCAGGCGCGTTTAGCTGTGTCCGGTCGCTTAACGGCCGGACTCGAGAATTGCCTTAGGAGGCTGCACTGTACTTCTGCCGCGAGAGCCGCTGTATGTTCCTCTGTTCGAAGAGAGAGTTCAGTGTTTCCGTTGACCGTGATGACTCCTCGAGGGCCTGGCATCTTGAGCTTGAGGTATGCATAGTGCGGCACCGCGTTGAACTTTGCAAATGCGATACGTCCGAGTAGAGCATGATAGCCGCTGCGGAACTGAACTATGTCGAAGATTAACTCCTCGCTTCGGAAGTTATTCGGGGATCCGAAGACCACTTCCAGTGTAACTGAGCCTGTACAATTGGCCTCTACACCTGGTATGACGCCTTTAATGGTCGTCTTTATGGGTTTAATCCTTGAGGGGTTTATGCCCATTTTGTGCACTGTATCCTGATAAAGATGGTTCAGGCTGCTGCCGTCGTCCATCAGGACTCCGGTGAGGTGAAATCCGTCGATGATTGGGTCTAGCACCAATGCAGCAAATCCGCTGTGGCGGATGCTGGTGGGGTGGTCCCTTCGATCAAAAGTGATCGGGCAAGAGGACCATGGGTTGAACTTCGGGGCGACTGGCTCCATCGCGTATACATCCCTAAGTGCACGCTTCCGCTCCCTCTTGGGTATGTGGGTTGCGTATATCATGTTCACCGTCCGCACTTGTGGGGGGAAACCCTTCTGTCCTCTATTGTTCGGCGGTCGGGTCTCTTCCTCGTCATCGCTATGCAGCCCCTTGTCGTTGTTTTCGGCAATTAACTTGCCTGCCTGCTTGAATACCCAACAGTCCCTGTTGGTGTTGTTAGCTGGCTTGTCGGGGGTGCCGTGTATCTGGCACGAGCGATCGAGTATTCAGTCCAAATTGGACGGACCCGGAGTAGTTCTTTTGAATGACTTTTTCCGCTGACTGGCTTTAGAGCCTCTGAATCCGGCATTGACTGCCGTATCCTCGTTATTGTCACTGTTAATGTGGCGTTTGTTCTTGTTGCGACGCGACCTGCCATTGTGGTCCTTGATAACCGGACTGCCAGAATTTTTGCTGAGGTTGTTGCTGCGGGCTAGCCAGCTGTCTTCTCCCGCGCAGAAGCGGGTCATGAGTGATGTGAGGGCTGCCATGGATTTTGGCTTTTCCTGCCCCAGGTGCCGGGCAAGCCACTCATCACAGATGTTATGTTTGAAGGCCGCGAGGGCCTATGCATCCGAACAGTCGACGATTTGGTTTTTCTTAGTTAAGAACCATGTCCAGAATTGTCTGGCTGATTCGTCTGGCTGCTGAATTATGTGGCTTAGGTCATCAGCGTCTGGTGGTCGCACATACGTGCCCTGGAAGTTATCAAGGAATGCGGCTTCCAGGTCCTCCCAACTCCCAATTGATTCTGCTGGTAAGTTGTTAAGCCAATGCCGAGCTGGTCCTTTAAGCTTGAGTGGGAGGTATTTGATGGCGTGGAGATCATCACCGCGGGCCATGTGGATATGAAGGAGATAGTCTTCGATCCAAACCGCGGGGTCCGTTGTGCCATCATAAGATTCAATATTCACGGTTTAAACCCTTCAGGAATTTGATGATCCATCACTTCATCTGTGAAGCATAGTGGGTGTGCGGCGCCTCTGTATTGGGCTATATCACGACGAAGCTCAAAAGAGTTTTGTCTACTTTGTTCGGCCCGGCCGGACTTGCTGTGTCCGGCGCGATGGTTGTCATCACGTATCATGGGGCGCCCCCGCGATCCGTAGATCGATCTTGATTGTCTTGCCTTATCCTCCAATATGTCTCGCAAGTCCGGAGCGTTCTCCTGTGGTCTTGTGCTTTTTGAGCGACGCCGGGGTACGGTTCTAATGGAGGGCCTAGAGGCCTCTCTGTCGCGGCCACGGGGTGGCCGGTCAGCCGTATCGTGCTCTGGTGTTGCGGGTTTATATGCCTCCTCCTCTAATCGGGGTAGCAGCTTGCATTTGGGGTAGGTTTTGGAGGGGCGTTCGAGCTCATGCTCTTCGGCCGCAAGGACTTCAGTCCATCTGTCGGCTAGCAGATCTTGATCAGCTCTAAGAAGTTGCTGCTTTTTCTTGAGGCTGTTTGCCGTGGCCATAAGCCTGCGTTTAAAACGCTCTTGTTCGGCGGGATCCTCAGGCACGACAAATTCGTCGTCGCCGAGGCTTTCCTCGTCTCCGGAGGGAGGCATGTAATTATCATCCTCTACCTCTTCGTCTGCCACTCTCTCGTGAGGGCTGGCGTTTCCGTCCTCCTTTGCTGAATCTTGCTGCAGGGGGTTGTCTTCGGCACTGTCTGGGGTGTTATTATCTCCGGTGCCGGAATCTCCATTCTTGCTTTGGCGGCATTTAGAGCGGCGCCGCTGACGCCGGCGTTTGGGCTGTTTCTTGGAGGGGTCATCCTCCTCTGTTCCTCCGCCGTTCCCATCTTCTGGGATATCCACCATGTATATGTCATATGATGAGGTGGCTTTCCAGTGCCCGGTAGGCGCTGGTTCTTGGTTGTCTCCGGCATCGTCGTCCATACCGTCGAGGTCTTCGGAGTCGAAGTCTAGCATGTCAGTTAGATCGTCGACAGTGGCTACTAAGTGGGTGGTGGGTGGGCTTTGAATTTCTTCGTCATCCGCATCACAACCGTCCTGACCGCAGTCCGGCCAGGGCTCTCCTGATAACGAGAGATACTTTAGCGAACTCAAGATGTCGCCGAAAGGTGAGTTTTGAAAGATGTCCGCAGCGGTGAACTCCATGATCGGCGCCCAATCGGATTCCATTGGAGGGGGCGCGGGAGGTTCGGAGTCCGGCGAGGAGTCCGGCACCTCGGAGTCACGAGCTTCATGAGGGACAAGGTCAGTGTTCGGCTCTATCGCTGTAGAGGTTGCAGCCTCCGAGGCGGTGTCTAGCCACCCGTCCTCAATCTGCGCAGCCGGCTCCGAATTGAAGATCGGAGCGGACTCGTGTGCGGCCTCCAGGGTACTGTCCGGCTGCAGAGCTAAATCATGCCCGTCGTGACAGTGCGGCGCGCTCGGCTGTGGCTCGAATCCATCGAAGATCAAGTCCCCGCGGATGTCAACCGTGAAGCTCAAACTTCCAAATCTGACCTGACGGCCAGGGGCGTAGCTTGGCCATCTGCTCCATATGGCCAAGCGAATTGGCCCGCAGTGCAAAGCTGCCGAATACGAAGATCTGTCCAGGGAGAAAGGTCTCACCCTGGACTGCGTCATTGTTGATGATCGAAGAAGCCATCGAGCCTATCGGTGATGACACAGAGGAACTCTCAATGAAAGCACCAATGTCGGTGTCAAAACCGGCGGATCTCGGGTAGGGGGTCCCGAACTGTGCGTCTAGGCGGATGGTAATAGGAGACAAGGGACACAATGTTTTACCCAGGTTCGGGCCCTCTTGATGGAGGTAAAACCCTACATCCTGCTTGATTGATATTGATGATGTGGGTATTACAAGAGTAGATCTACCACGAGATCAAGGAGGCTAAACCCTAGAAGCTATCCTATGGTATGATTGTTGTTCGTCCTACGGACTAAAGCCATCCGGTTTATATAGAGACTGGAGAGGGTTAGGGTTACACAGAGTCGGTTACAATGGTAGGAGATCTACATATCCGTATCGCCAAGCTTGCCTTCCACACCAAGGAAAGTCCCATCCGGACACAGGACGAAGTCTTCAATCTTGTATCTTCATAGTCTTGGAGTCC
>NC_041389.1:694731754-694854506 GCF_002162155.2 Triticum dicoccoides | reverse complement strand
TGACTGGTCATCTGTCTCTGAATCCTCCTCTAAGGAGCTATCCGTAACCAGCAAGACATGCGCTTCGTCATATAGCATTGTCTGCTTTGAAGACCTTGTTTCCACTCCAGATTTTTTCATGACTGTGTCGAATGGCTGATGCATAGGAAGAGTAGTTGAATGTACTAAAATTGTTGACAAATGTAACACGTAATAAAAAATGATGGCATGATATAATTCACATATAAGATGATTGGCTAACCAGGGTGGCATTGCAAAATTCACATATATGATGCCGGCTAAACAAGATGGCATTGCATGATTCACATATACGATAAAGAAACTAAATAGATGGCATTGATACAAAGCATGTCTAAACTAAGCAGATGACATCTTTAATGTATACAGTAAGCAATGCAAGGAACCATATGCATGATATTACCAACATCGCCATGCCAAGTTAGAGCGAAGACCTCATGGGGTAAATAGGAGTGGTCTTCTCCTTCTGAATCCCCCTCAGAACAGTTATCTTCCTCTTGATTACGATCCGAAATGGGTGGAGGGGGGCTGCCTTTGCACCCACCATGGAACGACGTCTGCATGAAATTTTATTGCAACGCAAGGCTCGTCTCTTTTACTCCACATGATCAGTTCCATTGTGTACAATAATTGGCATGCATAGGAATACAACATAGTTAGATTATGTAAGGAGTGCATGCACAAATCCAGTGTGATGGTAGCAAACTATGGATAGACCCAAAACCAATGATAGTAGGAAGATAATGGCTTCAGTTAAAAAATACAGATAATGGCTTCTTTACTGTTTGTTTCCCACCCAACATGAAACTCATAGTAGACACCGGAGATTAACTAGATAGTACATAGATACTATTGATTGCGGCCCCAATATGTACCCCACAACCATTGAAAAACTCATGTTTGACCATTAGTTTGGAGCTGACTCAGAGTCTAACCGGTGAACAGGATGATAAAGTAGCATGTAATATTAAGTGATGCATAACGTTAGCAGACACGAAAGAGTGCGACCTCTCTTGCGGACCCGTGAAGTCCTCGAGGTCATCTGCTCGGTTGATGATGGTAATGCAGTTTTCATGGCTGCCGGCAGCGGGGAAGAAGATCTGAGGCGGTGAAAGACAGTCTAGAGGCCGGATCCCTGCTGTGCTGGACCCTTCTATCATTGGAGTAGCTGAGCTGGGGTGGACGACGGTGTAGCAGGAGCGGGACAAACCATGCAAGGTTTTCTTTGACAACTCTCTGTAAGAGAAGTAATTCCGTAAAGGCTCGTTTGAATTGGAGAATTCCAACAATGCAGGGATAGGAAATAGACAGGAATAGGATAGGAATGCACGTGCAAAACAGAGAATTTAAAAACACAGGATGTCTGCCAATCTGGGTGTTTGATTCACAACAATTGGAAGATCACAGGATGCAAAGAAGCATGGTGAGATTAAGTCAAACCACTAGAAAATGTACGGTTATAATGCTATTATGCTACTATCTCTTAGTCTTGTGCTTCATGAATAGGAATTTGAAAAGGAGGACAAGTGAAAATTAAAATTCCTACGTTTTTCCTTTTAAGGAGACACTAAAGGAACAAATCCTACAGTTTTCCTTTGCTCCATTCCTTTGAACCAAATTTGTGAATAGTAGTACCATAGGAAACTTCCTAATTCCTATGTTTTTCATTCACTTTTCCTTTCAAGCACTGGTGATTCTAGTAGGCAGGCTTGAGCAAGGAAAAGCCTACACTAAAAAATGTTATTGTGCTACTTCTATTACTTTGGACCCAGGCCACTGCCCTACTAGCTCAACTCCCAGGGCCATCGACAAATGCACAGCTCAAACGCGCAGAGATAAATAATGATGGCGTTTAAGAGAGTCCATCACGGATAGCTAAGTTGCCTGATACCTCACTGCTTGTCATATAGTAGGATAAAATAATCGTATTTCCCGTTAGTACGAGTGCTCAGTGGACAATATATAAAACATGTAGAGTAAAAAAGAGATGCAACAAGTGCACAACCTCTTTGGCGAAGCCATGTCGATCTCAGCGTGATTGGGTTGGACGGTGAGGATGCTCCGACTGACTTGGCTGTCGGAGGAGGGGAAGAAGATCTTAGGCGTCTGGAGATGGAGCCCGAGGTACTGCTCCGCTGTGATGGAGGGTTTCGTCGTTGGAGCAGCTCCGGTGAGTTGTACGACGCCGAGGCTGAAGCAGGACAAGAGAGACAACACTAACCTGAGTGGAATTCTAATAGCATCTCCAATACATGACGTAAAATACATAACCACAAAGTGCTAGGTGTAAAATACATCAGCCGCTCATCTCTGAACTTAACTGTCAAAACTGAATTTAACTGTCGAAACTGAACTTAACTGTTAAAACTGAACTTAACTGTCGAAACTGAATTTTACTGTCGAAACTGAATTTTGCTGTCGAAAATGAACGCACTAGCAAGGTGAGGCTACACGTCGGTCGACTGACTTTTTCATCTCTGGTCAGTCGATTTTGCAGCCGTTGTTTACGAAATCAAGGGCCTGCGGTTCATCTTCAACCTCCACCCCCTGAGCCGCCAGTCACCACCGGCCAAACAGCAGCCCCCCACCGCCCACGGCCGGTGATGCGCTGCCCCGGACATCCCTCTAGCCCCCCCTCGTGCCGAGATTTTTCTCCAACGACCCCCACGCCAGCGCCCCGCCACCACCGGCGACCATCGCCCCACCCTGAACCCTAAGATAGATAGTGGGGTACCTCTCTGGCGAGCCCCCCCTCCCTGCTGCGGCTGGTTCTTCCTTCACCCCAGTGAGCCCCCCCCCACCCTCTAAAAATCGACTGACCCAAAAGTCGATTCAGTCGACTGAAGTGTAGCTAAATCAGAGCAGCATCGCAAGCAAGAGCAAGAGCGAGAGCAGCAGCGCGAGCAAGAGCAATAGCAATAGCAAGAGCAGATCAGGCAGGGGACCGAGAGCAAGAGCAGAGCAGCAGCGCGAGCGAGAGCTAAAGCAGCATCAGCTCTTACTAATGTGGACGTCGCCGCCGAGGGAGCGACGTCATGGAGGAAGTGGCCGGCAATGCCGCCGTGGATGGATCAGCGCCGTGTCGGCTCGGGACCGAGCGCTGGCAGCACCATGAGATCGAATCAAGAAGAAAATGTGGCGATTAGTGTAGAACCTCTTTGGTGGCGCCGATTAGGACGCAACTTCATTCGAGGAAACGGCGATGATGATGCTCTTCTGGTGGTGCAGGTGAAGACGGCAGTGTGGGAATGGAGGTGGCGCGAAAGACGAGGGGAACGTCGGGGCAGCTCCTTGGAGGTCGAGGACAGGGTGGCTGAACTGGCGGGACGACGAGATCGACAACGGATCCTCATCCGGTACGGTGGATGAGGGACGTCGAGGTGTTGCTGTGGACGACGTCGTCGGGGAAGAGGCTCCGGCTGCGTGGCGGATGGAGCAGGGTGTGGGGCTTGGTCACGGGTTTTCGCGGCCTTGGTGTACGAATGGGTGGGCAGATGGGATGGCAGTGGGGAACCATGGCTTAGGGACGCGCTTGTCCGAAATGTGGGGTAAGTTACAAAATTACCCCCACCGATTTGAGGCGGTTCTTTCGATTCAAGGGTACCATGGGCATTTCACGTGTCGGGATTTCACAGGAGGTGGGAGTTTTCGTGCGCGTTGTAATTTCGGAATAGCAAGGCGCGGGTTGAGATGGAGGGAGTTGTCGGAGCACGACGAGACAAAGATATATCTTAAATATTTCGGGCTAACAAGCCGCGGGTTGAAATTTCTGGACAATCTTAACGTGTACTGTACCAAATCAATGCCCGGTACAAATGTCATTCAAAACTTTGAATTCATGTTATGTTCAATTAAAATATTTCGCTACGTGTATAATGCATGCAACCTACTACTCAAATGAATGTTTTAGTGCATTCCAAATGTATATACTACCGCTTCAATATGAACTAAATTTGAATTCGTTTCTCTATTTGAATAAGATCTACAGTAATGATTGTTGTGAAGTCAAAGCATTTGAATTTGTTTCTCTGTTTTAATAAGATCCACAATCATCATTATTGTCAAGTTAAACCATCGTTTGTGTATTATCTTCACAGCACACCACATGATTAGTCTCGAGTTACATATGAACTATGTGTACTATATGAACTCGAACTCGATTTTTTGAATCCACTTTATGTTGATTTCAAATCACATTACATTTCTAGCTCTAGCAAGATCTTCATAATCTAAACCATGTCTTAGATGTATAATGTGTTTATCACATCATGTATGGTGCCCCACCCCCTACGCCTACAAGTATTTAGATGTGAGTTGCAAACACCACACATTACCACAAATTCAAATAAAATGTTAGAATGTTCGATATATAGTATTGTTTAGATTGTTTGATATTTAGTTGTAAGCTGCAAACGCCACACATTATCACAAATTCAAATAAAATGTGAGATTGTTTGATGTATAGTATGGTTTAGATTGTTCGACATTTAGCTGTGAGTTGCAAACGCCATGCATTATCACATTATGGTATAACATGTGCACAACACGTGTATCACCACTATATTCATGCATGCATATGTTTAAAACACTATGATCTCATATTCAAATATATGAATCCGCTTTCATATCAAATTATGATCTTTGTTAGTCTCTTACGCCCACACAATCCTCTAACCTTTGTAGCTACCACTAACTTTCTCTCGTGCATGCACATGCCCTCCTCGCCCTCCCCCTCCCCCGGCATTCTATCCACCAGGCACATTCATTTTTTTCTTTAGGTCATTCTCCCAGAGTCTCCACAACTCCTTTCCGACACACATCGATCGATAAACCTCTCCAGTGATGCCTGCCTACAACATACACACGCACCTTCAATCTCCTCCTTTATGTGTCCTTGCCTCGTGTCTCTCATACGATCACACACACGTGTAAACTCTCGCCCCTCTTTTCATCGATCTCACAACCGCACACTCCTCCCCCTATCTAGCTAGTAGCTGGGCCTCTCACACCACCTCCTAGCTCCATTCTCTCTGTCTATCCATCTCGCTGGGCCTTATTTGCCTCTAACAAATGGACGTACACCGACCGATCTCTCGCTATACATATAGCTAGCTAGGTCCTTATAACTCGTTTTTACCCACGCGTCGATCGATCTACCTCATTAGTTATGTCTCTCCCTTCCTCCAACAAACAACAATGGATCTACCGATCTAGTTAGGTTTGCTTACCAAACACATGGTTCCCCTTCATCATCCATGGATGCATCCCGACAGATCTATCACACACAGGTACACACAGAAACACATCCCCACTCTTATTGATAACATTGCAGTTCCACCCTCAGTTTCTCTAGTAGGCCTCTCCCAGCATCTTCGATAAGCAACTCCATCACCCATCCAACACTCTACCCCTATCCCTCCCTCTCCCTCCCTCCCTCTCTCTCCTCTCTCTCTCTCTCTCTGTTCCATCATATTTCCAATCCTTCAGTTATGTATGGATGTCGACCAATCTCCCTCAAGACATAGCTGGGTATCTCCTTCTCAACACACATACGAGTCGTTCTACCTCTATAGTTAGGCCTCTGCCTACCCCTCCCCCACCCCTCCCCCCACACACACCGATACATCGAGCGCTCTAGTCATGTCTCCCTGCCACACACAAACTTGACATGTGCCCTCAGACGTTCTGGTAGGTCAGTCACCCTATATCTTTGACTTGCACACACACACAATTTTGATGGCTCTCTTCATCTATCTCGCACCCACCCTCTTGATCCTATCTTCGACTCTATCGATATCTATGACCCCTGCCTTTCTTCTCGTGGATTGTCCGACCGTCTATATATGATATGGATATGCCTCCATTTCACACACATTGCATGCAAAATTTCATTTGAGATGTCATCGACACATATTCCCACAAATACATTCACAAAATCAACCCCCCCAAAAAAAACAAAAAACTCACGAATGCAGTTTGTATCTCTCACACACACCCAAATAGGTGGGGGACGTGCACGAAGAGAAGAGGTGCATGCACGGCCCACGTAGTCCCGTCTCTTTCCCAACCACACCCACGCAGGTACACGGTGGAGCTCATTTATGTACGAAAAAGGCAGCCCGCGTGGTAATTTGGCACGTGTACTGGTTGTCCACTTGGTGGAGGGAGGATCGTCTACCACGGGTGAACAAACAAATTGCGACTTGTCGCGTTATGTTAAAAAAAGAGGCAAACCATGTGGGGCCTAACTTAGAGGCAAGGCTCTATGCACTGGAGTACTTTTGATGTATCCCGTCAACTCGCAGAATGAGGAGAAGCTTGCTTAGTACACCATCTCCCCTGCCCACGGGCGCGGTGGCTTGCAGGATGAGGTGAAGCTTGATTAGTACTATCCGCCTTACGCCCGCTCCCTCGCCCATGCGCGCGGTGGCTCGCAGGACGAGGAGAAAAATTTACTACTCCCTCCATTTACTCCTGGTCCCTACTACCTTCGTTATAGAGATTATATCATATTGTTTGGAATATATATGTCCTTTAGTATATTTCAATATGAACTACTAGTACATACTCCAAACACTGATGTATACAGACGTATTTTAGAGTGTAGATTCACTCATTTTGCTCCGTATGTTGCACTCTCCCTCGCCCCTCGACCCTCGCCCACATGGTGGACATGCAGCAATTCATCCAGTCTCATATAGCCAGAACGATATACACTGCACTACCATTATTGCTCGACTCCTCGAAGAGGCGAGCAGCCAATCGCAAGGTTAATATTTTGGAGATGCCAAGCGCATGGTTATAGGAGAACGAGTAGTAGGTGCCGCGTAATATATAAATAAAGTTTTTTTTCTTCAGTGGCACATACACAATATGATAGGTTCATATGGAGAGAAAAGGAAACCGCTCCACTATATACATAGTCAGGACTAGGGGTGGACTAATGAGCAACTCGGCTCGTTAAGCTCGTACTCATTAAGCTCGTGCTCGTTAAGGCTCGGCTTGTTAAGCTCGTGAAGATTAACGAGCAGAAAACCCTGCTCGGCTCGGCTCGTTTGAAGCTCGTTAAGCTCGTGAGCGCTCGTTAACAGATTATAATGTGTTACGATATACATGATGAATGTGTAGGTGTGGTTTCCAAGATGAAATATGGTGACTATAAAAAGAAATGCAGTAGTTTGTTGCCTCATATGTCGATTAGATTGAATATATGGGCTGAGGTGCTACAAAAGTTTGTCACGTAAGATGAAAATATGTGTTGTGTTGTTACTAACGAGCTTAATGAGCTACTCGTGAGACTCGTTAGCTCGCTCGTTAAGCTCGTTAAGCTTAACGAGCTGAAATCAATGATTGGCTCTGTTCATTAAGAAGCGAGCTACGAGCTTAACGGGCCGAACTATCGAGCGCTCATTAAGCTCGCGAGTTACGAGCTTTTGGTCCAGCCCTAGTCAGGACGGGCCAGCCTACGCGGTTGCTTGCTGGGGTTGCTCTCTTCACACTCTCTCGCACCAAACGACTATGGCCACATCTCTAACATCCCGGCGGATCACGTCCGACGGGGGAAGGGTTGGATGCTTAGTGTAGATGCGGTCACCGTCGCCGATGGTGAAAACCCACTGTCGGCACGTCCCGATTAGGGGTCCCCGCAGTTCTCCCTCACAAAGCCGGTGAGGTTGCCTTCGTCCCTTGCTCACAGCCGCGGCATGGGCAGTTGCCGCCTCCCGCCGCCCTCCTGAATGTTGAGCTACGTCCCTCAGGTACAACTCCCTTTACAGCCGGCTTGCACCACTGCTCCAGCTGCCCACATCACTCCATGTGGACATTTCTCTACTTCTTTGCCCCGCACATACCTCTACTGGCGTCTACGTACTGTATTTGTGATGAGTTTATATCTCATCAACTAGTCCCAGTAATCTTATTCTAATCATGCTTCTTCAATTTCTTTGCCACAGGGATGCTCATCTCGATTTTGGTGAAACTACACAAAATGATCCGATGGTCAAAAGGTTGCAAACTTCATTTCTTAGTAAGCTCGAACGTTGCCAGCAAATTGAAGCCTGGTTAGGGTTCACGGTTCAAGGGCTAGGGACTGCATGGATCGTTTTTTCTTTAGCTGCCTCTGTTCCAAAATAAGTGTCAACTTTAGGAGTAGTACAACTTTGTACTAAAGTTTGCATAAAGTTGTGACACTTATTTTGGAACACAGGGAGTACATATTTGCTATGATCTGTCAATCATTGAGATGCAATAGCACGCATGCTAGTCTCCTTTGTATTTTATGAAATGTTGCAACAGGCAACCATGGATGCAAGATACATGTAACAGAAGCTGGAAGCTTCATAGCATTGTACAAATTTGTCTTGCTGATAAATTACAGTACGTACTGTAATAGTACTTCCTCCGTTCCTAAATATAAGTCTTTGTACAGATTTCACCATGAACCACATGCGGATGTATATAGATGCATTTTAAGTGTAGATTCATTCATTTTGTTCCGTATGTAGTTCACCTAGTGGAATCTCTACAAAGGCTTATCTACTAGTAATAGCTAGCCCCCACTACTAGGAATTCACTATCCTCTCCTTGAGCCACATCATCGAAATTAATGTAGCCGTTAGATGAACTAAATCAGTCCATAATAGCCGTCTGATCTAGACGTTGAGAGGCTCCGCACTAAGCCACATGCAAGCATGCAGAAATACCGTGGCATGCATGTGAGTGGGTTTTAAATCACATCAACATGTCTGCACGCAAGCATGCATGTAAGTGATCTTTTAAGTCCCATTAACATGTCAAAAAGAAAAATATAATCCCATTATGCAGTAGGAGTTGGCTGATCTTTTTTCCTTACGTCGGATGATCTCATGATGATGAGAGTTTTTTTAGTTTGGCTACGACATTTGTCATGCGGTTATAGAGTTTTTTTTAGTTCTGTGAAATCGATAATTTTACGCAGAGAGATATACGGCTGTTCCGCGGCAACACGCAGGGACTCATCTAGTAGTATTTAGGAATGGATGGAGTACTATGTAAAGAGTTAGGTGTCGTACGGTGTCCAGAAAATATGGTGATAGTGTGAGGTGGGCCATGTAATCACAAAGCCTGCGTGTTTTCACTGCTCTTGCACTTCTCCGCTGTAAGAATGGAGAAAATTGTAATCTAGTAGTACCTCCTTTTGCCGAAAGCATGGGACATCCAGCAGTCCTACCACCTCATTAATAAAGACCAATGAGCCGTCAAATCACATAGACCCAGCAGTAAGTTGGACGGACGAAGCAACCATCACTCTTGCGCTAGTGAGAGGTCACGTCCGCTCTGCCCGAGCATGAATGCGGCACCAATTCTTTAGAGCGGCGTTGACCGTTACGGGCGGAAGAGCACGCTGGCGATGGAGGGGCTTTGGGTGGGCCAGGCTGGTCAGGAGCGGGCGTCGCAGCTGTCCTCCTGTCCCTACCATACACGCCCGGAAACAAGAGGATGCACCAAATCTCGCGGCTAAAATCATACACTACACACCATCTCTCTGTAGGAGTAGGTTGATCTGTTGCTCTCTCTAACACACACATGTTGTTAAACACACACACACACACACACACACACACACACACACACACACACACACACACACACACACACACACCTTGGTCCCGCTGCACCTTCTAACGCGACTTATTACACCTAGATGGAGGGAGTAGTAAGTACGAGATACGGTGGCACACTAACTTAGGTCGAATACAAGTGCCCAAAATTGTGTGCATGTTATAATAAGGATTCACTTAAAATAGTACATGAGCGAACAGAGGGATCAATTGGACAGTGTTCCCGAGCAG
Organism: Triticum dicoccoides; assembly: GCF_002162155.2. Taxonomy (NCBI): domain Eukaryota; kingdom Viridiplantae; phylum Streptophyta; class Magnoliopsida; order Poales; family Poaceae; genus Triticum; species Triticum dicoccoides. The sequence goes on along the minus strand of NC_041389.1, from coordinate 694,844,658 downwards.
TAGCGAGATGTGTGAGGTAAGATACACCGCTGGCGCTTTTATTTTTTCTTATTAATTTGATTGTTTCACCCTCTGACCGGTGGGACCCAACGTACTACGTGGAGAGAGGTAAGGTGACTAAGGCTGCATTATTTCTGCACCACTGTGGATAGTCTTACCACCAAAGCCACATGACACGATTATGATTTAAATCCCAATGACTCCCACACACACACAAAAAACACGGCATGCTTGTCGCACGAATGCAGGAATGTATAAAAGGTTATTTTCCTCTCATTGAACATAACTGGAGGGTTGTGTAGCTGGTTAGCCTATTCGCTCATCAAACTTGAGGTCTCAGGTTCCACTCAAAAAGAACTTGAGGTCTCGGGTTCGATAACTACACTTGAGCCTAATTTTTGCCAAGAGGATTCTTTGACTGGTCAAAATGGATGGATACAGAGCTATACGATCTCGTAGTGACCGTATAATCACCTCATCATGTACTCTATAAGCTGCAGCTTCGGCGCTTGTTTTCTAGGGTTTGCACGCTTCACACTCTCTCTCCAGTATATATACACACGCTGGAGCCTCAGCACTTGTAGTTGCACTCTTCACACTCTCTCACCGTCTCCAGATCTAAACAAGACTTCGTTGGCCTCTATCTCCCCTCACTGCTGCTCAAAGAGCCGACAGGATCCGTCCGCCGGGAAGGGAAGGAGGCTTAACGATGTCGCCGTTGGCGAGGGAGGGAATCCACTACCTGCACAGCTGTTCACTTTCACCCAGCGGCGGCGCGGGAGGGTCTCCGACCCCTTCTTTTTCTTTGCCTTCCCATCGCCCACCGAACCACGGCCCAAGAACCTCAAGGTATAATTTACTTATTCCACATGCATTGCTCTAGCTGCATGTATACCATGAATCTAGGACATGGTTCAAAGAGGAAAGGAGTGTGGGAAAGTAGCAGGGAAAGTTGTATCACACAAATCTAGGATGTGGTTCAAAGAGGAAAGGAAGGTGAAAGTACTAGTACAGACTAGCTATCTAGCACCTACGTTGGTCGAAAAGGGAAAACAACGACAAACGCAGTACGCACATCTGTAACAAACTGATCTTTTGTTTTGGGGGACAAGGCTGTAGAGTTTGAGTAGGACTAGATTTGCTGCACTCACATAGGGAAAGGTGTCTAAAGATAACAAAACTGGGACCAACACAAATATGCTCCTTGGTTGTTTGTTATTTTTTGCAACAGACTGTGCATGCACATGGTGCTGGTGCGTCCACTGTCCCGTGCAACTCTTTAGCTATTGTTAATCTAAGGCCATGTTTGGTTAAAAACTCCCTAGTCCCTACTTGCTTGGTTCCAGGGACTAAACATGGACTAGAGGTTATTAAATGACATGCTAAAAGACCATGTTACCCCTAGTAATGAACTAATAGAGACAAGGTGCGATGCCTGGAAGGGGCAACTGTTGGAAAAAGTCCCGAAAAGACTCCCTCGGGGTCTTCTTTCTTTAGTCCCAAAAATTCCCACTTTTAGTCCCTAAAAGTCCCTCCTGTTTGGTTTAGATAGGACTGACACGGAGGTTTTTTTAGTCCCTACACCAAAATGTCCCTATAAAAAAACACCCTCTAATAATGCAGCTTATCTAGTAAGCGTACAGCAACCAGCAAGCAAGTGCCGAGCAGCCAGTGCATCGGAGGAGCACGACAGGCAGGAGGCAACATTACAGGTGGACTGAAGCTGGCGCCGCCGCGTCGTCCGCTTGGTCGTAGTCGTCACTCAACTATTGCCGGGGGCTGGAGATTAGTCCCAAATAGCAGGGCTGCATGCGTCGCTGGGCGTGCCATCGGCCCAATTGGCATGGCTGTGTGGCCCTTTTCTCTTTTCAATGATTTTTTCCATCTAACGAGAGTCAGCAGTTACTCAAAAAAAAACGAGAGTCAGTGAGCCAGCAAATGATGGTATGCATACGGGTATAAAAGATTACTTACGAAATCAAGGTAGGGCAGACACCCAACCTCACCCAAAGCAAATTACATGTTTAACGACTTTTATTGTTAATATAATCTCTATGTTAATATTAATCAATGCCACCGTTTGAGAAATGCTACTGTCTTGCTTTCTTTCCCATCTAGATAAGGTAGATGCTTCTTTTTGTTGGCTTCTGTGTCATCCACCGTTATTGACCACTAGTTGTTTCCTTTGCACCTCTGTGTAAACAGGGTTATCTACTTGACCTCGTTTCCATTGTGACCTTTTGTTGCACTGCACAAAACACTTTTGTTTTAAGAGTGTTTTGTGCAGTTCAACCAAAACGTCACACCGACAACGTTTCTTGATTGCTTGATCTTAGTGGAACTGCACAAGAGGAGATCTTACTTCCTATCCGTGTTGGCAAATTTGGTTCAGATCTTCTTCTTGTGAGTTGTTTGAATTCCACATCATGAGAGGTCAATACTAGCCTTCTTTCACATGATTCTGCAGTGTGCTTTCATATGTTGTGCTATTTGTATGGTAATGTTGCTTGATTTTAGTGAACTGCACAAATGGAGACAAGACTTCCAATCTGTATGTGCACCGTAATATCCCATTGAGGTAAGATAAGGATATTTCACAACTGTTGGCCTCTATTTTGCCACTTTCATCAAAAAATTAATGTCATTGTTTAGTGCTATATTTGTGCTCCCTAATTGACATGCCAAATCTTACATTGAAGGCGAAGCTTGTCTGTTATTGAACCAAGTGATGAAGGGGAAGAACAAGCGTAAAAACAAAAGTCAACTCCAGGCGCTCTAATGAAGCACTGGAACTGTGATGACACAAGTAATGATATAGTTTTGCATCTTAATTTATTGCTATGGCTGGAACGAGCAATTTTTTTGCCACTGATTTGATGACACTCTTAATGTAATATGTAATTATCTCTACTTGTGCAAAAAGGGATCTTCTTTGAAGATACCATATATTTTAGTGGAACTGCACAAAAAGATGTTGGAAACATTAAACTAATCGAGGAGTATATAGTAAGCATGGCCACCATAGTAGATAACAACAGATGGTTCCGGAGAAGTGCTTGATCTGTATGCTCTACACAATAAGCCTCCTGACAAAGGTTGGTACTCGCCCACTATCCATATGATTGAGCTTTGTCATCTCTATTGGTGTTGTGCTACTGTTTAGATACTGTCATGAAAAAGTGGTATTGTCCTTGACAAGTGCTTCATCCGTGCTGTTTTAAATATTTCCTTTTCTTTTTTTCGAGCAAATAGGGATGCTAGCATTTAGTTGTCCTCTTGTCTTTGCACAACAGGATCATCTTCCTCTGAAGAACAATATGGAGTACGTGAAGTGACTAGTTCTGATTATGCCAGGATGAAGAAGCCCTGTCTATCTTCTCATCAGAAGGAGCAGTTGAAGGATGGTTACATTACTCCCCACAAGACCAAACTAACTTCAGCTCAGAAGGACTGACAAATCTCCATTTTTTGATGTGATGCGCGAGTACAATGTTGTTCTAGGATTCTCATCAGAAGGAGTTGTTGAAGGATGGTTACATTACTCCCCACAAGACCAAACTAACTTCAGCTCAGAAGGACTGACAAATCTCTATTTTTTGTTGTGATGCACGAGTACAATGTTGTTCTAGGATTCTTTCTGGTGAGTTCCATTTTTCTAAAAGTGTGATCTACATAGACCATGTAGGTGCCTGTTTAAACTGTCAATTCATAGTACAGTTTGCTTTATACTAATCACTTTTTTTGTATTTGTGCAAACAGGGGTGATCAGCTTGATTTCAATGGGAACTGCACAAAATGTTCATGAATACATCGAATCATTCATTTCCACCACAAGAAAGGAGGTGCTGATAAGTTCAAGGCATTGGAACATATAAGGGGAAATCATACAAGCTACGCGCGAATTTGGCTGATTTTGGTGGAACTGCACAAAAAGAACAGCTGGTTTATTTAGCACGAGGTGCCATGTCAATGTCCAAACTGATGGCAAACCCTGCCCATTCCACAATCGTAGGCATTTGATATTTTGGAATGGGACAACCTTGTAAAATTTTGCTCATTGATTTTAAGACATGCGTTTGATATTTTCGAATGGGACACCCTTGCTGTCAGCAGCGTCGATCAATTTTTTCTTTATTCTTTAGTTGTGAAGTAAATATTGCCTTTGACATGTGAGTCGCTAAGATGCATAGTCATCAAGTGTTTTGAATGTTCTCTATGAATTGCCAACCCTTTGTGTTTGATTGCAATGTACAGAAACGCTAAAAAGCTCCTCAAACTCTTTGTATTCCTTCTGTTCCTTTTTACTTCGCACATTGTGAAAGTGCATACTTTTTTGTATAAGATTGGTCAAAGTAGAGATACTTTGACCGCAGACAAAACTTGTATGCAGACTAGAAAGGACCGGAGGGAGTACATGTGAAACTGCTGCAAACAAGGTGATCACCTTGGGAATAATGCTAGTACGTACTGTTTTGCATGTTCATCCAATGCCAGTGATACAGGAATTCGAACTAATAGAAATAAATTCATTCATACACGATCAGATTTCATTACATTTCATACATTCTTCAACTAAAAAGGGGTGCGCTGGAGGTATAATTAATTAACCGAAGCTACCCACCTGTGTCCCGCTGAGCCGAATAGAAGCTTCAGTGACTTAACTGCAGGTGAAGTTGCGTAACTGACATGTGGCCTGTTGGGCCCACATGTCAGTCAGCCAACTGCAACAGCAGTTAAGTAGAAGCAGCATTCTTCTCCAGCATAGATAACCGACCATCAATGGTCAACCCGCCTAGCTTGGCTTCAACCGGAGGGTAGCAGCGGTGGCCTTGCTTGGACCCGAGCGGCGGCGACATACCGTGTTCCACTCTTCCTCTTTTTCTATGTGGCGCGGCCTCATTGGCAGCGGGGCGGGGCCTCGGTGGAGCCGGCGATGTCCTCTGTCTCGTTGCCGGCGGGTGGAGCCTCAGCAGAGTGGTGGAAATCCTCCCCCTCATTGCCGGTAGGGTGGGGCCTCAGCTGAGCCGGCGATGTCCTCTGCCTCGTTGTTGGCAGGGCGGGGCCTCGGCGGAGCTGGCGGTGTCCTCTGCCTCCTTGTTGGTGCCGCGGGGCCTCGGCGGAGCAGGGCCATGTCGAAACCAGCGGAGCGGGCACTCGTTGGAGCTGGCATTGTCCTCTGCTCCGTCCTCGGTCTCGCCAAACAGCGCCTCGCCCGCTTTATCGCCCTCTTTGTAGGCGGCCGCAGCCTCTGCCACCCGCATGCGGTACCGCCAGCGCTCAAGGCGGCCCTCGCCAGCGGAGCAGTACGAGTCGAGCAGCGCCTCCTGCTCCGCCCGCTCTGTGGCGATCTGCTCCTCCGCCTGCAGGTGCTCCTTGAGGAGATGGTGGTTGTAGGCAGCATCGGCCTGCGCCTCTCGGAACTGCTCCTCACGCATCTGCCTCACCATGTCCGTATATTGGGCACGGGCCTCACTGATGGTCATGGTACAATGCACCGGCGAGGATGGCGTGGAGCAGGGGGTTGGCGCCGGATCGTCGACTACCATGTTCTCCATTGGGACGTCGTCGTCTTCCGGTTGTCTGCCGGCCAGTCGGTCGGCAGCAATGGCTGCCATCTCCTTGTGGTCCGTCGTCCGCCCGTCCCGAAGAGCGCTGGAGAGCGAGGAAGCCATTGTGGGCAGTAGTGGTGTTGACAGGAGAAAGGGAACGGATGCGAATGACTGCCGCTATGGCTGGCGCAGCAGTTTATATAGCAATGGTGGGCAACGGAGGGACGGACGTGTGGCGTTGGAGTAGCCGCCTCGGCAACCGCATATCATTAATGTGGGCTACAGATGGACGGACGGACGACACTTGTGTCGTTTGAAGGCGGAGCAATCGCCTGCACCAGGAAGCGGGGTAGGCGGCGCTTACTGTTTCGGGCGGAAAGCGCGCGCGGGCGAGGAGATGACTTTACTTGGATTGGATAACAATGGGGATCCACCAGGGCCATAGCCTCACGTACGCAAGTGCCTCCTTATTTTATATATATATATATATATATATATATAACTATAATTTATTTTGCTTCCTCCTGGTTTCCTGACATCACGGTCCCACACCATTGTCAACCTATGTACTCCCTCCTTTTCGGTTTATAGGGCTTATCTCAAAATTTTAGTTTTTCCATTTTACAAGGCTCAATTTGGTTGTTTTCCATCACATGTTCAGATTCCAAGGTGCATTAAATCATTGCATGCAAGTGTCGGATTTAGGGTTCCGGCAGACCCTTGAGGTTCGAACACTGGGGTGCGCGCGGAGGTTTCGCCTTCTACCTACCTGTTCCTTGCCGAATCGCTAGGATCTAAACTACGAGAAGAACAACACAAGAGACACAGGATTTATACTGGTTCAGGCCACCATTGTGGTGTAATACCCTACTCCAGTGTGTGGTGTGGTGGATTTCCTCTTGGGCCGATGATGAACAATACAAGGAAGAACAACCTCGCGAGGGTCTGTTCTTGTGGTGGTGGTGTCCCTTTTGAGGGGTTGATTCTAGATGCCTATCTTATCTTCAGCTTCCTATCCAGATCTCTCTCTTTGGCCGGCCGGATCGATCTATCTCCCTACCCTGTGGGTGGCTAGTCCTATTTATAGGCGAAGGCCCTGGGCCTCTTCCCAAATATTGAGCGGGAAGGGCGCCAACAATTGGCCAATTTGAAGGGGAACATCTAGTAGACTTATCCTGACTAAAGTTGGTCCTCGCCTGTCAAAGGCTCTGGTGGTGACGCCAACTTGGGCTCCACGGTGATCTCCATCCTGCCGTTGGACTGGTCTTGGTCTTGTTGCACCGAAATGGATGCCTTTGCTTGATGCTCTCACCTGCGCTTGCTCCCCTTGCACCAAAGAGGAAAGAAGAACACTGCGCGGGCTGGCGCCCGGCTGGCGCCCTTGGTCGTCATGGCTTGCATCATGGGCACCTCGCGAGGTACCCGCCTTGAACTCTCCACCTCCTCGTGAGCCAGCCTGACGAGGACGTGCCTGAGGAAGTTCCTCGCAGGGTCTTGAGCTTGTGCTGATGAAGATGGGTCGTGCTGGGCACTGTTTGAGCCACCCCGCAGGCCGCAGGTAGGCAAGTCTGGGGACCCCTGTTCCCAGAATGCTGATAGTAGCCCCCGGGCCCAAGGCGCGCCCGGACTTGGCCGAGCAGAGAGGCGAAAGGGCAAGTGTGAAGCGTCGCGGGCCCTAACAGCCTGCGGCCTTGGGCGCCGCGTGGCGGTTGATTGGATGTGGGCGGCTCCGCTCCCTCATGACGCCTCGGCAACTGCATGAACTGACAAGTCCCTGCATGCTAAAACGGGTCATGATTACCTGTGATCATGGAAGCCGACGGTTGGCCTCCTCTGGCTTTAAGTACGGCACGCCGCGTGCCCTTCCAGTTCATCCCCTCTTGCTTCTCCATCTTCCTCATGGCCCCTCCAAGGAGGCTCTCGGCCGCAGGGAAGGAAAAAGCTCGCCAGGCTGAGCCTGCCTCAACTCCGCCCAAGCGCGGTCGCGGCCGCCCTCGCAAGCACCCCGTGGCCTCCATGACAGTTCCCCGTGACCGCGGAGGTGATCTCCCGTGCGGCGACGGGCGGCCGGCCGTGGCCGGGGGGCGTGTCCCGGCCGTGCGGCCCCCAAGGCCGCGCTCTCGCACTACGGAGGTGCTGCTGGAGTTTGTTGTGTGGGCAGCGGAGCCGGCCAGCGCCCGGCTTCAGCTCCCTCGCTTCTTCCTAGGTGAGCTCCCGGCTGGCGCCCCGGGCGGCCTCTGGCTCTAGGCAGATGGCTGCTGCAGCCGGGCCTCGTGGGCTTCGCTGGAGGTCTTCGCGTCCGGGAGCCTGGCCTTGACCCGCGGCTGGCAGACGTTTTCCCGCGCGCGAGGCCTGAGCCGCCGGTGCACCCTGCACTTCAAGTTCGACGGTGACGCCACCCTCTACGTGAGGGTGTTTGGGGAAGATGGTCGCCGCGCTGGGTGCTTCCCTGAAGACGACGGCCACGGCCGGGGACCCAGCCCCGGCGAGGATGGAGAGGGCAGCGAGCGCGTGGCTAGTGGCGCCCAGGATTCCTCAAGCTTCACTGGTTCCTCTTCGGCTAGCGACTCTTCTAGCAGCGGCCGCGGTCTGCCTCCGCGCCGTCGTGCCTGCTTGGAGGGCGGTAGCGGGTCCGCCCACCGTCGCACCCTGGTGAAGCGCGAGAGGGAGTCCGCCTGAGCTCCAGAGGGAGCTCGGGCCCGGCGCCTGGTGAGCTTTGCCTGATTTGTTCCCCCTTCTCCTTTCTCCTGCGCAAAAAGACAACTATGCGGGGGCCCCGTGGGGGCGTGTTTGTGTTACCGTTGTCAATCATCGTAATGTTTCCGTTATTCTGGTATTGTTCCTTCTTGTTGAACGCCTGCGCTTAGGTAATCCCCAGCCTTGGCCATGGGGCGACCGACCCGGTTCCTGTATTCGTGCCGCGGTGCCCGTGAGGCACGGACTAGAGGAACACTCCTGTTAAGGGGCCCGGGTCGTGAGGTCTTGACCAAAAGGATCGAAACACTCGCGAGGGCGCTAAGGCAGTCCCATCGCGAGACCTTGCGCGAGAGAAATCGGGGTCGGAGGGCAAAAAACCGAAGAGCCAAAAGTCAAAAGACAGCGACAGTTTCAATAGAACTTCAAATGAGAATGAACTAGCCAACTGCAGAAAGCAAATGAAAAAGCCGCGTCCGGCAACTAGTCTAGTCTTCGACGTCTTCTCACCAGCGCGGAGCTAAGTGCTGGCACTGGGCGTGGGAGGGAGCCCCAGGGCCTGAGGCCGGCGCTCCTGAGACTCCGGGGAGTGTACAACCCCAACTCATTATTACATGAGAGTGTCACGGGCGGCGAGCTTCACAGGTGTTGGCCTTCTTCACAGGCTCCGGGCCTTTCTTCAGGGAAGCAAGCTTCACGGGCATTGGCCCTCTTCACAGGCTCCGGGCCTTTCCCAAAAAGATGGTCTTCACAGGCGTTCGCCTTCTTCACAGGCTCCAGGCCTTTTCCAAAAAGATGGTCTTCACAGGCGTTCGCCTTCTTCACAGGCTCCGGGCCTTTTCCAAAAAGATGGTCTTCACAGGCGTTCGCCTTCTTCACAGGCTCCGGGCCTTTTCCAAAAAGATGGTCTTCACAGGCGTTCGCCTTCTTCACAGGCTCCGGGCCTTTTCAAGGGTAAAACCTCCGGAGGTGCTGGATGTTCCACGCGTTCTAGACTGGCACCCCCTCCTGAGTCTGCAAGCGCGCGGAGCCGGGCCTGGAACATGAACAACCTTGAACGGGCCCTCCCACATGGGAGAGAGCTTATGAAGTCCCTCCCTGGAGAGAACCTGCCTGAGCACGAGGTCCCCTACCTCGAGAGTCCTGGGGCGGATGTTGCGGCAGTGGTATCGCCGCAGTGCTTGTTGATATCTTGCCGCTCGCAGTGCGACTTCTCGGCGACGCTCCTCCCCCAGCATGAGGTCCATCGCCCGCATGGCGTCCTGCTGCGCTTCGTTGAACGCCAGGACCCGCGCGGACCGATGTCTGACCTCGTGAGGGAGGACCGCTTCGGCTCCATAGACCAAGAAGAAAGGGGTCTCTCCGGTCGGCTTGGTTGCGGTCGTGCGGAAGGACCACAACACGGATTGGAGGTCGTCGTACCAGCCTCTGCTGCAAGCCTCCAGCTTCTTCTTGAATGTTCTGGTTTTGAGGCCCCTCAGGACCTCCGCATTGGCCCGCTCGGCCTGGCCGTTGCTTCGGGGGTGCGCCACTGAAGCATAGCATATCTGTGTTCCAAGGTTAGCACAGTATGTTTTGAAGAGGTTGCTGGTGAACTGCAAACCGTTGTCGGTGATGATGCGGTTCGGCACCCCGAACCGGCTCACGATGCCCTTGATGAACTTGACCGCTGAACCCGCGGGGATGGTGCGGACGGCTTCTACCTCGGCCCACTTGGTTAATTTGTCCACGGCGATGTAGAGGTAGCGATAGCCCCCTGGTGCCTGGGGAAACGGGCCCAGGATATCAAGCCCCCAGACTGCGAATGGCCACGTGAGGGGTATGGTCTGCAGACCCCCCGCCGGCTGATGGATCTGCTTTGCATGGAATTGACACGCTTCGCAGGCCTTTACCAGTTCAATGGCGTCATTGAGCGCGGTAGGCCAATAGAAACCGCTTCGGAACGCCTTGCCCATGAGGGTTCGAGATGACGAGTGGTGCCCGCAGTCTCCACCGTGTATGTCCGCCAGCAGCTCTTTCCCTTGCTCCCTGGAGATGCAGCGTAAGGATACATCATTTGGTCGCTTCCGGTAGAGTTCCCCATCCCTGATGTAGTATGTTGTGGCCTGCCGCGCCACGCGCTCTGCTTCCTCCTCCTTCTCTGGCAAGATCCCTTGTGTCAGATAGCTTCGGAGCTACGTGACCCAACATCCCTCCTGAGGCTCCACTGTCAAGAGCAAACGCGCCCCTGAGGCCGGCCCGCAAACCGGGGCTCCTAAGGCTGGCAGCTGGGGGAGCTCCTCCCGAGGCTGCACCGCGCTTGACAGTGTTGGCGTGGCCGAGGGCTTGAAGAGCCGCTCCTTGAAGATGCCAGGCTCCGGAGGCAGCCGCCTGGACACCCGTTTGGCGATGTCGTCGGCCTCCTGATTGGTGCCACGGGGCACATGCTGTAACTCCAGCCCCCAGAACTGCTTCTCCATCCTGCGGACCTCAGCAAGGTAGGCTTCCATGTGCTCATCCCTTGGCTCGTATACTTTGTTGGAGAAGTTGACGAGGAGTTGTGAATCACCTTTGATGGTAAGGCACTTTACTCCGAGGGCGGCCGCGGCCTTCAGGCCCGCTATCAGGCCTTCATATTCTGCTATATTGTTGGAGAACTTTTCTCCGTGTTGGAAACAGAGCTGCACGGCGTAGTAGAGCTTGTCTTGGGTAGGAGATATAAGTACCGCGCCAGCCCCCGCGCCATTCCTGGAGAACGCCCCATTGATGAGGGTCCTGGTGACAGCCACCTGGCAGATGGTGGGGGTGCACAACATCGGGATCGCACCCGAGCAGGCCGAGTTGGAGGGGTGGTCTTCCGAACTGAAGGCTAGCCTGGCCTGGGGCTCCGGCCGGTCCCGGGAAGCCCCCTGCCATGCGGAGGTGGCGCCGACCTGGCGGATGAACGGCTTGACATGGTGACTGGAGGGCGGCGTCTGCGAGCCGCCCAGGAGGGCCGCGACGACCGGGGAGGCTGGAGCGGCGTGGCGGGCGAGGAAGAGGTTGCGCGGCTCTTCCCAAGAGGCCACGGAGGGATGCAGGGGCGATACTCGTTGCTCGTTCCCCGCCGAGCCGGTGGCGGTGTTGACGGCGGGCGACGGTGAGCGATGAGGGCACGCGCCGACGGGAGCCGTCCAGGCGACTTGAGTGGCGCGAGCAGCCCGACGAGCGTCAGCCATGGGCGCGACGGTCGGAGAAGAGGAGGGCGACGGAAGGCGAATTCCGGCGCACCCCTACCTAGCGCGCCAAATGTCGGATTTAGGGTTCCGGCAGACCCTTGAGGTTCGAACACTAGGGTGCGCGTGGAGGTTTCGCCTTCTACCTACCTGTTCCTCGCCGAATCGCTAGGATCTAAACTACGAGAAGAACAACACAAGAGACACAGGATTTATACTGGTTCAGGCCACCATTGTGGTGTAATACCCTACTCCAGTGTGTGGTGTGGTGGATTGCCTCTTGGGCCGATGATGAACAATACAAGGAAGAACAGCCTCGCGAGGGTCTGTTCTTGTGGTGGTGTTGTCCCTTTTGAGGGGTTGATTCTAGATGCCTATCTTATCTTCAGTTTCCTATCTAGATCTCTCTCTTTGGCCGGCCGGATCGATCTATCTCCCTACCCTGTGGGTGGCTAGTCCTATTTATAGGTGAAGGCCCTCGGCCTCTTCCCAAATATCAAGCGGGAAGGGCGCCAACAATTGGCCAATTTGAAGGGGAACATCTAGTACACTTATCCTGATTGAAGTTGGTCCTCGCCTGTCAAAGGCTCTGGTGGTAACGCCGACTTGGGCTCCATGATGACCTCCATCCTGCCGTTGGAACGGTCTTGGTCTTGTTGCACCGAAATGGATGCCTTTGCTTGATGCTCTCGCCTGCGCTTGCTCCCCTTGCACCAAAGAGAAAAGAAGGACACTGCGCGAGCTGGCGCCCGGCTGGCGCCCTTGGTCGTCATGGCTTGCGTCATGGGCACCTCGCGAGGTACCCCGCCTTGAACTCTCCGCCTCCTCGTGAGCCAGCCTGACGAGGCCGTGCCTGAGGAAGTTCCTTGTCATCCGCCCCGCAAGGCTTGGCTCCTCGTGAGGGTCTTGAGCTTGTGCTGATGAAGATGGGCCGTGCTGGGCCCCCTTTGAGCCACGCCGCAGGCCGCACGCAGGCAAGTCTGGGGACCCCCGTTCCTAGAAGGCCGACAACAAATATTAAGCAAAAAATGACCAATACATGTACTTTATGCATGCATGCATTGCAATTAATGCATTGATAAACATAATTTTTTGAGGATAACAAGAGCATTAATTAGGTGCTTTTGCAAAACTACAAAAATTATTCCACCACTCGCCATCTACCTTGATTGGTACAATTTTTCAATTGAGCACTATAAAACTGGAAAGGAGGGAGTATTCAATAAAGGAGAGAATTGCACAAGAAGCAGACGACAGCTGGGACCAAGCAGCTCGAGCAGTATTTTTGTTTTTGAGGTGTGAGCACTGCAGAGTTTTTCGATGTTTAGCCCAGATATTAATTGTTCTCCTCTGAACAACAATGAAAACATGGCTGCAGGTATTACCTGGGCGAGTTGTGGCCCGTCTAACTCAGGCCAGATATCCAGCCTAGATATTAATTTATTTCAAGCTGAAAATGGCTAGCCCAGCTATACTTTTTTTAGGAATGCCCATGCAAGGTCAAGTTGTTATTTTCCGCCCCGCTGGGCTGCAAATCTTTTCTAGGAGGGATGCATTAGGCTTAACAAGAAAGTGGGCTTTAAGAAATAATAAATGGGATGTAATTATAAAAATTGGGCAGTAACTATAAAAAAATGCACCAAACACGTAATTACTTTATAAAATATTATTTTTGGATATTGAAAATTTTAATTTCATTAATTGTTGCAAGCGCAATGTTTCGTTGGATTTTTATGTAATATAAATTTATATTGAAATTGTATTTAATCTGACTAGAAATTTCGGGATAAAAATATTTCGGATCCCATCAAAATGTGGGAAATTTTATTGAATTCTGTTTTGAACGGTTGGTTGAAATGGACTGTACTTTTAACAAACTGTAAATGGGCTGTAGTAAATTCCATTAGAATTCAAAAATGGGCTACACATTCTTACAAATCTCAAATGGGCTATAAGTTCTCTGCCACACACTTCTGGCCTTACTAAGTTGACGCGTCCCCTAAAAAAAGAGAGTTGACGCGTATGCAAGGCTTTGTCAACTTATAGTCAACACACGGTTCTAGCAGCAGTGGTCGTTGGATGTCCATCCAACGGATGCCGTGCTTCTTCTTCAATCTCGAATATTCTAGCTTCACCCGCCCAAAAAATGATTCCCCCCTAACATCTGGGGTGCACCATTTCGGAAGCTGACCTGTGGGCCTACTATTTGACGTACCAAGGGTTTTGTCAACTTAGTCAATATAAACGATTCTAGCTCCAGTGACCATACGATGTCCATCCAACGATCGTCGTGCTTCTTCAACCTATGGTCTTCTTGCTCCAGCCGCCCAAAGCAGCGCCGGTCGTGCCGCCTGCTCCTGCCTCCCGTGGCCGGCTATGCTGCCGCGGAGGCCTCACTACCCCCTACTACTCCCACCGCTGGTCGGGCCATCCCTCCACTCACCCACACCCCCTGTTATTCTGCGGCGACGACAGCCTCACACCGCAGCCGAACCAGTGAACCCTCGTACTCCCCTCCGCGTGTGCATCCACTGTCGCGTCTTCCTCGGCTCCGCGTCGTCCCCTTCCTAGGCCTCACCGTCGTCCACCGCCGTATTGCTCTCGGCGCGGCGTGGTCAACGTGGTCAAGGAATGACTTCCATCGGGCATGGACTGTACGTGGAGAGGCTGACAGCTGGGTCCATGGCCGCAGCAAGAAAGTGCCTCCTTATTATGCGGAAAATAATGATACCTTCAACTGACAGTAGGGACCCACCGGACGGGCCACTATATTTCACGAAAAAACCTTTCCCCCCTGACTGCTGGGACCCACCAGCTACATCTTCGCTTGCAAGGAAGTGTGTTCGGGCAAAAAAAAAAACGATTCGCCCCCCTGACTGCTGGGACCCACCAGCTACATCTTCGCACGCAAGGAAGTGCCTGATAGTCGGGACCCACCTGGTCGAAGCGTACGTAGTGTTGTCATTCTGGTCGCGGACGTGTATGTACATATATATTGGTCGATCTAGAGGCACACACATAGCATGTACACGTACGTACATCGGCCAGTGTGCAAGAAAGAAAATATGGCCACGTATGTGTACATACGGGCGGGGTCTCGAACGCCTACTCGCGCATACATACGGCCAGGGCTCGTGTACATGGCTGGGTCGGAACAGAGAAACAACGTCGTCGTCATGTTCATGGGGAGCCAACCGGCTGGGTCAGAACGTAATGCATCGTCGTGTTCATCGGGAGGGCTTGGACGGAACAGGCGATGGAAACGAGGCCTGGCATACCACAGAATGGAAGAAACGACCTTGTGTTCGACTGGCCACGTTCGAAACGGGATCCTGTTCATCAGGAGGGGTCGGGCGTACCGCAAAACGGAGGAAACGGACCTCCTACGGTCAAAACGAGGGTCCTGTTTATCAGGAGGGGTGTGGCTTACCGCAAAACGGACGAAACGGACTTGTGTTGGAGCGCTACGGTCAAAACGGGGGTCCTGTTCATCGGGAGGGGTGTGGCGTACCGCAAAACGGGACTCCATGGGATACTGTTCATCTCCACCGTCGACCTCCTCCAGCCTCCACGGGCTACTATTCATCCACCGTCGACCTCCTCCAGCCTCCACCTGCGACTGTTCATCCACGGGCTCCTATTCATCCAGCCTCCACCACGCGCTACACCACCGGCTATAGTTCAACCACCCCTCTCCACGGGCTCCTATTTAACCACCCCTCCACGGGCTACTGTTCATCCACCCCTGCACCGTCTACTGTTCATCCAGCCCTCCACGGGGTCCAGTTCATCCAGCCCCAACCGGCTCGAACGATCGGGGTCCTGTTCATCCAGAGGCAACGCCACGGGTCCTGTTCATCCACTCCCACCGCTCACTGTTCATCCAAACCTCCCTGTAGATGTCAAAACCGGCGGCTCTCGGGTAGGGGGTCCCAAGTTGCGCGTCTTAGGATCAATGGTAACATGAACATGGGATTTTACCCAGCTTCGGGCTCTCTTGATGAGATAATACCCTACATGCTGCTTGATTGACTTTAATGAGTATAGGGGTTACAAGAGTTGATCTACCTCGAGATCATATGTTGTGGTCTAAACCCTAGAGGTATGGTGAGTAATGTGAAGGAAATATGCCCTAGAGGCAATAATAAAGTTATTATTTATTTCCTTATATCATGATAAATGTTTATTATTCATGCTAGAATTGTATTAATCGGAAACATAGTACATGTGTGAATACATAGACAAACATAGTGTCACTAGTATGCCTCTACTTGACTAGCTCGTTGAATCAAAGATGGTTACGTTTCCTAGCCATAGACATGAGTTTTCATTTGATTAACGGGATCACATCATTAGGAGAATGATGTTATTGACTTGACCCATTCTGTTAGCTTAGAAAACGATCATTTAGTATGTTGCTGTTGCTTTCTTCATGACTTATACATGTTCCTATGACTTTGAGAGTATGCAACTCCCGTTTACCGGAGGAACACTTTGTGTGCTACCAAACGTCACAACATAACTAGGTGATTATAAAGGTGCTCTACAGGTGTCTCCGAAGGTACATGTTCGGTTGGCATATTTCGAGATTAGGATTTGTCACTCTGATTGTTGGAGAGGTATCTCTGGGCCCTCTAGGTAATACACATCACTTAAGCATTGCAAGCATTGCAACTAATGAGTTAGTTGCGGGATGATGAATTACGGAACGAGTAAAGAGACTTGTCGGTAACGAGATTGAACTAGGTATTGAGATACCGACGATCGAATCTCAGGCAAGTAACATACCGATGACAAAGGGAACAACGTATGTTGTTATGCGGTCTGACCGATAAAGATCTTCGTAGAATATGTAGGAGCCAATATGAGCATCTAGGTTCCGCTATTGGTTATTGACCGGAAATGTGTCTCGGTCATGTCCACATAGTTCTCGAACCCGTAGGGTCCTCACGCTTAAGGTTTCGATGACAGTTATATTACGAGTTTATATGTTTTGATGTCGCGAAGGAGTTCGTAGTCCCGGATGAGATCGGGGACATGACGAGGAGTCTCGAAATGGTCGAGACGTAAAGATCAATATATTGAACGACTATATTCAGACTTCGGAAAGGTTCCGAGTGATTCTGGTATTTTTCGGAGTACTGGAGAGTTACAGGAATTCGCCGGGGAGTATATGGGACTTATTGGGCCATACGAGAATAGAGGAGAGAGGCCGAAGGAAACGCGCAGCCCCCCTCTGGTCCGAATTGGACAAGGGGTGCAGCCCCTTTTTCCCTCCTCCTCTCCCCCTCTTTCCCCCATTCTCCTACTCCAACAAGGAAGGAGGGAGTCCTACTCCCGGTGGCAGTAGGACTCCCCTTGGCGCGCCCCCTCCTAGGCCGGCCGCCCCCTCCCCCCTTGCTCCTTTATATACGGGGGCAGGGGGCACCTCTAGGCACAACAACAATTGATCCTTGAGATCTCTTAGCCATGTGCGGTGCCCCCCTCCACTATAGTCCTCCTTGATAATATTGTAGCAGTGCTTAGGTGAAGGCCTGCGATGGTAGAACATCAAGATCATCACCACGCCGTCGTGCTGACGGAACTCTCCCTCGACACTCGGCTGGATCGGAGTTCGAGGTACGTCATCGAGCTGAACGTGTGCTAGAACTCGAAGGTGCCGTAGTTTCAGTGCTTGATCGGTCGGACCGTGAAGACGTACAACTACATCAACCGCGTTGTTCAAACGCTTCCGCTTTCGGTCTACGAGGGTACGTGGACACACTCTTCCCGCTCGTTGCTATGCATCGCCATGATCTTGCGTGTGCGTAGGAATTTTTTTGAAATTACTATGTTCCCCAACATAATGTCCTCCTCTATCGACTAGCCTGGCCTCGGCTTATATAATGTACCAGAGGCCTAGGATAACAAGAGTCCTAGCCGAATACACCGGTGGGGAGGAGTCCTTGTCTTGATCACCAAGTCTTGTGGAATCTTCCTTGTATGCGGCAACTGTCTGAACTGGCCCCTGAGTATACGGCCATGGGGGTCCTTCGCCCAATCTAACTGATCGGGAGATGACATGGTGAGTACCCCCTAGTGCAGGACACCGTTAGTAGCCCCCTGAACCGGTCTTGAAGTTGGGGATGCTCCTCGATTCTTCCAAACTGTTCTTCATCTTCGATCGTCGGTCTTGAAAACTGGTTCAACAAATCTTCTCATCTTCGATCTTGAGGATCGCCGAAGTAAATCCGAAGAGTTTACACGTCAGGTATCTGAGGAGCCCCTTTAAATTTCCGGCCTTTATCAATGCCTTGTTATTTTTATGCCACACCTCGGCTTTGAAGTTATTCCCGGGCGGCAGTGTCCTCTTGCATCCGAGATCCAACGCCAGATTGCATTCGAGGTATCTTTTGCAGCCAAGCACCAACGCCGGACTACTTCCGAGCTCCAACGCCGGAATGTATCCGAAATCCAACGCCGGACTGTGTCCAAGCTCCAACGCCGGACTGTATCCGAGCTCCAACGCCGGACTGTATCCAAGCTCCAACGCCGGACTGTATCCGAGCTCCAACGCAGGACTGTATCCGAGATGTCATAGATCATCTTGGTTCAAAAAAGTTGAAGGAGTTTAGCCGAGCTTAATGCCGGAAATGTACTCTATGGAGCCAGCCACTAGCGTCTGAGCTTTATGCCGGACTGCTTCCGGGGTGTCTATTGTAGTCGAGCACCAATGCCGGACTGTATCCGAGGTGGTGCACCACCTCGGCCTTGGGCTCATTTTTATAAATTTAATTCCGAATTATGCAATGTAATCTTTGCCGAGATGTATAACCAGTAGCCCTCAAGGTGCATCTTGGCCTAATATCCGGGATGCACCTGAAGGAAAAAAAATCAAACCGCCGACCCTAGTAGCCCCTGAGACTCAGGTCGATTCATAAAATCAACCTGAGGATCAATTCCCAGCTCGGCAGCATACTTAGGAATAGAAACACAGTGTGCAAAGTCCTCGAGACGTAGGTTGGGTGCGGCCGACCAACCTGAGGATAATAATCTCCTCAAAAACTATATTGCACTTTAAATTTTCTGCATCGGATTGTCAATGAAGTAGCCCCTGAGACACTGGTCGGGTGGCAACACCAGATCAGGGGATCGATGTACCCCTTTAATATTTGTAAATAATAAGCACGAAGCCCAGTAGCCCCCGAGCCTTAATGTGGGCACGGGTTATGTGTAATGATTCTATGTATCCAAGTACTTTACATCATCAATGCTCGGATCCACATTGTACAAAACCTTGTTGACCAACCATCGGCTTCAACCTCCTCGGCCAGCAGCCGAGGAGTGTTTGTCCCACTTTATAAAGCCTTTATGAGGGCAAAGATTTACGGCAAACAAGGCAATCCGGTCATACAGTTTTATAAACAAAGGTACGCAGCGAGACATGTTATATTACTGTTTAACATAAGAAACATTGTCCAAAGAAAATAGTCCCACTATCGGTTCCTTTCTTTGGGTTTTCATGCTAAGCATGATCATGAAACCTCAGCTCCGATCAATGTGGGAGGAAAATACTGAGTAGTTCGAGGAAGGCTTCCAAACTCTATGGTCTAAAAGAACCCAAATTTTCACTTCCGCTGCGACCGTTTATAGTCTGAAAGTCGCCCATCGTTTGCTTCTACCCCCTTTTAGATGCTACACAGGGTGTTTCCGAAATAACAAAACAACCCTTAACCGACGTCTCGGTGCCCGAAGGCCGTTGTGTTAGCGGAAACGAGGCAATCAGATATGCGGGCTTTATAACTTTCACTTAGTCATAGGAGCTTAAAGTTGGGAGGCCAGCAAGTAGCCCCCCGCTTAGTGTTCGGCGACAGCCGAGGTCAAGCCGTAAACACTTCGGCCAATGTTATGAACGACCCATCATTTAATACAGTCATCGGATTGGTGACTAGTTTACGCTTATTGTGACAGTCAGTTTTCGGCTTTCTCCACTGAGGTGCTTAACCATGTGAGCTGGAAGCACAATCGCAGTGGTTCTCCCTTTGCACATGTAGCCGAACAAAGCAGAACGTAGGAGGCAAGCACAGGAGCCGGGCAACCCAACTATTGACCTAATACACAATTTGAAAATGATGCATATGTAGCAATATCCAAGAATTTTAGCCGAATCTGTAAAGGTGTCCGGCGTTGCACTGCGAGATTTATGCGGAAAATACACAAATAGTTGAAAAGTGCCACAGGATTGGAAAACCAAAAAACGTCAGTAAAAACTCGACGTCCGAACTAGATCAATTGTTCGGTGCCAATCAGAACATTGGTCTTAGAAAAAAATGTGCTTTTGTCGTGCTTTAACATGACACATCCTATCTCAAGACTTCAAGTGGGTCAGCCTACGGCTTCAACCTCCTACTTATCATTAGGGCAGTTTAGTAAACTTTAGCGGCTTTGATAGGGAATTAGGCTCCTCGGCTATTGACCACACACCCGTGTCGAAAAAAGGAGTGATAGAAAAAAGACTTTGCAACGACTAGGAAGAAGAAAAATTATTATAAAATATCTCACATAAATTTAAGAACCCCCGAGTGACTTGGGTAAAAGAATTTTATGTTATAATGATTGTGTGTCACGAAGTACATATGTCATATCTGTGTTCATCCGAACTTTAAATGCGTCTTAACCGACCATTGGCTTCGCCCTCTTCAGTCAAGGACCGGAAAGTATTATGTACTCCACCTGTCGAGAATATCGACGATGTTTCCGATAACCAGGCAATCACGCCATAAGGCTGTAACAGACAAAGCGCGCTCAAGGAACTTATGCTATATTACTAACAAAGTGTAAGAAGCATCTTCGAAGAAAATAGTACCCCCACCGATACCTTTCTTTGGTTGCTCATTGTTATTATGAGACTTGTGCAATAGATTTTTTTGTACTCATGAGTTCCGTTGTGTGTTGACCATGATTGAAAACAATAAGAGCTCTAGCTTTCGGCTTCACGCAGTCTGAGGTCAGAGCTCAGATGACCTGGTCGTGAGAATCACAAAGGTGCTCCCTTTTCTCCCTAGCCAAGCAATCGGGAATATAGGGGTAAGCACAAGAGCCAGGCAACCCAGCTTGCTGAACAACTTAAGTCAATATGGTGCATATTGTGACGTAATACACGAACAAGGAATGAAGCCGTACAAGTATAATCATATGAAAGAGGAAAGGCTTCATAAAGGAAGCCCCCAAGTTCACGAGGTATTTGAATTTGTGTGTCACAAATAAAGTTGTGACAAGGAATTTTTTCACAAACAACTTTTTGCCAAAAAAGGCTAAAGCTTGGTCGGACCAAACAAAATTTAAAACTGAAAGTTTCTGAGCATGAAAGAGACTTAGCTGGTTGATATGTTCAGCATTGATGACACGGTCCGAGCTTGATGCGGGACAAGGTTCCAGCCTCTAGGCTGGTTCCGAGGTGGCCGAGCAGAGAATTCGGCACTCCGAGAAGATGAAGCCCCTAGTCCAGCCGCGGTAATGGAAATGATGATCCGAAGAAATTGAGCTCGGCCCCCGTGGAGTGATGTTGTCGAGCTGGTTTGACACCGGCGCGACGGTGAAGATCGTATTGTAATAATACTTTTAATACTAGTAGGGTGTGTTTGAGAATAGAACACAATACCCCATATGAAAACGTCCTTCAAAAAGGATGTCCGAAATCCCGTTCATAAAAAAGATGAACTCGGGTCGGATTCGTTCTCACGCAGAAAACAGATCCGAAAAAGTGATGCACTAATCGGAAGGTTCCCGTAGTTTGGACGGTCGGGTCGAGCTAAATTTTTGGCAGGTGGTAGATATGGGAATTCCACAGCCGATCAACGGTTGGATCTTCCAAAGGACGTCCGAGCTAGATGCTAGACACCCCGCTCCAAACTCGTCCGGATTCTCGTCCAGATTCAACAGGGCTCCGGTATATCGGTGATTGCCGGAGATTCCTCCATCAGAACTCGACGAATTTTTTGCAAGGTTGTTGTAGACTTAATTCCGCACAATTCCACCGAAGCAATCGTTTAGGCGACACTTGAGGAGGAGGTGGCTGCGGATACAAGTTTGATGTCCAGAAAAATAGCACGGTCACCCGAGGGCAATGTTGACATTGAGCCCCCGAGCTCCATGGATGACTCCTCCATGATCTTGATAGAGATCGGAGTTGATATTGATGAAGGCCCTCATCCGAACATGACGATCGGAGGTGGGGTGCAGTCCTCGGTTAAGCCAAGGTGACCAGTCGAGCTAGTGACGAAGAAGCCGACGTCGCAGTTGACCTGCAGTCGAGCCATTGATCCTTTTGCTGATCACACAGCGGAACTCTTAACGAAAGCACCAATGTCGGTGTCAAAACCGGCGGATCTCGGGTAGGGGGTCCCAAGCTGTGCGTCTTAGGATCAATGGTAACATGAACACGGGATTTTACCCAGCTTTGGGCTCTCTTGATGAGATAATAGCCTACATGCTGCTTGATTGACTTTAATGAGTATAGGGGTTACAAGAGTTGATCTACCTCAAGATCATATTTTGTGGTCTAAACCCTAGAGGTATGATGAGTAATGTCCACCTCTATCGACTAGCCTGGCCTCAGGTTATATAATGTACCATAGGCCTAGGATAAGATGAGTCCTAGCCGAATACGCTGGTGGGGAGGAGTCCTTGTCTTGATCACCAAGTCTTGTGGAATCTTCCTTGTATGTGGCAACTGTCCGAACTGGCCCATGAGTATACGACCATGGGGGTCCTCGGCCCAATCTAACTGATCGGGAGACGACGTGGTGAGTACCCCCTAGTCTAGGACACCATCAGCCCCCCGCAACGCTCACTGTTCATCTAGAGAGGCAGCATCGACCGGCTTCAGTTAGCAGCATGCAGTAGCGAAGGAATCACTCGATCGGGTTCAGTTAACAGCCATCGGTCGATTTCTCGGGTTTAGTAATGCGTAGCCTGCAGTGCAATCGCTCGGGTTGAGTTAGAGCCCAACGCCTCACTCGGGTTCAGTTAGAGCCAACGCCTCGCACACATGCGCGTACGTGTACGAGAGAAACGCGCATCGCTCGGCCCCCGACCACCCACCGTAACCGGGAACTCCCTGAAATTTTCCTCGCCCTCACTTCTACCACGGTTTTTTCCGTCATGGACGGCCCAAAGAATATCATGCAGCTACGTCTCCAGCCCGCCCATGATGAAAAGCCCATTTTCTGTCATGATTTTTTTCCATAGAAGTAGGAGCCCACCACATCTATGATGATACCGGGTTTTGTCACAATTATCATCATAGAAGTGTCATATGTATGATAGAAAAAAATTTCATTCGGCCCAAAATGTCATGGATGTGTCTTTTTTTTGTAGTGATTCCAAAGAACTCCGGCTTGCTATCGAGATGTCGGAGCGCGCGTTTTCGATGAAGACGGCGACGAAGGCGAAGGTGAGGAGGCACATCGAGGAGCAGGAGCGCTTGCTCCAGATGCTTGCCCGGGGACACATGGAGCTGTCGAACGACTCCGACGATGGATCAAGCTCCGATGATGACCACCCTCCAGCGGCCGACACCTACACTAAAGGCCAAAGCAGCACTACCGACCACAAGGGGAAGGGGCGGAGAGGAAATAGTGATTTCCTCAATCGTTTCCCTTTCAATTAAGTTTTTTAACGTATATCAAGGGTGTTATCGGATTAAAACTGCATCTTTTGGTTGTTCGATGATCTTTTATGCTATAATTATGCCCGATTTATCTAGATTTGGTGCTAGCTCATTGATGTATGTAAGTTTATTTTCATACGTGCAGGTGTCGCATGGATATGAGGAGACCTATATAGGTGTGGACGCACCAAAATGAGGAGTGTCTGGTTAGTGCCCGCGGACATGTCTGGACGCATCTGCAGGGTTTGAGGGCTCGGATTTGGTGTCTTCTATTGTACATGCTCTAACAAAGAGGAAATACATACGGGAATTAGTGATACACTGACAGGGTTGGGTGTAGGCGGCGGCGGGGCGCTTCTTCCTCTCGGCGCGTGCGACGCCGGACATGGGTCTGTGTGATGCGTCGGGGCGTTAGACATCGCTGTGTCTGGCGGCGGCCATGCAGGGTTGCTGGTCCTCTGTCTGGCGACGGGTGGCGGTGCTCTGGGGCCTCGCTGATGCGCGGTGGCTGCAGGGCGGCGTTCTTTGGGTGGTGGTGTGGAGGTCATCCGTGTCCAGATCTGGCTGGGTCTGGCGCTGGCGGCCCGGCTGCTGGCCGCGACTGCGGGCAGCAAGGTTGATAACCCACAAGTATAGGGGATCTATCGTAGTCCTTCGATAAGTAAGAGTGTCGAACCCAACAAGGAGCAAAAGGAAATCACAAGCGGTTTTCAGCAAGGTATTCTCTGCAAGCACTGAAATTATCGGTAACAGATAGTAGTGTATTAAGATAATTCGTAACGGGTAACAAGTAACAAAAGTAACTAAGGTGCAGCAAGGTCGCCCAATCCTTTTTGTAGCAAAGGACAAGTGTAGGATGGAAAGTAGGTCTAGAGGGGGGTGATTAGACTACTTGACCAAATAAAAATCTAACCTTTTCCCAATTGTAAGTCTTGGCAGATTTTAGCAACTTAGCACAAGTCAAGCAATCAACCTACACATGCAATTCTAAGAGTGCAGCAACAGACAGTAAAACAATGCATATGAAGGTGAAGGGTAGGGTTTGGAGAAGGCAAACGCAATGTAGACATGGAGATTTTGGCGTGGTTCCGTCAGGTGGTGCTATCGGACATCCATGTTTACGGAGACTTCAACCCACGAGGGTAACGGCTACGCGAGTCCATGGAGGGCTCCACCCACGAAGGTTCCACAAAGAAGCAACCTTTTCTATCCCACCATGGTCATCTCCCGCGAAGGACTTGCCTCACTCGGGTAGATCTTCACGAAGTAGGCAATCTCCTTGCCCTTACAAACTCCTTGTTTCAACTCCACAATCTTGTCGGAGGCTCCCAAGTGACACCTAACCAATCTAGGAGACACCACTCTCCAAAAGGTATTAGACGGTGTGTTGATGATGAATTCCTTCCTCTTGTGCTTCAAATGATAGTCTCCCCAACACTCAACTCTCTCTCACAGATTTGGCTATGTTGGAAAGAAGATTTGGGTGGAAAGCAACTTGGGGAAGGCTAGAGATCAAGATTCTAGTGGTAGGATTGGAATGTCTTGGTATCAACACATTAGTAGGTGGTTCTCTCTCAGAAAATGAGTACTGGAAGTTTAGGCACGTTCTGATCGCTCTCTCTTAAATGAGAAGGGGGTGGAGGAGTATATATAGCCTCTACACAAAATCCAACCATTACACACATTTGACCGAACTCGGTCAGACCAAATAGAAGAACTCGGTGAGACCGATTTAGTTCAAAATGTGAACGTTAGGAATGTCGGTGGGACATATGTGATAGGGCCACGGCAAAGCCTCACCTCGGTGAGACCGATCGCATGAACTCAGTTAGACCGATTTTAGCAATGAGCAAACAGAGACTTGGTCAAGCAAACTCGGTGGGACCGATCGCTCCTGTCGGTGAGACCGAAACGTTATGAAGGGAAACAGAGAGTTTGCAATGCGAACTCGGTGGGACCGATCACTCATTTTGGTTAAACCGAAACATTACGAAGGGAAACAGAGAGTTTCCAATGCCATCTCGGTGAGACCGAGAGCCGTATCGGTAGACCGAACTGTCTTGGGTTTCTGGCAGTGGCTATGTCAAATGAACTCGGTGGCGCCAAATAGGTCAAATCAGTGGGGCCGAGTTTGACTTTAGGTTTTGGACATATGTGGAAATGATAAAGTGGTTGAGGGTTTTTGGAGCAATGACACTAAGAACTTTGAGCAAGTAGGCCATTAAGCAACACCTCATCCCCTTTTAATAATATTGGCTTTCCTATGGACTCAATGTGATCTTGGATCACTAAAATGAAAACGAAGAGTCTTTAGCCTTTGCCAATCTTTATCCTTAGCATATTGAGGGGTCCACATCTCTAGTCATGCCAATCATTGAACTTTCTGAAATATTTAACTTCAATGGATATTAGTTCAATGAGCTATATTTTGTTATGAATTACCTAAACCACGTGGGGATTAGTTGCACTTTCAGTCTCCCCCTTTTTGGTAATTGATGACAACATATGGATCAAAGCTTTGACAAATGATAATATGAATGAAATACATCGTTGCTTTGAGAAGTATGTGATAAGCGAGATCTCCCCCTAAATTTGTGCACTATTTAATATTTGCGTTTGAATGCAAATGCACAATCGATTAGGATCATGGGTCACTCTTCCATGTCACATACATCTTGGTGGAGCGCTCAAAATGATAAGCCATAAAGAACATGCACTCATCACCAAGCGCAAACATGATTGAATATACATAAGTATCATAGATATGATCAAGCAAGCGCACAACAAAGCATAGTATGATCGAACACATGATCATACACAAGTATGTCACAAACAATCACAAATATTGTAGCACGCATCAAACAAGCAGACGATGAAAGTAGCAATAGAGGCAATAAAATGCAAAATAATCTCTCTCTCGATCGAATCCTAATGATCTATACACTTTCTCCCTCTCTGGCAAGAAGTTACCAAAAAGCTTGAAAATGCATAGTGCTATGCGGCACTCTAGGAACGATCTCTAGGAGCTCCCGAAGATATCTTCTGGCGGGTTGCTCCGGTGTGCATAGATGGCATGGAGAGGAGTTCGTCTGCAAAATCTTCAACTGATGTATGTGGAGCTGGAGGAGTTAAAACTAGAGGTATGACTGAGGCAGTTTCTGCAGGTGCTGAAAATGTAGCCTGGTATCGCTGACAACTAGCATAGATGTAGACCTTTGTGTCCTTGGCACTTGCTGAAAAGCATCAGTGGTTGGTCTGCCACTCATATCTTCAATCTTTTCCAGGAGTCTCACCATAGTAGATTGGATTTTTGTGACCTTCACATCTAGATCATGGAATTTGGTGTCAATGATCCTCTCAAGACTTTCTTGATTCTGAGTCAGGGTGGCCAAGCCCTTTGCAATCCTCATAGTAGCCTCAAGCATATAATTGAGTTGATCTTGCTTGGTCTTGAGCATCACTTGTGAAGCATCTGGTACACTAGCTATTTTTGCTGCTTTTGCAGCCTTTGATTTGTCTCTCTTCTCCTGGGCTTGTGCACAAGTTGGATGAGACGCATCGGTGACAACCTCATTTTCCTCAAATTCTGGCCTCGGGGGAAGGTGCTCTTTGTGAATAAGATATGTCCCAGTTCCCATCTTGGAGTTGATTAGCATCTGTATATGAGGGGCATATCCACATGATCTCTTCTGATCAGCTGCTGTTCTCTTCACTGTTTCAACAATTAGACTCATCACCTTGAATTTCTGTGGCACATCAAACATGTGAAGCAAGTTGATTGAATGGCCCCGGATCATCCTATGATCTCCTGACTTGGGCAACTTAGTATGCCTCAAGATGGTGTTGATGGTGGTCAAGCTAGAGAGAACATAGTAAATTGATCCAAACTTGTGAGTCTCCAAGGCTTTATCAGGAATTTCCTTGTACATATTTGCCATGGAGTTGTGATCCTTCCTTGGCTTGGCATATACATCTATGTCATTTTCATCCTCCTCGGGGGCATTGATCAACTTGGCCCATTCAGAAATTGTTAATTGATAACGGGTTCCATCTGTCATCTAGGCAATCTTGCCATCTGGATAGACATTAGTAGTGGAGTAGAATTGCATGATCATTTCATCATTCCACTTTGTCAATTTCTGACCAAAAAACTTGTCAACTTCATTCATTCTGAAGCTATCATGCACACCTGGGAAGTAGTCCTCATTGTCATCAATGTATTTCCAATCAACCCATCTCATGTCACACACTATGGTCTTCTTTTCTAACAAGACTGTCTCATAGAAGTCCTGCTGTTCCTTAGTGTGGAAATGATAAACTATAACAGTCCTTCTCCTAGTGGCATATGGATCAGTCTGTCTCCACAATCTCAGAACCGTATACTTTCTTCCCTTCATGTTCTCAGCAATAGGATGATCATCACTATGATCAGGAATCTTTGGCTTTAATTTTCTGAGCACTTGTTGCTCATCATCCTCTTGAACTTCTGGCATCGGGGCATTGTTCTTCTCAGCAGCAGGGATGTCTTTGGTGGTTCTCTTGGGTGCAGAAGATTTTGAAGCTTAAGCAGTTGGCTTGGGGGCTGTCTTGGTCTTAGATGGAGCAGCCCTAGACCTTATAGCATCCCCCATGAGCTTTTGAGTTTTTGCAGGAGGTGCAACTCGCTCTTCCTCTCTTCCTCTCCTTTAGAATTTCTCATCATGGAAGGTTTGCCAATAACTCTGGCCATAGTCTTCTTGACTCTCTCCTTCCTCTTCTTTGCTCCAGCAGCCTCTTCCTCTCTTGGTTCAAGAAAGAACTCCATGATTTCCTGAGTGGAGGCTCTGGCTTTTGACATTGGCTTCCTCTTGGTAGGAGCTTTCACCTTCATACCAGGCTTGGTGGCAGCAGCAGCAACATACTCCTTCTTGAGCACTTTCTTCTTTGAGGTCACTGATACGTCTCCAACGTATCTATAATTTTTTATTGTTCCTTGCTATTATATTATACATCTTGGATGTTTTATATGCATTAATATGCTATTTTATATGATTTTTGGGACTAACCTATTAATCTAGAGCCTAGTGCCAATTTATGTTTATTTCTTATTTTTGAGTTTTACAGAAAAGGAATACCAAACGGAGTCCAAATGACGTGAAAATTGACGGTGATTATTTTTGGACCAGAAGAAGCCCACGGAGCATTGGAGATGGACCAGAAGAGTCTCGAGGCCACCACGAGGGTGGAGGGTGCGCCCTACCCCCTGGGTACGTCCCCTACCTCGTGGCTGCCTCATGGACCCCCTGACTTGTTCTCGAGGCCAACACCTCTTATATATCCCCAAACTTCCAGAACAGAACCAAGATCGGGAGTTCCACCTCGGCAAGCCTCTAGAGCCAAGAAAAACCAATCAGGACCATGTTCCAGCACCCTATCGGAGGGGGATCCATCACCGATGGCTGTCTTAATCATCCTTGCACTCTCCATGACAAGGAGGGAGTAGTTCTTCCTCGGGGCTGAGGATATGTACCAGTAGCTATGTGTTTGATCTCTCTCTCTCTCTCTCTCTCTCTCTCTCTCTCTCTCTCTCTCTCTTTCTCTCTCTCTCTTGTGTTCTTGACTTGGGACGATCTTGATGTACCGCGACCTTTGCTATTATAGTTGGATCTTATGATGCTTCTCCCCCTCTACCTTCTTGTAATGGATTGAGTTTTCCCTTTTAAGTTATCTTATCGGATTGTGTATTTAAGGATTTGAGAACACTTGATGTATGTCTTGCATGGGATACCCGTGGTGACAATGGGGTATTCTATTGATTCACTTGATGTATGTTTTGGTGATCAACTTGCGGGTTCCGTGACCTTGGGAATCTATGCATAGGGGTTGGCACACGTTTTCGTCTTGACTCTCCGGTAGAAACTTTGGGGCCCTCTATTAAGTTCTTTGTGTTGGTCTGAATAGATGAATATGAGATTGTGTGGTGCATATCGTATAATCAAACCCGCGGATACTTGAGGTGACATTGGAGTATCTAGGTGACATTAGGGTTTTGGTTGATGTGTGTCTTAAGGTATTATTTTACTACGAACTCTATGGCTGTTTGTGACACTTATAGGAATAGCCCAATGGATTGATCGGAAAGAATAATTTTGATGAGGTTTCGTACCCTACAATAATCTCTTGGTTTGTTCTCCGCTATTAGTGACTTTGGAGTGACTCTTTGTTGCATGTTGAGGGATTGTTATATGATCTAATTATGTTATCATTGTTGAGAGAACTTGCACTAGTGAAAGTATGAACCCTATGCCTTATTTCCAAGCATTGTAATACCATTTTTGATCACATTTGTTACTTGCTACCTTGCTGTTTTTATAATTTCAGATTACAAAAACCCATATCTACCAACCATATTGCACTTGTATCACCATCTGTTCGTCGAACTAGTGCACGTGTACAATTTACCATTGTATTGGGTGTGTTGGGGACACAAGAGACTCTTTGTTATTTGGTTGCAGGTTTGTTTAAGAGAGACCATCTTCATCCTATGCTTCCCATGGATTGATAAACCTTAGGTCATCCACTTGAGGGGAATTTGGTACTGTCTTACAAAACTCTGCTCTTGGAGGCCCAACACGAGTCTACAAGAAGAAGATTGCATAGTAGACATCAAGACATTTTCTGGCGCCGTTGCCGGGGAGGTGAGTGCTTGAAGGTATATCTTTCAATCTTGCAATTGAATCTTTTTCTTTCTTGTTTTATCACTAGTTTAGGTCATAAAAGAAAACTACAGAAAATGGAATTGAGGTTGCCTCATATGCTTCATCTGTTTAATGTCTTTCGTGAAAATGATGGAAAGGAAAATTGTTCTCAAGTGTTAGAAGAAGAATGCATTAAATTGTTTGGCACTAAATCTTTGAATGATGAGAATGATTGCAATATTGCTAGTATGAGTTCTTCAAATATCCATGATGCTTATGGTATGCAAAGTCCCAAGATTGGGGATGCTATGTTTGATGAGAATGGCATGTTTGATAATTTATTTGCTGCAACTAATGTTTTTCCCAAGCTTGGGGATGATATGTTTAATGAAGATGATATTTTTAGTCTCCCAAAGTTTGATATGCAAATTTATTATGATGATAGCATGCCTCCTATTTATAATGATTATATTGATGAAAGTGGGTTTGGAAGAGTGTCAACTTTAGGATGTAGTGATCCCAATAATTTGGAGGGTGTTGAATCTTATTGTGATATTTATGAAAGTGGATTTGGAGAGGTCATGACTTTATTTTGTAATGATTCCACTATCATGGAAAAGGTTTCAATTGATCTTGATGAGAACAAAGTTGCTACCTATGATGATCATTGTGATGACACTTATGTTATAAAAAGTAGTGATGATTATATTCATAAAAGTTGTCATGATTATGATTACCCTTTTTCTGAATATTACTCTTTTAGTGTGAAAAACATTTATAGCATTCGAGTTTCTTATGATACTCCCACTATTCCGAATGAGAAGAATTTTGCTGATGTGGAGAGTAGTAAAATTTCTATGCTTGCAGATCATGAAAAGAGTGCTTTATGTGATAGCTATATTGTTGAATTCATTCATGATGCTACTGAAAATTACTTTGAGGGAGGAATATATGCTCGTAAGAGTTGCAATAATATCAAGTTTCCTCTCTATATGTTGAAAGTTTTGAAGTTATGCTTGTTTTGCTTTCCTATGCTAGTTGATTCTTGTTCCCATAAGTTGTTTGGTCACAAAATCCCTATGCATAGGAAGTGGGTTAGACTTAAATGTGCTAGTCTTACTCTTTAGGATGCTCCCATTATGCTTCAATTCTTATCTTTTATGTGAGCATCATTGAAATCATCATGCCTAGCTAGAAAGGCATTAAAGAAAAGCACTTGTTGGAAGACAACCCAATATTTATCCTTACAGTTTTTGAGTGTTCACATGATTATGCTACTGTATTAATCATGTTTTATAGATTTTGTTTCAATAAAGTGCCAAGTAAAGCCTTTGGGATAGTGTGGATGATAGTTGACTTGATTTTGTGCAAAATCAGAAACTTTTGCGCTCAGTCCAGGAAATTTGAAAGTTCACTGGAACGTGATTTTGATCTAAATGTTTTACACAAGATTGATATACAAATTTCCCAGGTCGTCCTAATTTTTCAGAATTTTTGGATTTACAGAAGCATGGAAAGTTTTCATATTACTACAGACTGTTCTGTTTTTGATAGATTTTGTTTGGTATGTGTTGTTTGCTTATGTTGATGAATCTATGAGTAGTATCAGAGGGTATGAACTATAGATAAGTTGGAATACATTAGATATAACACCAATATGAATTTAGAATGAGTTCAAAACAATACCGTAAAGCGGTGATTTATTTTCTTATACTAACGGAGCTTATGAGATTTTTTGAGTTTTGTGTTGTGAAGTTTCAAGTTTTGGGTAAGGATTTGATGGACTACGGGATAATGAGTGGCAGGAGCCAAGCTTGGGGATTCCCAAGGCACCCCAAGGTAATATTAAAGGGCAAGCAAGAGCCTAAGCTTGGGGATGCCCCGGAAGGCATCCCCTCTTTCGTCTTCGTCTATCGCTACCTTTACTTGTTTGGATCTGTTTGCTTGTTTAATGATTCTATTTGAGGATATGAGTGTTAAATATGCAGAGGCATTTAGTAGGAAATATCAAATAACAATTTTTGTGATTTTCTATAGTAGATAATGATAAGGTTATTGCGTTGATTTATACTAACTTATCTGATGAGTTCTTGTTGAATTTTGTGTGGATGAAGTTTTTATGGTATAAGGAAACCGTGATATAAAAGGAATTTAGGAGACACAAAAGCTCAAGCTTGGGGATGCCTAAGGCATCCCTAATTAATATTTCATGAAGTCTCAAGCATCTAAGCTCGAGGATGCCCCGGTTGGCATCCCACCTTTCTTCTTCAACAACTATCGGTCAGTTTTGGTTGAGCCTAAGTTTTTGCTTCTTCACATGATATGTGCTATCCTTGCAATGTCATTTTATTAGGTTTTTCTTGTTGTTAGAATAAAGTACTTAAGATCGGAAATACTTAAATGAGAGAGAGTCTTCACATAGTTGCAGAATTATTCGACTACTCATTGATCTTCACATATCTTTTGGAGTAGTTTGTCGTTTGCTCTAGTGCTTCACTTATATCTTTTAGAGCACGTCGGTGCTTTTATTTTGAAGAAATAAATGAACTCTCATGATTCACTTATATTATTTTGAGAGTCTTTAGACAACATGGTAATTTGACTTGGTTATGAATTTAGTCCTAATATGATGGGCATCCAGGAGGGATATAAGAAAAACTTTCATATAAAGTGCATTGGATACTATGAGAAGTTTGATTCCTTATTATTGTTTTGAGATATAAAGATGGTCATATTAGATTCATGCTAGTGGAATAATTGTGAATTTGAGAATTTGTGTTGACATTTGTGATTCCCGTAGAATTCACGTATGGTGAACCGTTATGTAACAAAGTTGGGGCATGAGGTATTTTTTGATTGTCATCCTTTGTGTGGTGGTCGGGATCGCGTGATGGTTAACTCCTACCAACCCTTCCCCTAGGAGCATGCGCGTAGTGCTTGGTTTCGATGACTAATCCATTTTTGAAATAAGTATGTGAGTTATTTATGACTAACATTGAGTCCATGGATTATATGCACTCTCACCCTTCCACCATTGCTAGCCTCTCTTGTGCCACACAACTTTCGTCGGTACCACACACCCACCATATACCTTCCTCAAAACAGCCACCATACCTACCTATTACGACATTTCCATAGCCATTTCGAGATATATTCCCATGCAACTTTCCACCGTTCTATTTATTATGACACGGATCATCATTGTCATATTGCTTTGCATGATCCTGTAGTTGACATCGTATTTGTGGCAAAGCAATCATTCATATTTCTTTCATACATGTCACTTTGAGGGAGGCATTCATATAGAGTCATATTTTGTTCTAAGTATCGAGTTGTAATTCTTGAGTTGTAAGTAAATATAAGTCTGATGATCGTCATTATTAGAGCATTCTCCCATGTGAGGAAATCAAAAAAGGCCAAAAAAGCCAAATAAAAAATAGAGGCCAAAGAAGCCAAAGAAAAAAGAAAAAGAAGAAAAAAAATAGAGAAAAAGAGAGAAGGGGCAATGTTACTATCCTTTTTCCACACTTGCGCTTCAAAGTAGCACCATGATCTTCATGATAGAGAGTCTCTTATTTTGTCAGTTTCATATACTAGTGGGAAATTTTCATTATAGAACATGGCTGTATATTCCAACGATGGGCTTGCTCAAATGCCCTAGGTCTTCATGAGCAAGCAAGTTGGATGCACACCCACTTAGTTTCTTTTTGAGATTTCATAAACTTATAGCTCTAGTGCATCCATTTCATGGCAATCCCTACTCACTCACATTGATATATATTGATGGGCATCTCCATAGCCCGTTGATACACCTAGTTGATGTGAGACTATCTCCTTCTTTTTTGTCTTCTCCACAACCACCATATTCTATTCCACCCATAGTGGTATGTGCACGGATCGCGCTCATGTATTGCGTGAAAGTTGAAAAGGTTTGAGAGTACTAAAGTATATTGCTTGGCTGAAATTGGGGTTGTGCATGATTTGAATATTTTATGTGAAGATGGAGCATAGCCATACTATATGATTTTGTAGGGATAAGCTTTCTTTGGCCATGTTATTTGGAGAAGACATGATTTCTTAGTATGCTTGAAGTATTATTGTTTTTATGTCAATATTAAACTTTTGTTTTGAATCTTATGGATCTGAATATTCTTGCCACAGTAGAGAAGATTACATTGATAAATATGTTAGGTAGCATTCCACATCACAAATTCTCTTTTTATCATTTCCCTACTCGAGGACGAGCAGGAATTAAGTTTGGGAATGCGTGATACGTCTCCAATGTATCTATAATTTTTTGTTGTTCCATGCTATTATAGTATCCATCTTGGATGTTTTATATGCATTAATATGCTATTTATATGATTTTTGGGACTAACCTATTAACCTAGAGCCCAATGCCAATTTCTGTTTTTTTCTTGTTTTTGAGTTTTATAGAAAAGGAATACCAAACGGAGTCCAAATGACTTGAAAATTTACGGTGATTAATTTTGGACTAGAAGAAGCCCACGGAGCATCGGAGATGGACCAGAAGAGTCCCAAGTCCACCACGAAGGTGGAGGGCACGCCCTACCCCATTGAGCGCCCCCTACCTCGTGGCTGCCTCGTGGACCCCCCCAGACTTTTTCCTGACGCCGACACCACTTATATATCTCCAAACTTCCAAAACATAACTAAGATCGGGAGTTCTGCCCCCGCAAGCCTCCGGAGCCACAAAAACATATTGGCACCTTATTCCAGCACCCTGTCGGAGGGGGGGGGGCTCTATCACCGGTGGCCATCTTCATCATATCGGCGCTCTCCATCGCAAGGAGGGAGTAGTTCACCCTAGGGGCTAAGGGTATGTACCAATAGCTATGTGTTTGATCCTTCCCTCTCCCTCTCTCTCTCTCTCTCTCGTGTTCTAGACTTGGCACGATCTTGATATATCGCGAGCTTTGCTATTATAGTTGGATCTTATGATGCTTCTCCCCCTCTACCTTCTTGTAATAGATTTAGTTTTCCCTTTGAAGTTATCTTATCGGATTGAGTCTTTAAGGATTTGAGAACACTTGATGTGTGTCTTGCGTGGGATACCCATGGTGACAATGGAGTATCATATTGATTCACTTGATGTATGTTTTGGTGATCAATTGCGGGTTCTGTGACCTTGGGAATTGCTACCTCTTGAGCTTGCATTGGTTTTCCCTTGAAGGGGAAAGGGTGATGCAGCCAAGTAGAGTAAGTATTTCCCTCCGTTTGAGAACCAAGGTATCAATCTAGTAGCCGACAACGCACAAGTCATCGAATACCTGCACAAACAATCAAACAAACTTGCACCCAATGCAATAAAGGGTTGTCAATCCGTCCATAGTTAGTTGCAAAAATCGAGATCTGATAGAGATAGATAAATGGTAAAGTAAATATTTTTGGTTTATAGATCGGAAAGTAAAAGATTGCAAAATAGTAGATCGGAAACTAATATGATGGAAAATAGAACTTGTATGATGGTAAAGAGACCTGGGTGTTGGTGTAAAAACCGGCGGATCTCGGGTAGGGGTCCCAATCTGTGCGTCTTAAGCTGATGGTAACAGGAAGCAAGGGACACAATGTTTACCCAGGTTTGGGCCCTCTCGATGGAGGTAAAACCCTACTTCCTGCTTGATTCATATTGAAGATATGAGTAGTACAAGAGTAGATCTACCACGAGATCGTAGATTCTAAACCATAAGAGCTAGCCTATGATGGTATGATTGTAATTGTGATCGGCCTTCTAAGGACCATCCTCTCTGGTTTATATAGACACGGAGAGGGCTAGGGTTTACATGGAGTCGGTTACAAGGAAGGAAATATAATATCCGGATCGCCAAGCTTGTCTTCCACGCAAAGGAGAGTCCCACCCGGACACGGGCCGGAGTCTTAAGTCTTGTATCTTCACGCTTCAATAGTCCGGACGATGTATATAGTCCAGCTCTCCGGATACCCCCTAATCCAGGATTCCCTCAGTAGCCCCTGAACCAGGATTCAGTGATGATGAGTCTGGCGCGCAGTCTTGTCTTCGGCATTGCAAAGCGGGTTCCATCTCTGAATACTCCAATGTACCTATTGCGACGAACATTATCCGGCTTCTCATCAATGTTGTACTCCTCAGATTCAGTGCCTTAATAATGACCTTTTCCGCGTGTCGAGCGAATGCGAGGAGTCAAGGTATTTTTGCATTTGCCACCCCCGATCATTTGGACTAGCCGTCTATTTGAAGAGACGGGGATTCCCAGATCTGAACCTCACTCTTCCTCTTCAAGCAAGCATCCAATAGAGCGCCCCGAAAAAACAATTCCAACATGGCCGGCCGTCGCAACTCTTCTGCTCGCTCCCCTTTCCCCAAGCCAGGGGACTGGGGAGAGTGTTCAGTTCCTCATAGTCGTTTGATAAAGTTACAAACCCAAGGGCTTCTCCCACCGGGGTTCATGGTCCCCGTACGGGCCGGAATAGCCACCTATAACGGCGGAGAACAAGCGGAGAGATCCCCTAATCCGTCTCCAGAGGAGCAAATATGCCTCATTCCGCATATGTTAAGGGGCGTCGGGTTTCACCCCAGCCTCCGTACTACATATAGAAGGGTATGTCGCCCTTTGTGAGCTATTTCTAGGATGTGAGGCTCATTCTGGTTTGTGGAAGAAGTTGTTCTGCCTTGTCCCCCGCAAGCAGGGAGAGTCCCTATGTCAATTGGGCGGGGCCGAAGTATGGCGTATCATCGAGACTGGATACCTATCCGGCACTCCCAAGAAGGCACCAGAGAACTGGGCTTCAGAGTGGTTTTATATTGATGATGTCCCCCTTCCGGATCTAGTCCGGATAGGTCTCCCTAAGTTCAGTAATGCTCCACCGAGGGTGAGCGAGTCCTGGACTAGGGGGTGTCGGGATAGCCGAACTATCATCATCGGCCGGACTCCAAGACTATGAAGATACAAGATTGAAGACTTCGTCCCGTGTCCGGATGGGACTTTCCTTGGCGTGGAAGGCAAGCTTGGCGATAGGGATCTGTAGATCTCCTACCATTGTAACCGACTCTGTGTAACCCTAGCCCTCTCCGGTGTCTATATAAACCGGATGGCTTTAGTCCATAGGACGAACAACAATCATACCATAGGCTAGCTTCTAGGGTTTAGCCTCCTTGATCTCGTGGTAGATCCACTCTTGCAACACACATCATCAATATTAATCAAGAAGGACGTAGGGTTTTACCTCCATCAAGAGGGCCCGAACCTGGGTAAAACATCGTGTCCTTTGTCTCCTGTTACCATCCGCCTAGACGCACAGTTCGGGACCCCCTACCCGAGATCCGCCGGTTTTGACACCGACATTGGTGCTTTCATTGAGAATTCCTCTATGCCGTCACCGATAGGCTCGATGGCTTCTTTGATCATCATCAACGACGCAGTCCAGGGTGTGACCTTCCTTCCCGGACAGATCTTTGTATTCGGCGGCTTTGCACTGCGGGCCAATTCACTTGGCCATCTGGAGCAGATCGAAAGCTACGCCCCTGGCCGTCAGGTCAGATTTGGAAGTTTGAACTTCACGGCTGACATCCGCGGGGGCTTGATCCTCGATGGATTCGAGCCACAGCCGAGCGTGCCGCACTGTCACGGTGAGCATGATTTAGCTCTGCAGCCGGACAGTACCCTGGAGGCCGCACTCGAACTCGCTCCGATCTTCAACTCGGAGCCGGCTGCGCAGGTCGAGGACGGATGGCTAGACACCGCCTCGGGGGCTGCAACCTCTACGGCGATAGAGCCGAACACTGACCTTGTCCCTCATGAAGCTCATGATCCGAGGTGTCGGACTCCTTGCCGGACTCCGAACCTCCCGCGCCCCCTCCGATCGAATCCGATTGGGCGCCAATCATGGAGTTCACCGCAGCGGACATCTTTCAACACTCACCTTTTGGCTCCATCTTGAGTTCGCTAAAGTATCTCTCGCTATCAGGAGAGCCCTGGCTGGACTGCGGCCAAGATGGTTGGGATGCGGACGACGAAGAAATTCAAAGCCCACCCACCACCCACTTGGTAGCCACGGTCGACGATCTAACCGACATGCTAGATTACGACTCCGAAGACATCGACGGTATGGACGACGACGCCGGAGACGACCAAGAACCAGCGCCTAACGGGCACTGGAAAGCCACCCCAACTAACGACGTATACATGGTGGATACACCAAAAGGAAGCGACAATGAGGAAAAACGGGACGTGGCGAAGGACAACTCCCTCAACAAACAACCAAAACGGCGATGCAAGCGCCGCCCGAAGACCGGCCTCGATAAAAACGGCACCCATACGGACCCGGCCCTTGAGCAGGGCAAAGCAGTGCACGACGCACATGCCACCAAGTAGCCATCCGAACATGATGAACTGGACAAGCAACCCATCCCCGGCGAAGACGATCTCACATCACCAGAGCATACAAACCTTCATAAAAGGCTCGTCGCCACTGCAAGAAGTTTGAAGAAGCAAAAGCGGAAGCTCAAAACAGCGGAGGACGCACTCAGAATGAGATGGAGCAAAGTATTCAACACCGCAGAAAAATATGGCGCTAGTCACCAGACAAAGAGCTACCGGAATTTGACGAGGAGGCCTTAGAGCCCCCGCAGTCAAAAAAGAAAGAAGCCGCCTGGCCGGATAGACGACCAGATGACAGGCCAATAGCAACAAGGGGCGCTGCACACAAGCTGGTACACGATCAGCATAAAGATCCTCGGAAAAAGGATGACCCAGCCAGGTCTATCTATGGGCCAAAAAAGAAGACTCCAGGAAGCAACATAACCCGCTGAGCATTTGAAGACAACAGCACACCCAAATACAGGGGCGCCGCACACCCACTATGTTTCACCGACGAGGTACTGGGTCATGGATTTCCAGCGGGATTCAAACCCGTAAACATAGAGGCATATGACGGAACAACAGACCCCCGAGTCTGGATTGAGGATTATATCCTACACATACATATGGCCAGAGGAGACGATCTCCATGCCATAAAATACCTACCCCTCAAGCTCAAAGGGCCAGCTCGGCATTGGCTTAAAAGCCTCCCAGAAAATACCATTGGAAGTTGGGAAGAGCTTGAGGATGCGTTTCGAGCAAATTTTCAGGGGACTTATGTCCGCCCTCCGGATGCAGACGATTTAAGTCACATAACTCAACAGCCCGGAGAGTCAGCACGCAAATCCTGGAATAGGTTCCTCACTAAAAAGAACCAAATAGTCGACTGTCCGGACGCTGAAGCCTTAGCAGCCTTTAAACACAACGTCCGATACGAATGGCTCGTCAGACACCTCGGCCAGGAAAAGCCAAGAACAATGGCCACACTAACAAGCCTCATGACCTGCTTTTGCACGGGGGAAGACAGCTGGCTGGCTAGATGCAGCACCAGCGACCCGAGTACATCCGAAGTCAGGGATGGAAATGGGAAATCATGACGTAGAAAAGATCAGCGCCGGAATAAGGAAAATGGCCCAAACAGTACGGCGGTCAACGCCGGATTCAAAAGCTCTCGGTCGAACAACAAAACACTGCCCCTCAAGGACAACAGTGAAGAGCTATCCTACCTAAACAAGATTCTGGATAGGCTATGTCAAATACATGGTACCTCCGGGAAGCCTGCAAACCATACCCACAGAGATTGTTGGGTCTTCAAGCAGTCCGGCCGACTTAACGCCGAACACAAGGGGCTTGACACACCAAGCGAAAGTGACGAACCCCAAAAGCAGCACTCCGGAAAATAGAAGACTTTCCCACTAGAAGTCAAAACAGTGAACTCACTTCATGTGATAACACGAAAACACAACGCGACACCTGCCATACCAGGACACCGTCCGCAGAATGGGGATAGACCCTACCAAAATTCGCCATAACAGCACTTCCTTCAAAGGAGTGACGCCAGGCCTTCAAGCCAATCATACGGGCTCTGTACCACTAGAGGTTGTGTTCGGTTCATCCGACAACCTTCGTCGCGAAAAGCTCACTCTCCATATCGCCCCATTTTACAGTGGCCATCGAGCACTACTGGGACACAAAGCTTTCGCCCGCTTTAACGCAATTACACGTCTCTTATACTTACAATGCCCGGTCCACGCGGCATAATCTCATTAAAAAGTAACTCCGAGTGTTCCTCAACCACGGAGAGCGTGGGGCTGCCTTGACAGCCACTCCGACCTTGCAGGTCAAGGCCCCTAAAAATAGGTCATTCAGACCCCGGACACGGTTAGGCGAGTCCGGTGTAAATAAACAAGGGGCTTCCCAGCCGCATACCCCCTTTATAAGGGGCCGCGCATCTAAATGATGAGAGCCAATAACGCTCAACTTTCTTCATCTTCCAAATTATACTTTATTTTAATACAACCTTTGCACGATATTTCTTAGAAACTAAGTCCTTCTCTTTTATAGATGAAGCACGTGCTACACCCGTCCAGGATAGAGCACAACGGAGACACATGCGCAGACGTGCAGCAGGGACCCGTTGCAAGGATTCTTTTCAGATTAAGACCCTGCGTAAACCTTTCTTACTGTCTCTTGTTGATACACATCCCCCGGTTTCCTACCATAGCCGAGGAGGAGGCTGGCGTTTTGGCATCGGCCGCGTCAGAAGTTCCCGCCTGTACCTGGACACTAGGGGCTTAGGGCATTGTTCTGCCCGGTATCATAAAGACCGAACACCTCAGGGAGTGTTCGGCGTCTCGAGTTAGGCCTTATATGCATCATCTTCGAATCATGTCTTTGGTCAAATGTTGGGTTTGCCCGGCTCCTGTGTTTTGCTGCCTTACGTTCCGTATCATTGGCTAACGCGGCACCAGGAGAACTACTGCGATTGTGCCCCGGTTCGGCCGGGCGAGCACCTCAGTAGAGAAAGCCGAAAACTGACTGTCATGATATAGCGAGAGACTGGTCAACCACTCGATCGACCATTGGAATGTTTATAATTCCTCCGCTTTGGCGAAGGACCGCTTCCTGGTCAGGCACATACGCGCCCCGAGTTCGGAGAAGAGCGGTGCCGCCAGGGGCTATATAGTAGCCCCACATTCGAGCTCCTATGGCTAAGTGAAAGTGATAAAGCATTATAGTCCGGTTGCCTAGATTGCTACGCTATCACCTCCTTAAAAGGACCAAGACGTTGGATTAAGTGTGAAAAAGCGCCTTTCTTTTTGCAAACACCCCTGCACCATGTGCGTGGGGGCTGAAGCCAAAGACTGCCATCTTTCAGATTATACATACATGTACGGCCGCATAGGAGATAGTTCAATACTTGAACACACAAGTATAAAAAGTTATTGCATTATAAACATGATCTCAGAAATCATACATGTCATTCAAACATAACATCTTTCGAGCACTGCGACTCTATTAAACAAGCGCCCTGCAGGACTTCCTCAAAATAGTGCTCGGTGGGGAATCGGCTTTTGTCCGAACCCCGGGATGCAACAACGTGGCATCCATCTCTGCCCAGTATGTCTTACCACGGGCGAGAGCCATCCGTGCACCTTCTATGCATGCCGACAGCTTCATCGCCCCAATAAGCGGCACCGCCCCAAGGAATTGCTGCAACAAGACAAAATAACTCTTCGGCTTGGGCCTTCCCGGCCATAGATGAGCGACCACATCCATCATGGCAAGTCCGGACAATCTATTCAGCTCAGGCCACTCAACCGGCCGATCACTCAACGGAAGTGGACGCTTCGGACTATGGAATAGAGACCAGAAAAGCTCTTCCATTTCGTGATCCTTCTGGCTTTGGAAGTGCACGACTGCGTCCGCCGCACTCGCTGCCAAGTCCAGATAAGGATCCTAAGCACCGTACAATCGGCCCAGCTGAGCATACTTCGGTTCCGTGAACTTCCTACGCAGCATAAAGGGCTTTCCAGCCACAATGTCTCCGACCTGACGCAGTTCCTCCTTCATAGCCCGCATCGCACTACGGGCATCCTTGGCTTCTGCGTCGGCCTTGTTCAGGTCCTCTTGCTCCGCTCGGCGTTCTCTTTCAAGAACCTCCTGGCGGTCGGTAGCAACTTTTAATCTCGCGGCCATTCTGGCCATCTCCTCCCTGCTTCGGCAGTGAGCAGCCTTCTCGGCTTCTAGCTCTTCCGCTGCCTTCGAGGAAGCTGCCTCGCTTTTTCTGGCTCGCTCCTTGGCCTGAGCAAGTTCTGCTCGAAGGTCTTCCACTGCAGCAGCACCATCTGTATCAAGCATACAAATTGTAAGGAATGGGCGTCAGCTCCCTTACTAGGCGACCGCGGAGCAACCACATACCTTGTGACTCATCAAGTCGTTTATTGAACAACGAGATGTCCGCATCCGCAACGTCGAGTTGCCTCTTCAGCTCGGCAAATCCATCAGTCCGGCTGGCCACCGAACGTTCGGCCACCTGCATAGGAAAGGTGACAATCTATAACTGAGATTATGATCCTCGGCACGCTATCGCTTTCGACAGCATACCAAGTCTCAGGGGCTACTATCTATACAGGGTGCACTTCATGTGCAAAACTATCAAAAGGTATGTCATTTTTTGCATACCTCAAACCCCGTCAGCAAACTTCCGACGGCCTCACACAACCCGCTTTCGGCGGACGAGATCCTCTCAATCACCCTACTCATTAATGTGCGGTGATCTTCTGAGATAGACGCCCTCTTGAGCAAATCCTGCAGCTCCACCGACCGTACTCCAATGGGTGCTGAACTCTCCAGCCCTGCCGGACTCCGGGAGACCCTCCGTGATGACACCTCAGGGTCGCCCGCGCCGCACGACGGGGCGGCAGATGGAGGCGTTTCGCTCTCCATCATCTCCGGACGAAGGTCTCCCGAAGATGAGCTGTGCTGAGATGGACTGAGATCCGAACTACAAGGTGAAAACTTCAGTTACCCTTAGAAATTAAGCAGGGGTGTCCACTATTACAAAATCCCCCCTTTTTACTTACGGCTCGCTAGAGGGCTGATTCCTCCGAGGAGACAGTACGGCCGGGGCTCTTCCCGGCACAGGACCTTCCGGTACAGATTTCTTTCCCCGCTTTGAGGCCTTGGCCTCCGGGTCTTCGGAAGCGGTCCTCTTCTCCCTCTCGAAGGAGGGACTCTCGATTCCTCCCTTACTGAAAGCCTCCTTGGCGGAGGTGGTAGTTCCCCTGTGCCCCCCTTCGCCCTCCTCCGAAGGTACAACCTCCAACATTTTGATTAACACGGGATCCTGCGTGGTCTCAGGGAGGGGGGCCGGACACCGTATCAGTTTTGCTTGCGCTATCC
This sequence comes from Triticum dicoccoides, assembly GCF_002162155.2. NCBI lineage: Eukaryota > Viridiplantae > Streptophyta > Magnoliopsida > Poales > Poaceae > Triticum > Triticum dicoccoides. Next base: position 694,801,632 of record NC_041389.1, on the reverse strand, counting down.
ACTCCTGTCCAAGTGATAGCTGGTTAAAAGGCAAACCCATGATAAATAAATGGACGATGTGTCCAGACACGGGGCTACTTACTTGGGTATCCGGGCAATTGCAGCTTAGGCCAGCATCCTCGGTCAATTTCGGACGCATCTCTTGCGATCCGAAGAACAGTGTGGACATCTCCGCGGGTGTCAAACCCATGAAGTGTTGAAGAGCTCGTGGCCCCTCCGGATTAAATTCCCACAGGCGGAGGGGGCGACGTTTGCAGGGCAGTAGGCGCCGGATCAACATAACTTGTACCACTGCGACCAGATTGATCTCCCTTTCTTGGAGGCCTCGAATCCTGTCCTGCAATAGGGGTACGTCTTTGGACGGCCCCCAGTCACGCCTCTTGTTGACCCATGACGTCAGCTGTTGTGGAGGGCCCAAGCGGAAGACGGGCGGCGGCCTCTGCCTGCTGCCCCTAGGAGCGGTGATATAGAACCACTCCTGTTGGCACAAGCCGAGCTCCTCCTGAAAAGAGCCCTCGGGCCATGGAGCATCAGCCCTCTTGCTTATAACCGCCCCGCCGCACTCTGCCTGACGCCCCTCGATCATCTTCGGCTCCACGTTGAAGGTTTTGAGCCATAAGCCGAAGTGAGGGGTAGTGCGGAGGAAGGCTTCACAGACGACAATGAATGATGAGATGTGGAGGATGGACTTCGGAGCCAAGTCATGGAATTCCAGCCCATAGTAAAACAAGAGCCCCCTCACGAAGGGATCCGTCGGGAAGCCTAAACCCCGACGGAGGTGAGACACGAACACGATGCTCTCGCCAAGCTCGGGAGTTGGAATAACTTGCCCTCGGGCAGGCAGCCTATGCGAAATCTCATAGGTTAAGTACGTGGCGTCTCTCAGTTTTAGCACGTCCTCTTCCGTGATGGAGGAGGGCATCCACCGGCCTCGTAGGTCAGGGCCGGACATTGTCGAAGATCGAAGGTACCCGAATCTGGAGCCCTGGGTGTTGGAACTTGGGGCGAGGGGCGGATTCGATAGAGGATTGAAGGAAAAGAATGGGCCTTGGTCTCATTATAAAGAGGAAGAATACCAAGAGTCGTCCCCGTGACCGTTTGGGACCCGCCTTCGATGGAGGGGGCGTGGCAACGGGCGCGGTTGGGTTACCCACTTCCGTATTGATGGGAATCCCAGAATAAGGGGAACACGATCTCTGCTTCGACAAGACGTGCCAAGGAAACCGCTTCTCTAAACGCGCTGAGGTGGTGCAATAAAAACAATTCAAGTATAGGCTTGGTAGTGGTGTGATGTCACGCCACAAAACGCGTCAGCAGATTGAACTGGTGCAATATTATTCTCCCTATGGTGGTAGGTGGAATTTATTTTTGCAGAGCCGGACACTATCCTGGTGTTCACAATCTTCTACAAATTATTCGGAGGAGGAACCCGCCTTGCAATGCCGAAGACAATATGCGGGCCGGACTCGTCGTCATTGAAGCCTGGTTTAGGGGCTACTGAGGGAGTCCTGGACTAGGGGGTGTCCGGATAGCCGAACTATCATCATCGGACGGACTCCAAGACTATGAAGATACAAGATTGAAGACTTCGTCCCGTGTCCGGATGGGACTTTCCTTGGCGTGGAAGGCAAGCTTGGCGATACGGATATGTAGATCTCCTACCATTGTAACCGACTCTGTGTAACCCTAGCCCTTTCCAGTGTCTTTATAAACCGGATGGCTTTAGTCCATAGGACGAACAACAATGATACCATAGGCTAGCTTCTAGGGTTTAGCCTCCTTGATCTCGTGGTAGATCCACTCTTGTAACACACATCATCAATATTAATCAAGCAGGACGTAGGGTTTTACCTCCATCAAGAGGGCTCGAACCTGGGTAAAACATCGTGTCCCTTGTCTCCTGTTACCATCCGCCTAGATGCACAGTTCGGGACCCCCTACCCGAGATCCGCCGGTTTTGACACCGACAGAGGGCATGCCTAAGCTGGCGCCCCCGAGGTCCCCAAGAAGAGGATACCAGGGAAATACATTTCCTGATGAGCTGGATAAAGTTACTGGCCAAGTCCGAACTGACGATAGTTGAGGTCATCGCAATATGCATAATGCGGGGAGTGCAGCCGCTTCAATATCAGGGCAATCCCATGTGGCATTTCAACGGGGAAGACGATGCCACCCGTGGTGGCCATAAGGGTCCAGACTCCGCCACTGCTCTGGCAAGGATATTGTCCGATCTATACAAAGGAGAAGAGGAAGACTTTCTTCATATCAAACTGCGGGACGGATTCTCCATGTACAATCCCCCAAACCGGGTAAGTCGTCATTTTTCCGCTTCACTTATTATGGTGTTTTTCGCTAAGATTACCTCCCTCGATATTTCCGAGCAAGAACTGAGGAAGGCCGTAGAAGGAATCTCCAGCCCTTCCCCGCAGCCAGAGGACCCTGAAAGGGCCCTGGACCCAGGACTCAAAGAAGATCTGGATACGACTATGGAGTTTGTCAACGGGATATTTTATCTGGCGAGCCATGACGGCGCCTCAGTGGCTATTACTGCCGATTATCCCAGACTGCTACCTACGTCACGTGTAAGCCAGGACGAAGACTCGATCCTCCAAAGAGGACTCTTTCCTGATGTCATGCCTTATCCCTGAAGCGTCGTGTTTTGGCAGAGACGACGGTTGGAGCGCAGGGCCGAGCCCCTAGGGACCCATCAGCCAAAGGAGTCCAGATTGGGTAGGCTCAAGAGGAAGGTGGTTAGGGCCGACACACCTCTACAGAGGTAGGGAAACAACCTGTCATGTAATTATTGTTATTTGAAGTATAACAACGCCCTTTACATCCTGGCAGGAAGAGGAGTATCTGGACTATATCCGGGGATCCTGCCAACCACGCCTCCACCAGTCGGGCTCCAGAACTGACTACGAGAGAGGAGGTGGACGTAGGGCCGATGCCGTATAGTCCTCCGACAGAGGACGCAGATATGCTCTCCGCCACAAATTCCGAAGTAGAGAGGCCATGAATCATCGGCGCCGACGGGCCGTGCTTCGCAACAACGTCTTTTTCGAAGAGGCATTTAATGCTTTCAATTCGGGAGACGTATACATCCGAGCTGCTCAAGGCGGGCTCGCCCGGGCGACGGACCAGCCTACCAAAGATATACGGGTAAGAAAGTTTGATAAGCATGTATAGCAGTAGGCCCTGATACTTGAAATGGTTGAAACAACAATTTTAAGTATCAATTTATGCACAGGTTCTTGTATATAATAATGAGCAATTGTCTCGGGAGCTAGAGGAGTGCAAGACCCAACTGAGGGCCACGGTTGCCAAGCTAGAGGAATCCCAGAAGGCCTCATCTAGTAACATTTATCTCGATTGTACGAAAATGTACCAGTTAGCAACTGGCTGGTATGACGAGTTTTTAACAGAAAATTTTGCAGATAACCCCGGAGTAAATCCGGAGGGAGGGAGGGATGACGAGTCGCATCTCCAGAGGCAACTAAAGGCTGGCGAACGCGTTCTTACGCAAGTTAGGCAGGAGAAGAATACTCTCCAAGATGCCAATGTTCGGCTGGACGTGGAGTTGAAAGACGTCCATGCGCAGCTGGCGGACTCCGTGAAGGAGAACAAAAGGCTTCGCCGCGACATTTATGGTAAGTGCCTAGACGAATTGCAGCAAAGTTCGGCGAGGAAGTATATTGAAAGAGTTTTGCGTGTAGGAATGCTGACGGGTCGGCCGGAGGAGGAGATGCCCGCATCTGCAGGCGATTTACTGCAAGACCTCTCACAGCTGCACGAGTGAGCTCGGCAGGCGATGCAGGGCATTGCGCAGGCCTTGTGGCCATCAAGCTTCCTGCCGAATGGCATGGGGGAGCTTGTGAACATGCTTCAAGGAGCACGGCGGTGCTTCCTACTGTGGAAGATATCAGCCTGCCGGTAGGGTGCAAGCAAAGCATGGGCTATGGTGAAGACACGCTACACCAAGCTGGACCCAAACCATATGGCCGAAGTCGGACCGGCAAGGCAGATGGGAAAAGAAATTCCCGTGAGTCTGGTATATGACAAGGTGGCGTTAGCCGCGAAGTATTCTCAACAGGATTGTAAGCTAGATAGCCTGTTGGATGGTATAGAGGATGAATATAGTCATTCCAGGTGACTGTGTAATTCAATGGACATAAGTAGCCCCTAGTTGGATTAAAATCATTTGTCATGGCGGACCTTTTCGCTTCAGCCCCCGGATCCTACAGTCCGGGGTGTGTCCGAATACCCGCTCGGTTATAAAAAACCGGAGTATGCGTGGAAATCAAGCGTAGGGGTCATAAGTGCTTGAACAGACAACTACCTAACTAGTTATGTTATATTACATGGATAGTAAGAAACATCTTCCAGGGAGAATGGTTCCATTAAGGGTTCCTTTCCCTGGGTAGGCATGCGACAAGGCACATGTCCGAACTGTGAACCATGGCGCAGGATACAAAACTTCTGTGGATTTATGTTATGATAAACGAAGACATCTTTTGTTCATCGACCGAATATTCTCTTAAGGAAACTAGCTTTCGGCTTCACCCAGTCTAAGCTACACATCCGGCTGAACCGGCAGTAACAATCGTAGAGGTGCTCCCCTTATGCCCTAGCCGAATTAACGGGAACATAGGACATAAACACAGGAGCTAGGCCCCAGCTTGGCCACATCTTAAATCATATCGATGCATATAATGGTGAAGAAAAGGCACACATGGAAAACGCATGTGTGATGGGCAAAAAGCCTTTTAGAGTAAATTATGTTTAGCTTCCGTATAGGAAGCCCCTAGGTATTGCTTACACACATAGTGCGGCCGAAATAATCCGGAAGTCCGCACTGTATTAAATACTTTCTGTGAAGAGAAAAGGATCGAGAAAGGAAGAGGGGGGGCATAATTAAAAAGGAGGAGGTAAGGAGACAAACACTAAGTTCGGTGCTAGGCGTAGAATCTCCGGAGTCTGGCCGCGTTCCATGGGTTCGACTCGAGTCTGTTATCGGACGCATTACGTAAGCGGTACGCTCCTCCGGTGAGAACTTTGTCAATGACGAAGGGACCTTCCCACTTGGGTTTGAGCTTGTCCTTCTTCTTCTCCGGTAAGCGTAGAACGAGCTCTCCAATATTATAAGTTTTGGCCCGCACTTCTCTGCTTTGGTATCGTCGAGCCTGTTGCTAATAGAATGCGGAACAGGATTTAGCGACATCGCGCTCCTCCTCCAGGACGTCCAAGTTATCCTGCCGATCTAACTCGGCTTCCTTCTCTTCGTCCATGTGTACGTGTGGCGAATCATGTATTATGTCGCAGGGTAGTACTGCTTCCACGCCGTACACCATAAAAAATGGTGTATATCCAGTGGTGCGATTCGGCGTGGTCCGCAGCCCCCAGAGTACGGAGTCGAGCTCCTCAACCCAATGAGTGTCTGACTCTGTCAAGGATCACACTAATCTGGGTTTAATGCTGCTCATGATGAGACCGTTTGCCCGTTCGACCTGGCCATTTGTTTGAGGATGGTAGACGGAAGCATAGTCGAGCTTAATGCCCATTTTTCCACACCAAGCTTTCACTTCATCGGTTGTGAAATTTGAGTCGTTATCGGTGATGATGCTGTGGGGGACACCGTTTCGGTGTACGACCCCGGATATAAAGTCTATCACTGGTCCGGATTCGGCCGTTTTCACTGGTTTGGCCTCTATCCATTTGGTGAACTTGTCTACCATGACCAATAAGTATTTTTTCTTGTGGCTTCCCCCTTTAAGGGGTCCAACCATATCCAGCCCCCAGACCGCAAAGGGCCAAGTTATGGGGATTGTTTCTAGAGCAGTAGGGGGCATATGACTCTGATTGGCAAAGAGTGGGCAACCGACGTAGTGTTGGACAAGGTCTTGTGCGTCTGCTCGGGCCGTCGGCCAATAGAAACCTGTACGGAAGGCCTTGCGGACTAGTGCTCGAGCTGCGGCATGGTGCTCGCCTAGTCCGGCGTGGATTTAGGCCAAGAGCTGCCGCCCTTCCTCTTTGAAGATGCACCTTTGGAGCACTCCGGCCACACTTTTCTTATAGAGTTCCCCTTCATGGACTTTGTAAGCTTTAGAACGCCGGACGACGCAGCGTGCTTCATTTTGGTCTTCGGGGAGCTCCTGCCTATTTAGGTAGGCCAAGAAAGGCTTAGTCCACGGGGCGATGGCAACCATTTTTTCATGGGCTGAAGATGTTATTTCGGTGGTAGAACCTCCGATTATGTTTGGCAGTTCGGAGTCTGGGGATGTATTCTGATCCGTGCTGGTATTGCCGTACTCTCCTTCCCATACCACGGATGGTTTGAACAGCCTTTCTAGGAATATATTTGGTGGGAGAGGGTCGCGTTTAGCGCCGATGCAGGCAAGGACATCTGCCGCTTGATTGTTTTCTCGAGCCACATGTTGGAATTTGAGCCCCTCGAACCGAGCTGACATTTTAAGGACGACATTATGGTAAGCCGCCATTTTTGGATCCTTGGCATCAAAGTCTCCATTTATTTGTGATATTGCGAGGTTTGATTCCCCACGCACCACTAGGCATTGAATGCCCATAGAGACTGCCATCCGAAGACCGTGCAACAGAGCCTCATATTCGGCTGCATTGTTGGAGTCTGTGTATAATATCTGGAGGACGTACTGGACTGTGTCTCCGGTGGGAGACATCAAGATTACGCCTGCTCCCAATTCGGCCAGCTTTTTAGAGCCGTCTAAGTGCATGATCCAGTTAGAGTACGCGCCATACTCTTTAGGGAGTTCGGCTTCTGTCCATTCGGCGACAAAGTCAGCTAATACTTGCGACTTGATAGCCCGCCGAGGCTTGTATGTTATGTCGAACGAAAGGAGCTCGATGGCCCATTTAGCGATCCGGCCCGTGGCATCGCGGTTATTTATTATATCGTTTAGTGGTACTTCGGAGGCCACCGTAATCGAACACTCTTTAAAATAGTGTCGTAGCTTTCGGGATGTCATGAAGACCGTGTATGCTATTTTTTGATAGAGTGGGTATCGGGATTTGCATGGGGTGAGGACCATGGATACGTAATAAACCGGCTTCTGTAGCGGGAATTTGTATCCGTCAACCACTCGTTCGACGACGAGTACTGCGCTTACAACTTGGTGTGTTGCAGCTATGTACAGCAACATAGGTTCGCCGATATTTGGCGCTGTTAGGACTGGACTATTGGCCAATAAGGTCTTTATTTCATCGAGTCCGTCCGCGGCTGCATATGTCCACACGAAGTGTTCGGTGCGCCGAAGAAGGTGGTAAAGAGGTAATGCCTTTTCTCCTAACCTGGAGATAAAGCGGCTCAAAGCAGCCACGCATCCAGCTAGTTTCTGGATGTGCTTGAGGTCTGTTGGTATAGCCAACTGCGACAAAGCTCAGATTTTTTCCGGATTAGCTTCAATTCCTCTATTGGAAACGATGAAGCCCAGCAGTTTTCCAGAGGGGACACCAAAAACGCATTTCTCTGGATTCAGCTTGATGTCGTATGTTCGGAGGTTATCGAACGTAAGCCTCAAGTCATCTATTAGGGTTTCGACGTGTCTTGTTTTTATGACTACGTCGTCCATGTATGCCTCCACTGTTTTGCCAATTTCCTTTTCCAGGCATGTTTGAATCATGCGTTGATAGGTTGCGCCGACATTCTTAAGCCCGAAAGGCATAGTGGTGAAGCAGAAAGGGCCATATGGCGTTATGAAAGCTGTTGCAGCTTGGTCGGACTCTGCCATCTTTATTTGATGGTATCCGGAGTATGCGTCGAGGAAACACAGTGAGTCGTGTCCTGCTGTGGCGTCGATGATTTGATCGATGCGAGGGAGGGGAAAGGGATCCTTGGGGCAAGCCTTGTTGAGGTCTTTGAAGTCGACGCACAGGCACCAGGATTTGTCCTTCTTTGGTACCATTACCAAGTTCGGTAGCCAATTCGGATGCTTGATATCTCTGATGAATCCGGCCTCAAGTAGCTTGGCTAGCTCTTCCCCCATGGCTTGCCGTTTGGGCTCTGAAAACCGCCTTAGGGTCTGTTTGACAGGTTTGTATCCCTTAAGTATGTTAAGGCTATGTTTGGCCAATCCATGCGGGATGCCTGGCATGTCCGATGGGTGCCAGGCAAAAATGTCCCAATTCTCGCGTAAGAAGTCTTGCAGTGCGGCATCCATAGCGAGGCTCAACTGCGTCCCGATGGAAGCTGTCTTCGTAGGGTCCGTTGGGTGGACTTGGAATTTGACTATCTCATATGCGGGTTTAAATGAGGTGGACTTGGGTCGCTTGTCGAGTATCACATCGTCCCTGTCCATGGTGGCGCGCAGTGTTGTTAATTCTTCTGCTGCTAGGGCTTCGGACAGTGCTTCCAAGGCTAGTGCTACGGTTTTGTTTCCGGCACGGAGTGCGACGTCCGGATCACTAGCTAGAGTGATGATTCCATTGGGTCCGGGCATTTTAAGCTTCATGTACCCGTAATGGGTATAGCTTGAAAGCTTGCAAATGCGTCCTGCCCTAGAAGGGCGTGGTATCCGCTGCTGAAAGGAGCCACTTGGAATGTGATTTCTTCGGACCTGTAATTCTTTGGGGTGCCGAATACCACATCGAGTGTGATTTTCCCCGCACACCGTGCTTCCCGACTAGGGATAATTCCCCTGAAGGTTGTGCACTTTGTTCAATGCGGCTTTTGTCAATTTCCATCTTCTTGAGTGTTTCTTCATAGATCAAGTTTAATCCGCTCCCGCCGTCCATGAGTACTTTAGTGAGCCGAAAGCCGTCCACTATTGGGCTAAGGACCAGAGCGGCTGGCGCCCGGATGGTCTGGAATTGGGGTTCGTCACTGGCATTGGAAGTTATAGCAGTGTCGTTCCACGGATTTACTTTTGCCACATGGCAGATTTCATCGGAGCTTCGGTGAGCTCGCTTGCGCCTATTGTTTGAGGCGAAAGTCTCGAAGACTGTTAGTACCGTATTGTGTTCCTTGGTGGGATGTTGTTTTGCTTTATGGCTTTCGAGGAGATCCTCGCCACTTTTTGCTACCTGCTGGAGTATCCAACATGCCCTAAGGGTATGGGTTGGTGTTGTATCCGGCGTGCTGTGAAGCTTACATGGCCCATTGAGCCATTCTTCCAATACGGTTCCACGCCCTGGGGCGGGTTTTGGTTTCTTGGGAATTGAATTAGTTGACTTACGAGAGTTCGGCCGTTTAGTTTGGACAAAGGTTCTGGTGAGGGCCGTACTCCCCCACAATTCTGTTTGGGTCTTCCAGGCGCTTTCCATCGCACAGTACTTCTGTACTATGGTTGCCAAGTCTGCAAACTGTACTATGTCACGGCGACTTATAGCATTAAGGAGTCCTTTGTTCGTGCAGTTTTTGTAGAAAAGTGAGACTACGTCCTCCTTGTGGCAGTCCTCGGCCTTGTTAATCGCAAGGAGGAATCTGGCCCAGTAACGGTGTACCGTCTCTTGAGGCTCTTGCCTGATACGGGAGAGACGGTTTAAGTCCGAGCTAGGGTCGTTGGCTGAATCCGGATTTTGATCCGATCTAACACCCGGGGGAACGGGAGGTTCCGAGCCTGACAGTTCGGGATCTGGAGTATTACCCAGTCCCTTCGGCCCAATGCCCGATTCTAAGTCCAGGACCTGGGTCATGTCTTCCTTTGAGTAGGTGTTCGGCTCACTGTGTTCGGTGATCCGGACATAATTCATCCTCAAAGTTGAGGGGCAACCCGCGTGTGGTTCCTCCACTACCGCTATCTCATGGGTGGCCGGCGGGGATCTAATGTCCCTTTGGTCGGGTTTAAGCCCAATCTGGTCATAGTCCGTAGCGACTCCCAAAGCGGCGATGCGATCCAAGAGCTCATTAAGGGAGGAGAGCTCAATCAGATCCATCTTTTCCGCAAGCTCCGAATTGATGCGAAGGTTATGCGTGACGACCCGAGAGGCCATCGTTGACGTGATAGCCAATGGGGCGGCCATAATGAAGCTGCCAAGCCGGAGAGTTTGGCCTACAACTAGCGCTCCCCCAGAGGTGATGTCGTCCTTGACAATGAGACGTGCCATCGGGCCTTGCAGCGACGACACAGAGGAACTCTCAATAAAAGCACCAATGTCGATGTCAAAACCGGCAGATCTCGTGTAGGGGGTCCCAATCTGTGTGTCTTAGGCTGATGGTAACAGGAAACAAGGGACACAATATTTACCTAGGTTCGGGCCCTCTCTATGGAGGTAAAACCCTACTTCCTGCTTGATTAATATTGAAGATATGAGTAGTACAAGAGTAGATCTACCACGAGATCGTAGCGGCTAAACCCTAAGAGCTAGCCTATGATGGTATGATTGTAATTGTGATCGGCCTTCTAAGGACCATCCTCTCCGGTTTATATAGACATCGGAGAGGGCTAGGGTTTACATGGAGTCGGTTACAAGGAAGGAAAAATAATATCCGGATTGCCAAGCTTGTCTTCCACGCAAAGGAGAGTCCCATCCGGACACGGGCCGGAGTCTTGAGTCTTGTATCTTCACGCTTCAATAGTCCAGATGATGTATATAGTCCGGCTCTCCGGATATGCCCTAATCCAGGACTCCCTCGCCGGGGGCCATAGGTTTCACTAGTGGCTTCTCTCAAGATAGCAAATAATACGGTGGGTGAACAAATTACTGCCGAGCAATTGATAGAAGAGCGCATAATTAAGACAATATCTAAGGCCATGATCATGAACATAGGCATCACGTCCGTGTCAAGTAGACCGACTCCTGCCTGCATCTACTACTATTAGTCCACACATCGACTGCTATCCAGCATGCATCTAGAGTATTAAGTTCATAAAGAATGGAGTAACGCATTAAGTAAGATGACATGATGTAGAGGAATTAACTCAAGCAATATGATGAAAACCCCATCTTTTTATCCTCGATGGAAACAATATAATATGTGCCTTTCTGCCCCTACAATCACTGGGAAGGGACATCGTAAGATTGAACCCAAAGCTAAGCACTTCTCCCATTGCAAGAAAAACCAATCTAGTAAGCCAAACTAAACTGATAATTTGAAGAGACTTGCAATGATATCAAATCATGCATATAAGAATTCAGAGAAGTCTCAACTAATATTCATAGATAATATGATCATAAATCCACAATTCATCGGATCTTGGCAAACACACCGCAAAAGAGTATTACATCGAATAGATCTCCAAGATCATTGAGGAGAACATGGTATTGAGAATCAAAGAGAGAGAAGAAGCCATCTAGTTACTAGCTATGGACCTTCAGGTATGTGGTAAACTACTCACACCTCATCAGAGAGGAAATGGTGTTGATGTAGAAGCCCTGCGTGATTGAATAACCCTCCGACAGGACCCAGAAAAGGTCCCTAGATGGGATCTCACGGGTATAGAAGGTTGCGGCAGTGGAAAAGTGGTTTCTTGGCTCCCCTGGATGTTTTGAGGGTATAAGAGTAAATACTAGAGAAAGAATTAGGTCATGAGATCTACGAGGGGCCACGAGGTAGGGGGCGCGTCCTACCCCCTGGGGGCGCCCCCCATCCTCGTGGCCTCCTCGTTGCTTCTCCAACTTCATCTCCAAGTCTCCTGGTTTCCTTCTGGTCCAAGAAAGATCATCGCGAAAATTTTATTCCGTTTGGACTCCGTTTGGTATTCCTTTTCTGTGAAACTCTAAAACAGGCCAAAAAACAAAAACCGACACTGGGCTCTAGTTTAATAGTTTAGTCCCAAAAATAATATAAAAATCACATTAATGCATATAAATCATCCAAAACAGATAATATAATAGCATGGAAAAATAAAAAATTATAGATACGTTGGAGACGTATCAAGCATCCCCAAACATAATTCCTGCTCGTCCTTGAGTAGGTAAATGATAAAAACAGAATTTTTGATGTGGAATGTTACCTAACATATTTATCAAAGTAATTCTATTTATTGTGGCATGAATGTTCAGATCCGTAAGATTCAAAACAAAAGTTTGATATTGACATAAAAACAATAATATTTCAAGAATACTAATAAAGCAATCATGTCTTCTCAAAATAACATGGCCAAAGAAAGCTATCCCTACAAAATCATATAGTCTGGCTATGCTCCATCTTCATCACATAAAATACTTAAATCATGCACAACCCCGATGACAAGCCAAGCAATTGTTTCATACTTTTGATGTTCTCAAACTTTTTCAACTTTCACGCAATACATGAGTGTGAGCCATGGATATAGAACTATGGTGGAAGAAAATATGGTTGTTGTGGAGAAGACAAAAAGGGGGAGATATTCTCACATCAACTAGGCATATCAACAGGCTATGGAGATGCCCATCAATAGATATCAATGTGAGTGAGTAGGGATTGCCATGCAACAGATGCACTAGAGCTATAAGTGTATGAAAGCTCAAAAAGAAAACTAAGTGGGTGTGCATCCAACTCTCTTGCTCACGAAGACCTAGGGCAATTTGAGGAAGCCCATCATTGGAATATACAAGCCAAGTTCTATAATGAAAAATTCCTAATAGTATATGAAATTGATATCATAGGAGATTCTCTATCATGAAGATCATGGTGCTACTTTGAAGCACACGTGTGGAATAAGGATAGTAACATTGCCCCTTCTCTCTTTTTGTCTCTTTTTTTTGTTTGGTCCTCCTCACATTTTTTGGCCTCTTCTTTTGGTCCGGAATCTCATCCCAACTTGTGGGGGAATCATAGCCTCCATCATCCTTTCCTCACATGTGATAATGTTCTAATAATGAAGATCATCACACTTTTATTTCCTTACAACTGAAGATTTACAACTCAATACTTAGAACAAAATATGACTCTACATGAATGCATCCGGCGGTGTACCGGGATGTGCAATGAATCAAGAGTGAAATGTATGAAAGATGAACAGTGGCTTTGCCACAAATACAATGTCAACTACATGATCATGCAAAGCAATATGACAATAATGAAGCGTGTCATAATAAACGGAATCGTGGAAAGTTGCAAGGCAATATATCTCGGAATGGCTTTGCAAATGTCGTAATAGGAAGGTACGGTGGCTGTTTAGAGGAAGGTATATGGTGGGTGTATGGTACCGTCGATAGTTGCGCGGCACAAGTGAGGTAGCAATGGTGGAAGGGTCAGAGTGTGTATAATCCATGGACTCAACATTAGTCATAAAGAACTCACATACTTATTACAAAAATCTATTAGTTATCAAAAAGAAGTTCTACACGCATGATCCTAAGGGGATAGATTGGTAGGAAAAGACCATCGCTCATCCCCGACCGCCACTCATAAGGAAGATAATCAATAAATAAATCATGCTCCTACTTCATCACATAACGGTTCACCATACGTGCATGCTACGGAAATCGCAAACTTTAACACTAGTATCTCTCAAATTCACAACTACTCACTAGCATGACTCTAATATCACCATCTTCATATCTCAAAACAATCATAAAGAATCAAACTTCTCATGGTATTCAATGCACTTTACATGAAAGTTTTTATCATATCTGTCCTGGATGCCAATCATATTATGACTAAATTTATAACCAAAGCAAATTACCATGATGTTATAAAGTCTCTCAAAATAATATAAGTGAAGCATGAGAGTTCATCAATTTCTATAAAATAAATCCATCGCCGTGCTCTACAAAGGTATAAGTGAAGTACTAGAGCAATATTGCCTAGTTCAAAAGATATAAGTTGAGCACATAGAGTAATCTAATAAATCGTGATTCATGCGTGTCTCTCCCAAAAGGTGTGTACAACAAGGATAATTGTGGTAAACTAAAAAGCAAAGAATCAAATCATACAAGACGCTCCAAGCAAAACACATATCATGTGGTTAATAAAAATATAGCCTCAAGTAAACTTACCGATAGACGAAGACGAAAGAGGGGATGCCTTCCGGGGCATCCCCAATCTTAGGATTTTGGTTGTCCTTGAATATTACCTTGGGGTGCCTTGGGAATCCCCAAGCTTAGCCTCTTGCTACTGCTTATTCCATAGTCCATCAAATCTTTACCCAAAACTTGAGAACTTCACAACACAAAACTCACCAGAAAATCTTATAAGCTTTGTTAGTATAAGAAAACAATTCACCACTTTAGGGTACTATTGAAAACTCATTCATTATTTATGTTGTTGTTATATCTATTGTATTCTAACTTTTCCATGGTTCATACCCCCCGATACTACCCATAGATTCATCCAAATAAGCAAACAACACATAGAAAACAGAATCTATCAGAAATGGAACAGTCTGTAGCAATCTGTAACTCTCGAATACTTCTGTAACTACATTATTCAAAAATATTAGGATAACCAGGGAAATTTGTGCACCAATCCAGAGCAAAAAGAATCAGATCAAAAGCATATTTCAATAAAATTCTGGAAATTATTTCCTAGGCGCAAAAGTTTCAGTTTTTCAGCAGGATCAAAACAACTATCACCGTAAGCTATCCTAAAGGTTTAACTTGGCACAAATACTAATTAAAACATAAAACCACATCTAACCAGAGGCTAGATGAATTATTTGTTACTAAACAAGAACAAAAAGCAATGGACAAAAATAAAATTGGGTTGCCTCCCAACAAGTGCTATAGTTTAACGCCCTTAGCTAGCCATAAAACACGAATAGATCTAGGTATTATCATCTTTGGTATGCAATTCTTCAATTGCACGATTATAATCCTTAGGAGATTCTTTGGTTTTGTCTTGATCAAACTCCTAGGCAAGAAATCAAGAAATTCATTTGTGGCAAAAGGTTCCTTTATAGTATCAAAAAGATTGGGGTGAACACTTATTGATTTGAGATCTTCATTAACTTTACTAGAAGATTCACCCTTATTCTTAGGAACGTAAGTAAACTTGGCAATCTTAGTAGGAGGAATATTTTGAGTAGTATTAATAGAAGAAAAAGTGGAACCCAAGTTGGTGATAATATCTTCAAGTTTTTCAATTCGAGTAGAATCTTTATCTATCTTTTTATTAACTATGGGTTCCTTTTCTCTAAAATTCTTTAAAGTAACTCCTACTTTAGATCCATATTGAGTAATCTGATTATGAATCTTTTTATCCGAATTTTCAATCAACTCTATAGTAGCAATTTTATTTTCAATAATATCAAGTCTTTGCATCACATGTTCCAAGGTTAAAATAGTTCCATTGATCAAAATAGGTGGGGGCCTAGCAAATCTATCGTGGCATTGTAAGAATCATAAATATGGCTTCCCAAGAAATTTTTCCATCTAGAACATATCTATTCCCAGGAGTAACACCCACATAAAAATTGCGAATAAGAATGGTAGTGGATTGCTTTCGAGTAGATCTATTTTGAGCACTGCAAATTCTATACCAAGAATCATTTAGATTTTCTCCCTCCCTTTGTTTAAAGTTGAGGACCTCATTATCGGGAGTGTTAACAATGGTGGGAGGACTAGCCATGAGATCAAGACAAGCAATCTAACACACGAGAACACAAAAAGCAAGGAAGAAGATGAATGGAATAGGGGCAAAGAAAAAGCAAATCTTTCCGAAAATCGTTTTAGAGGTGGGGGAGAGGAAAACGAGAGGTGAATGGCGAATAATGTAATGCAAGAGATGAGTATTTATGATGGGTACTTGGTATGGATTGACTTGGCGTAGATCTCCTCAGCAATGGCGCCAGAAATTCTTCCAGCTATCTCTTGAGCTTGCATTGATTTTTCCCTTGAAGAGGAAAGGGTGATGCAACAAAGTAGAGTAAGTATTTAACTCAGTTTGACAACCAAGGTATCAATCCAGAAGGAGAGAATTCACAAGACACCGATTACCTGCACAAACAATCAAACAAACTTGCACCCAACGTGATAAATGAGTTGTCAATCCCTCCATGGTTACTTGCAAAAGTGAGATTTGATAGAGATAGAGCAACAATAAAGTAAATATTTTGGTATTTTTGGTTTATAGATCGGAATGTAAAAGATTGCAAAATAGTAGATCAGAAACTAATATGATGAAAAATAGAACTTGTATGATGGAAAAGAGACCCGGGTGAGGGAGTCCTGGATAAGGGGGTATCCGGACAGCCGGACTATATGCTTTGGCCGGACTATTGGACTATGAAGATACAAGAATGAAGACTTCGTCCCGTGTCCAGATGGGACTCTCCTTTGCATGGAAGGCAAGCTTGGAGATTCGGATGATAGATCTCCTTCTCTGTAACCGACTCTGTGTAACCCTAACCCCCTCCGGTGTCTATATAAACCCTAGAAGTTAGCCTATGGTATGATTGTTGTTCGTCCTACGGACTAAAACCCTCCGGTTTATATAGACACCGGAGAGGGCTAGGGTTACACAGAGTCGATTACAATGGGAGGAGATATTCATATCTGTATTTCCAAGCTTGCCTTCCATGCCAAGGAAAGTCCCATCCGGACACGGGACGAAGTCTTCAATCTTGTAACTTCATAGTCTAGGAGTCCGGCCAAAGGTCATAGTCCGGTCATCCGGACACCCCCTAATCCAGGACTCCCTCAGTAGCCGCTGAACCAGGCTTCAATGATGACGAGTCCGGCACGCAAATTGTCTTCGGCATTGCAAGGCGGGTTCCTCCTCCGAATACTTCATAGAAGATGTTGAACACAAGGATAGTGTCCGGCTCTGCAAAATAAGTTCCACATACCACCATAGAGAGAATAATATTTGTACAAATCTAATCTGCTGATGTATTCCAGCGTGACATCATGCCACGGCCAAGCCTTTATTCGAATCGTTTTACTATCCCACCTCAGCGCGTTTGGCGAGGTGGTTTCCTTGGCACGTCTTGTCAAAGCAAAGATCATGTCCTCTTATTCTGGGATTCTCATCAATATGGGCGTGGGTAACCCAACTGTGCCATTAATCACGACGCTTGGGAGATAAGCGAGTTTTACCAGGCTGGTGGGGGTACATAGTTTCGTTCGCCCATATAAGGGGATAAGGATCCACTCTTTCCATTTACGCCTTCTTCCTCCTTTGCTTATCCATCTCCGCGCACTCGAGCTCCAGCGCCCAAGTCTGCACTTCCCACCTCAACCTTCTCCAACCATGTCCGGAGCGGGAGGCAGGTGGATGGCCTCATCCATCATGGAGGGGCACATCAAAAAGTTGAGGAAAGCTGGATACTTGTCCAACGACATCGCGCACCGGCTCCCAGATGAGGGGCAGCTCATCCCCACCCCTAGGCCCCATGAGAGGTTGGTGTTCCTCCCCCATTTCCTACGCGGACTGGGCTCCCCACTCCACCCATTTGTCCGGGGGCTCATGTTCTACTACGGCCTGGATTTCCACGATGTGGCCCCGAACATCATCCTCAACATCTCGGCGTTTATCGTCGTGTGCGAGGTCTTCCTCCGCATCAAGCCCCACTTCGGCTTATAGCTAAATACCTTCAATGTCAAGCCGAAGGTAGTGGGCGGCCGGCAAGAAGAGTGCGGAGGCGCCATGGTGGGCAAGATGCCCAACGTCACATGGCTCGAGGGCTCCTTTGTGGAAACCATCAACATAGTCCAGGTCATGCTCTTCCGCCGGATCCTCCCGTGTCAACGGCGGGCTTTTAACTTGTGGGAATTCGACCCGGCCCAGCACCAAACTTTGTCTAGGCTCTTCGACACAATGCATGAAGATGCCTGGGAGGTGCTATTCAAGAGCTCCGAGGTTCACCCTCCCACTACCGAGGATCGCGGATTCTGCGCGAAGCGCCAAGCCAGCGCCGTAAGCTTAGTTTACTCATTACAGGGTACTTGTTTTTCATAGTTTGACTCTATGTGGGATCTAAGATCCCATTCCCTTAACAGGACTAGCAGAAGAAGTCCGGACAGATCGACTATCCGGCTCCTTTGCCCGAAGGCCCAGTAGATGCCCGCTTGGCGAAGCTGCTGGTCCCGGCACCTCACGTGGTGCCAGAGAAGAAGGCCAAGAAGAAGGCCACAGGAACTCGAAAGAGTTCCCGGCGCCTCGTAGTGTCGGATTCCTCATCCGATGACTCCGAAGCGCACTCCTCCCACGAAGGTGAGGAGGAGGAAGAAGAGTCCTATCCCCCTCCAATGGGGGGATGAAAGAAAAGGAAGGCCACCCCAACTAGGGGGGCCGAAGGGTCCAAGAAGGGAAAAACCTTTCTCCCGGACTACTCCACCAACGCCGACGACGGCGAAGAGGAGTGGCCATCCAGGGCCAAGCCCCTGGAAAAATCGTAAGTCTTCGGATACCAGAATAACTCATGGTGTTCCTTTACTGCATAGTATCTTCTAACGCCGAACATAATCATGCAGTCCGCCCAAGCCCCAGCTCGACGCTTTGTCGAGTGGATCCCTGGATTCGTCGGATGTGAATAGTCTTTCACTCCCGACCGCTACCTCCCCTCACCCCACGGACGATGCCGAGGTGGAGTCCCAAAAGGGGACGAGCCAGGAGGAGGCAGCAAAGGGGATGAAACCCCAAAGGGCTCTAAGTCCGGCCCTGGGCCGGACGCCGCACCGGAACCTTCATTGGTTCCGGAGTCCGGCAGACGGCCCCTTCGTAAGAAGGGCAAGCCTACGACGCCGGTGACCTCCGCCCAACCGGAGGCACCGGATAATTTGCTGGAGGTGCTCAACGGTGCATCCATCGATGAGGAGCACCACACTATTATGAGTGCGGTGATCCAGAAGGTTCAGTCTGCCAAGAGCGGGCTGACAGAAGCCTGTGCCAGCCTTCTAACAGGCTTTGAGGTATGTATTTAAGACATGTAAAAATATTACCGCATAGACAGTAGCCCCTGATGTTCAGTTCGTTATTCGGAAAGAAAAGCCGGACTGAGGATCTAAAAAGATATACGCAGGAGTCTAAAATAAATATGTCAATATGGGAACGCATGCTGCGCTGCTGACCTCTACCGCACTGACTGCAGAGGTCGATGCATTGAAGCAGAGCCTCGAGCGGTGCGAGAACGAGCTCGGCCTTGCCAAGAAGCAGCTCGAGGACAGAGAAGGTAGATAGTACCTTATGTAAGTATATATAAAAATACCTGGTTGCAAATAGTGACAGGACCAACGTGAATGTTACAGGGGCCACAACCGAGGTGGTGACCCTAAAGGAAGCACTGTCCAAGGCCGAAGACAATGCGGCCGTGGAGCGCACCGAGCGAGAAAAGCAGGAGGCGCGGGCGGAGGAAGTGCTGCAAGATCTTCATGCTCTTGTGAAGAAACACGAGAGATTAGAGCTTGACTCAAAGACTCGAGAGTCCGAGCTTGCCTCGGCCCTTGAGAGCACCAAATCCGCCAAGGCCGAAGCCCAAAAGCCCTCCAGGAAATTGTGGCGATGAAGAAGATAGCGGCGGGTAAGGCATTCTTTATGCAAAGCAAGCACGTGAAAGTGAATTACTTGTTACTTACTCGGGTCCGGAGCTCTCCAGGAGCATTCGCAGATCTGCCCCACAGTGTGTCCACCGCCGCCGCATTCTACTGAGCTGAAGAAGGGAGCTCAATGGAGAAAGTGTTCTGGTCCAAGTATGCTGAGGCCGGACACCCGGTGCCCTTGAGCGACCAGCTGAAGCAGCTGGTCGAGCTCCAGAAGGTAGCTGAACAGGCCATGAAGGGCCTTATAGGCCGGCTGTGGCCTTGGGAGGTCCTGCCTGGGAGCTACTTTGGGCTGGTGAGGTGGCTGGTGGATGCCTGTCCACGGCTGGAAGTCATCAAGCGCTCCATATGCATCGAAGGCACCCGTAAGGCCCTTTCCCGTGCTAAAGTGCACTGGGGCAAGCTGGATGCTTAGAAGCTGTTGACAGATGAGCCACCGAAGGGGAAGGAGCATCGCAGGCCCGAAATGTATTATGAGGGCGTCCTGAAGGGTGCCCGCCTTGTGGTGAATGAATGTACCAGGGATGTAATTTTTGAGTAAACTCGCTCATGTTTATCCTGTGCGCTGAAAACTTGTTCATATGCGCTAAGCAACGCTTGTTGAATTTAAAATATTACCTTTTGTGCGGCCCTTTATTAAATCTGAGAGATGCAAGTCGTCGGCTTCTACCCCCATGCCACGAGTGCTGGGGTGTTCGGGATAAACCTGAGCGCTCTTGTTCCCATTCTTGGGTCCTTCGAGGGAGGCGCTCAGCACAACGAACAAGGCAATCAGACTATAATGCTTTATCACTCTCACTTAGCTATAGAATTCTATAATTTTAAATTTCGGTGAAGCCCATAGTATTCGGAAGACCGAGTTCGGGGCGCTATCCACGCCTAGGCCGGACAAAGCCAGCTCCTCGCTCTAAGCGGCATAAGTCTTTAGGGACTCGAAAAACCTCTCGAACAGCGACCGGCTCTCGCCCTATCTTGACGGTTAGTTTTAGCTTTCTCTACTAAGGTGCTTAACCCAGCTCAACTGGGGCACAATCGCAGTAGTTCTCCCAGCGCTACCTTAGCCGATATAGCGGAACGTAAGGTACCAAAACATGGGAGCCGAGCAAACCCAACTATTGACCCAAGACATGATTCAGAGCCGATGCATATAGTGCTATAAGTTCGGGGTGCCGCACTCGTGAGAGTGTTCGGACTTCACACACCATATTCTGGGGTACTCTAAGCCCCTTGTGTATTGGCCATACCAAAGTGTATGGTTGCATAATGTCATAACTGAACATATTTACATAAAAAATGAATGCAAGAATAGACAAGAGCTATGCATTGTTTATTAAAAGGCTGCTGTGAAAGCAGAACGATACAAATAGTGCGATAAGCAAGAGATGTGATTATTGGACATGTCCCCCTCCAGGGGCAAGCTGCAGGATTTTATGTAAGACAGGTATTTAGCGCATTAAAGAGACCACCTGGACATTCGACGTAGCTTGCTACCTCCCTGGCTGTTGCATCATGCGTTCGGCGATTGTATTGCCGGACAGGCCTTCCGGAGAATGGAGTCCTGAAAGTAAAAAAAAAAGAAATGACAAAATCGGGAGCCCCTAGTGTGGTTGAGCCGTATTTTGGGCGTGCCATGGTTGTGCCCCTCCCCTTATGCCCATGCTATTTCTAGAGCATAATTATGTACGCGTATTACTGGTTTTGCAATTTCGTGAGGGCTGGGGTTTGGGCCGCACTACTACGCTTGCACGGAACATGCCAGGTGGTCTTGTTGTAGGTTACTCCAGGCACGCTTGACGGTGTCCGGATGTTTAATAGTCGGACTGGAGAATTGCCTTGAGAGGCTACTTTGTACTTGTGCCGCGAGGGCTGCCGTATGCTCCTCTGTTCGGAGAGAGCGTTCGGTGTTTCCAGAAGGTTCAGTCTGCCAAGAGCGGGCTGACAGAAGCCTGTGCCAGCCTTCTAACAGGCTTTGAGGTATGTATTTAAGACATGTAAAAATATTACCGCATAGACAGTAGCCCCTGATGTTCAGTTCGTTATTCGGAAAGAAAAGTCGGACTGAGGATCTAAAAAGATATACGCAGGAGTCTAAAATAAATATGTCAATATGGGAACGCATGCTGCGCTGCTGACCTCTACCGCACTGACTGCAGAGGTCGATGCATTGAAGCAGAGCCTCGAGCGGTGCAAGAACGAGCTCGGCCTTGCCAAGAAGCAGCTCGAGGACAGAGAAGGTAGATAGTACCTTATGTAAGTATATATAAAAATACCTGGTTGCAAATAGTGACAGGACCAACGTGAATGTTACAGGGGCCACAACCGAGGTGGTGACCCTAAAGGAAGCACTGTCCAAGGCCGAAGACAATGCGGCCGTGGAGCGCACCGAGCGAGAAAAGCAGGAGGCGCGGGCGGAGGAAGTGCTGCAAGAGCTTCATGCTCTTGTGAAGAAACACGAGAGATTAGAGCTTGACTCAAAGACTCGAGAGTCCGAGCTTGCCTCGGCCCTTGAGAGCACCAAATCTGCCAAGGCCGAAGCCCAAAAGCCCTCCAGGAAATTGTGGCGATGAAGAAGATAGCGGCGGGTAAGGCATTCTTTATGCAAAGCAAGCACGTGAAAGTGAATTACTTGTTACTTACCCGGGTCCGGAGCTCTCCAGGAGCATTCGCAGATCTGCCCCACAGTGTGTCCACCGCCGCCGCATTCTACTGAGCTGAAGAAGGGAGCTCGATGGAGAAAGTGTTCTGGTCCAAGTATGCTGAGGCCGGACACCCGGTGCCCTTGAGCGACCAGCTGAAGCAGCTGGTCGAGCTCCATAAGGTAGCTGAACAGGCCATGAAGGGCCTTATAGGCCGGCTGTGGCCTTGGGAGGTCCTGCCTGGGAGCTACTTTGGGCTGGTGAGGTGGCTGGTGGATGCCTGTCCACGGCTGGAAGTCATCAAGCGCTCCATATGCATCGAAGGCGCCCGTAAGGCCCTTTCCCGTGCTAAAGTGCACTGGGGCAAGCTGGATGCTTAGAAGCTGTTGACAGATGAGCCACCGAAGGGGAAGGAGCATCGCAGGCCCGAAATGTATTATGAGGGCGTCCTGAAGGGTGCCCGCCTTGTGGTGAATGAATGTACCAGGGATGTAATTTTTGAGTAAACTCGCTCATGTTTATCCTGTGCGCTGAAAACTTGTTCATATGCGCTAAGCAACGCTTGTTGAATTTAAAATATTACCTTTTGTGCGGCCCTTTATTAAATCTGAGAGATGCAAGTCGTCGGCTTCTACCCCCATGCCACGAGTGCTGGGGTGTTCGGGATAAACCTGAGCGCTCTTGTTCCCATTCTTGGGTCCTTCGAGGGAGGCGCTCAGCACAACGAACAAGGCAATCAGACTATAATGCTTTATCACTCTCACTTAGCTATAGAATTCTATAATTTTAAATTTCGGTGAAGCCCATAGTATTCGGAAGACCGAGTTCGGGGCGCTATCCACGCCTAGGCCGGACAAAGCCAGCTCCTCGCTCTAAGCGGCATAAGTCTTTAGGGACTCGAAAAACCTCTCGAACAGCGACCGGCTCTCGCCCTATCTTGACGGTTAGTTTTAGCTTTCTCTACTAAGGTGCTTAACCCAGCTCAACTGGGGCACAATCGCAGTAGTTCTCCCAGCGCTACCTTAGCCGATATAGCGGAACGTAAGGTACCAAAACATGGGAGCCGAGCAAACCCAACTATTGACCCAAGACATGATTCAGAGCCGATGCATATAGTGCTATAAGTTCGGGGTGCCGCACTCGTGAGAGTGTTCGGACTTCACATACCATATTCTGGGGTACTCTAAGCCCCTTGTGTATTGGCCGTACCAAAGTGTATGGTTGCATAATGTCATAACTGAACATATTTACATAAAAAATGAATGCAAGAATAGACAAGAGCTATGCATTGTTTATTAAAAGGCTGCTGTGAAAGCAGAATGATACAAATAGTGCGATAAGCAAGAGATGTGATTATTGGACATGTCCCCCTCCAGGGGCAAGCTGCAGGATTTTATGTAAGACAGGTATTTAGCGCATTAAAGAGACCACCTGGACATTCGACGTAGCTTGCTACCTCCTTGGCTGTTGCATCATGTGTTCGGCGATTGTATTGCCGGACAGGCCTTCCGGAGAATGGAGTCCTGAAAGTAAAAAAAAAAGAAATGACAAAATCGGGAGCCCCTAGTGTGGTTGAGCCGTATTTTGGGCGTGCCATGGTTGTGCCCCTCCCCTTATGCCCATGCTATTTCTAGAGCATAATTATGTACGCGTATTACTGGTTTCGCAATTTCGCGAGGGCTGGGGTTTGGGCCGCACTACTACGCTTGCACGGAACATGCCAGGTGGTCTTGTTGTAGGTTACTCCAGGCACGCTTGACGGTGTCCGGACGTTTAATAGTCGGACTGGAGAATTGCCTTGAGAGGCTACTTTGTACTTGTGCCGCGAGGGCTGCCGTATGCTCCTCTGTTCGGAGAGAGCGTTCGGTGTTTCCATTGACCATAATGACTCCTCGAGGGCCTGGCATCTTGAGCTTCAGGTATGCATAGTGCGACACCGCATTGAACTTTGCAAATGCGGTTCGTTCGAGTAGGGCGTGATAGCCACTGCGGAACGGGACTATGTCAAATATTAACTCCTCGCTTCGGAAATTATCCGGGGATCTGAAGACCACTTCTAGTGTAACTGAGCCTGTAGAGTTGGCCTCTACACGTGGTATGACGCCTTTAAAGGTCGTCTTTGTGTGTTTATTCCTTGAGGGATCTATGCCCATTTTTCGCACTGTATCCCGATAAAGCAGGTTCAGGCTACTGCCGCCATCCATAAGGACTCGAGTGAGGTGAAATCCGTCAATGATTGGGTCTAGAACCAATGCGGCGAATCCGCCGTGGCGGATGCTAGTGGGGTGGTCCCTTCGATCGATAGTGATCGGGCAGGAGGACCATGGGTTGAACTTTGGGGCGACTGGCTCCAACGCATATACGTCCCTGAGTGCATGCTTCCGTTCCCTTTTAGGGATGTGGGTTGCGTATATCATGTTCACCGTCCGCACTTGTGGGGGAAAGCCCTTCTGTCCCCTATTGTTCGGCGGCCAGGGCTCTTCCTCGTCATCGCTATGCAGCCCCTTGTCTCTGTTATCGGCGCTTAACTTGCCTGCCTGCTTGAACACCCAACAGTTTTTCGGGGGTGCCGTGTATGTGGCATAAGCGATCGAGTATTCGGTCCAAATTGGACGGGCCCAAAGTACTTCTTTTGAATGGCTTTTTCCGCTAACCGGGTTTAGAGCCTCGGAATCCGGCGTTAACTGTCGTATCCTCCACATTGTCGCTGTTAATGTGGCGCTTGTGATTGTTGCTACGCGACTTGCCATTGTTGTCCTTGGTATCCGAATTACCAGGGCTCTTGGTCATGTTATTACTATGAGCTAGCCAGCTGTCTTCTCCCACGCAAAAGTGAGTCATGAGTGTTGTGAGGGCTGCCATGGATTTCGGCTTTTCCTGTCCTAGGTGCCGGGCAAGCCATTCGTCGCGGATGTTATGTTTGAAGGCTGCGAGGGCCTCTGCGTCCGGACAGTCGACTATTTGATTTTTCTTGGTTAAGAACCGTGTCCAGAATTGCCTGGTCGATTCCTCTGGCTGCTGAATGATGTGGCTTAGGTCATCGGCGTCTGGTGTTCGAACATAGGTGCCCTGGAAGTTGTCAAGGAATGCGGCTTCCAGGTCCTCCCAGCAACCAATTGACTCTGCTGGCAAGGTGTTAAGCCAATGCCGAGCTGGTCCTTTAAGCTTGAGTGGGAGGTATTTGATAGGATGTAGATCATCACCGCAGGCCATGTGGATATGAAGGAGATAATCCTCGATCCATACCGCAGGATCTGTTGTGCCATCATATGATTCGATGTTTATGGGTTTAAAACCCTCGGGGATTTTATGATCCATTACTTCATCTGTGAGCATAGTGGGTCTGCGGCGCCTCTGTACTGGGCTATATCACGATGTAGCTCAAATGAGTTTTGTCTACTGTGTTCGGCCTGGCCATATTTGCCATGTCCGGCATGACGGTTATCGCCACGTGTCATAGGGCGCCCAGACGATCCGTAGATCGATCTTGTTTGCCTTGCCTTGTCCTCCAATATGTCTCGCGGGTCCGGCATGTTTCCCTGTGCCTTGGTATAGCAGCACCGGGGTGCGTCTTGAATCGATGGCCAAGAGGCCTCTCTGTCGCGGACACGAGGTGGCCGGTCAGACGCGTCGTGCGCTAGTGATGTAGGTTTAGGTGCTTCCTCCTCTAATCGGGGTAGCAGCATGCGCTTTGGGTATCTCTTGGAGGGGCGTTCGAGTTCATACTCTTCGGCCGCAAGGACTTCCGTCCATCGGTCGGCTAGCAAGTCTTGGTCAGCTCTAAGCTACTGCTGTTTTTTCTTGAGGCTGCTTGCCATGGCCATAAGCCTGCACTTGAAACGCTCTTGTTCAACGGGATCCTTAGGCACGACAAATTTGTCATTTTCGAGGCTTGCCTCATCTTCGGAGGGAGGCATGTAATTATCGTCCTCGACCTCCCTGTCTGCCGCTCTCTCATGAGGGCTGGCTTCTCCATCCTCCTGTGCTGAATCTTGCTGGAGGGGGTTGTCTTCGGCACTATCCGGGGTGTTATTATCTCCCGTGCCGGAATCACCATTTTTGCTTTGGCGGGATTTAGAGCGGCGCCGCTGACGCCCGCGCTTAGGCTGCTTCTTAGAGGGGTCATCCTCCATTGTTCCATCTCCATTCCCTTCCTTTGGGGTGTCCACCATGTATATGTCGTATGACGAGGTGGCCTTCCAGTGCCCTAGAGGCGCTGGGTCTTGGTCGTCTCCTGCATCGTCGTCCATACTATAGATGTCTTCGGAGTCGAAATCGAGCATGTCGGTTAAATCATCGACAGTGGCTATTAAGTGGGCGGTGGGTGGGCCTTGAATTTGTTCGTCGTCCACATCCCATCCTCGCTGACCATAGTCCGGCCAGGACTCTCCTGATAAGGAGAGAGACTTTAGTGAATTCAGAATGTCGTCGAAGGGCGAATGCTGAAAGATGTCCGCGGTGTTGAAATCCATGATCGGCGCCCAATCGGGTTCGATCGGCAGGCGCGTGGAAGGTTCGGAGTCCGGAGAGGAGTCCAGCACCTTCGAGTCGCGAGCTTCGCAAAGGACAAGACTGGTGTTCGGCTCGATCACCGTAGAGGTTGCAACCCCTGAGGCGGTGTCTAGCCATCCGTCCTTGATTGGCACAGTCGGCTCCGAACTAAGGGTCGGAGCGGACAGCGGGGCGGCCTCCTGGGCACTGTTAAGCGGCAGAGCTAGATCAGGCCCATCGCGACAGTGCGGCGCGCCCGGCCGTTGCTTGAATCCATCAAAGATCAAGTCTCCACGGATGTCGACCATGTAGCTCAAGCTTCCAAATCTGACCTGATGGCCAGGGGCGTATCTTTCGATCTGCTCCAGATGGCCAAGCGAATTGGTCCGCAGTGCAAAGCTGCCGAATACGAAGATCTGTCCAGGGAGAAAAGTCTCACCCTGGACCGCGTCGTTGTTGATGATCGGAGGAGCCATCGGGCCTAAAGATGAAGACACAGAGGAACTCTCAATTAAAGCACCAATGTCGGTGTCAAAACCGGCGGATCTCGGGTAGGGGGTCCCGAACGGTGCGTCTAGGCGGATGGTAACAGGAGACAAGGGACACGATGTTTTTACCCAGGTTCGGGCCCTCTCGATGGAGGTAAAACCCTACTCCTGCTTGATTAATATTGATGATATGGGTAGTACAGAGTAGATCTACCACGAGATCAGAGAGGCTAAACCCTAGAAGCTAGCCTATGGTATGATTGTTGTACGTCCTACAGACTAAAACCCTCCGGTTTATATAGACACCGGAGAGGGCTAGGGTTACATAGAGTCAGTTACAATGGGAGGAGATCTACATATCCGTATCGCCAAGCTTGCCTTCCACGCCAAGGAAAGTCCCATCCGGACACGGGACGAAGTCTTCAATCTTGTATCTTCATAGTCCAGGAGTCTGGCCAAAGATCATTGTCCGGTCATCTGGACACCCCCTAATCCAGGACTCCATCACCCGTATTGATGAGAATCCCGCAATAAGAGGACATGATCTCTGCTTTGACAAAACGTGCCAAAAAACCGCCTCGCAATGTGTGCGGTAGCTGGTTGTGAAAAACGGTTCGAATAGAGACCGTGCCGTGGCCTGATGTCACGAAGAGTTGTCAGCAGATTAGATTTGTGGGTTATTGTTCTCTCTATGGTGGTATGTAAAATTTGTATTGCAGAGCCGGACACGACTCAAGTGTTCGAAGATTACTTTGGAGTATTCAGAGATGGAACCCGCCTTGCAATGCCGAAGACAATCTGCGCGCCGTACTTATCGTCATTGAAGCTTGGTTCAAGGGCTACCGAGGGAGTCCTGGATAAGGGGGTATCCGGACATCCGGACTATATGCTTTGGCCGGATGTTGGACTATGAAGATGCAAGAATGAAGACTTCGTCCCGTGTCCGGATGGCACGCTCCTTTGCGTGGAAGGCAAGCTTGGCGATTCGGATGATAGATCTCCTTCTCTGTAACTGACTCCGTATAACCCTAGCCCCCTCCAGTGTCTATATAAACCGGAGGATTTTAGTCCGTAGGACAAGAACAATCATAATCATAGGCTAGCTTCTAGGGTTTAGCCTCTACGATCTCATGGTAGATCAACTCTTGTAATACTCATATCATCAAGATCAATCAAGAAGGAAGTAGGGTATTACCTCCATCGAGAGGGCCCGAACCTGGGTCGACATCGTGTCCCCAGTCTCCTATTACCATTAGCCTTAGACGTACAGTTCGGGACCCCCTACCCGAGATCCGCTGGTTTTGACACCGACACCGGGGGGCATGCATTTCACTAGTGGCTTCTCTCAAGATAGCAAATAATACGATGGGTGAACAAATTACTGCCAAGCAATTGATACAAGAGCGCATAATTATGACATTATCTAAGGCAATGATCATGAACATATGCATCACGTCCGTGTCAAGTACACCGACTCCTGCCTGCATCTACTACTATTACTACACACCTCAACCGCTATCCAGCATGCATCTAGAGTATTATGTTCATAAACAACGGAGTAACGCATTAAGTAAGATGACATGATGTAGAGGAATTAAGTCAAGCAATATGATAAAAACCCCATCATTTTATCCTTGATGGCAACAATACAATACATTCCTTGCTACCCCTACTATCACTGGGAAAGTACACCGCAAGATTGAACCCAAAGCTAAGCACTTCTCCCATTGCAACAAAAACCAATCTAGTGGGCCAGACTAAACCGATACTTCAAAGAGACTTGCAAAGATATCAAATCATGCATATAAGAATTTAGAGAAGACTCAAATAATATTCATAGATAATCTGATCATAAATCCACAATTCATCGGATCTCGGCAAACACACCGCAAAAGAGTATTACATCCAATAGATCTCTAAGAACATCAAGGAGAACATGGTATTGAGAATCAAAGAGAGAGAAGAAGACATCTAGCTACTAGCTATGGACCCGTAGGTCTGTGCTAAACTACTCACGCTTCATCGGAGGGGCAATGGTTTTGATGTAGAAGCCCTCCATGATCGAATCCCTCTCCAGCAGGACGACAGAAAAGGTCCCTAGATGGGATCTCATGGGTACAGAAGGTTGCGGCAGTGGAAAAGTGGTTTCGTGGTTCCCCTGGATGTTTTGGGAGTATAAGAGTATATATTGGCAAAAGAATTATGTCAGGAGATCTACGAGGGTCCCACGAGGTAGGGGGCACGCCCTACCCCCTGGGCGTGCCCTCCACCCACGTGGTCGCCTTGTTGCTTCTCCGACTTCATCTCCAAGTCTCCTGGTTTCCTTCTAGTCCAAGAAAGATCATCGCGAAAGTTTTATTCCGTTTGGACTCTGTTTGGTATTCCTTTTCTGTGAAACTCTAAAATAGGCGAAAAACTGAAACTAGCACTGGGCTCTAGGTTAATAGGTTAGTCCCCAAAATAATATAGAATAGCATATTAATGTATATAAAACATCCAAAATAGATAATATAATAGCATGGAACAATAAAAAATGATAGATACGTTGGAGACGTATCAGAAATCTATGCATAGCGGTTGGCACACGTTTTCGTCTTGACTCTCCGGTAGGAACTTTGGGGCACTCTATGAAGTTCTTTGTGCTGGTTTGAATACATGAATCTGAGATTGTGTGATGCATATCGTATAATCAAACCCGCAGATACTTGAGGTGACATTGGAGTATCTAGGTGACATTAGGGTTTTGGTTGATGTGTGTCATAAGGTGTTATTTTACTACGACCTCTAGGGCTGTTTTGTGACACTTATAGGAATAGCCCAATGGATTGATCGGAAGGAATGACTTTGAGCTGGTTTCATACCCTACAATAATATTTTCGTTAGTTCTCCGATATTAGTGACTTTGGAGTGACTCTTTGTTGCACTTTGAGGGATTGTTATATGATCTAATTATGTTATCATTGTTGAGAGAACTTACACTAGGCAAAGTATGAACACTAGGCCTTATTTCCAAGCATTCCAATACTTTTTTTTCTCACTTTTGTTAGTTGCTACCTTTCTGTTTTTATAATTTCAGATTAGAAAATCGCATATCTACCATCCATATTGCACTTGTATCACCATCTCTTCGCTGAACTAGTGCACCTATACAATTTACCATTGTATTGGGTGTGTTGGGTACACAAGAGACTCTTTGTTATTTGGTTAGAGGGTTGCTTAAGAGACACCATCTTCATCCAACGCCTTCCCATGGATTGATAAACCTTGGGTCATCAACTTGAGGGAAATTTGCTACTGTCCTACAAAACTCTGCGGTTGGAGGCCCAACATGAGTCAACAAGAAGAAGGTTGCGTAGTAGACACCAGTCACCTCCTCATCAACAACAAAGTCCTCATCCTCTCAATCTGAGGTTCTCTTCTTTGTTTTCCTAGTAGCATCCTTACGCAAGTTACTTGGTGTGCTTCTGCTACCATCATCATAACTGCTATTGAAGGGACTAGTGCCCTCACTGAGATTCACCTGCTGCTCAGACCTGTTCTGACTGTCACTTCCCTCTAACATCTCTGAAACTGACCCTGTGAATAGAAAGGTATAGGTAGAGTGGATGATCATCACAAAGCACAACTATTTAAAAAAATTGAGACAAAAACTTAATTTTAGTTTTTTGCAGAAAGCATTTCGGAGCTACGGATATGACAAACTTGGTGACACCGGAGAAACTACAGAATCTAAACTTGCAATATCGGTCAGACTGAAATGCAGTTCGGTGACTTTGAGATGCTAGGGTTTCACTAAGTGAGTGATTTCGGACACACCGATTAATACACTTCGGTCAGACAGAATTTTCCTTGTGCAATGGCCTAAGACAAATCAGTGAGAACGAGATCCTCATATCAGTCGGTCCGAGATGAGTTCGGCGAAAACCTAACCCTATGTTTTTCCATCAAGTCTATTCTAATGGAACTTTTTGATGCATTGATTGATCTCATTCATGGCAACAATAATGGCAATGATCTCTAGGAAAGAATAAAAAAAAGGACCGCACAAAGAGGTCCAGTCCGTACCCTAACTTGGCGACGAACTTGCTATGGCGACAACGGTGGTGAAATTTCTTATGACGTCGACGGAGACCAGCGGTAGGAGGACGCTGGGGGCAACGGAGATTATCCGGATACCAAGGGGCGGCAGAGCTGGGAGGCCGGACGAATGGTTTAGAGGAGTTTCCAAAATTTCAACCCGCGGTATATATACTCAGTCACTGTCGGTGTGACCGAGTGGAACGACTCGGTGGCACCGAGATGCAAAACTGCTAGCAGATACTACAACTCGGTGTGAGCAAATTGTTCACGTAGGTTGCACCAAGGTGAAAACCTAGATCAACTTAATGAATTCGGTGAGACCGAGTATAGTGAATTGGTTGGACAGAGATGCATTAAGTGGTTTTGGAACTTTAAGCCCTTGAAAGATCGG
The DNA here is from genome assembly GCF_002162155.2 of Triticum dicoccoides. Classification (NCBI taxonomy): domain Eukaryota; kingdom Viridiplantae; phylum Streptophyta; class Magnoliopsida; order Poales; family Poaceae; genus Triticum; species Triticum dicoccoides. The sequence continues at coordinate 694,770,172 of NC_041389.1, read as the reverse complement.
TGGCTCTGAGTGCTCCTCACCCAGAGGGTCCGAATTCGACTTGTTGAAGCTTTGTGATGTAGCATGAATAGAGTTTGAGACGAGGAAAGCATAGATAGCTAGAGGGAGTACTTAGGCATTCTTGTCCATCCATTGGGCAGAAAGAAAAACCAAACAATCAAAGCACCAATTGGATGTTTTCGAATGGAGAAAGTTATGCAACCAACATGCTCACACAATAGGATAGCAAATGAAATATGTGGCAAGACATGCACAACCATTCTAGCATCTATCAAGCAATTAGCGATGACTAGGTCATCTATATATGAGTATATTGACTTAGGAGTCAAACGAGAACATTTGATCATATGTCATACTCGTCGTTTAAGAACAAGTGAGGTTACCACTTTTACATAAAGCATTGTTGTGTTGACACCATTAGAGTTTCTTTATCTAGATTCTTAGAGAAAAGCTCCCCCTAGATGTGATATTCCCCCTTAGAGGGATGAAATAACCATGGGTTTTGTCGATGATGACTTCATGTAGATGCTGAAGATGTGGATGCTCAATGTTGATGTAGATCATTTGGAGAAATTCATTGGAGTGAGTTGCACTTTCAATACCTACATGGGTTAGTCCCACGAGGAACAAACAAGGACATCCATAGACATAGAGTGAAGTACACATATGATGATGTTCATGGAAGCACATGGTTACCTTGTCCCTTGACTTACCAACAAGAGGTTTTGTGACTCCTTGAACTAGTGCAAGATATGGAAGTTGATTGCACTTGTCCTTGCCAAAATGAGTATGTGTAAAATATGTTGGCGGAGTCATCCTCAAGAACTCTCTAGTTCTTTTTATTTGGGACCCACATCAACTTGATGGGAATCCTTGGACTTGTAGTCATACTTGATGAACTAGAACTTGATGTTGTCTTGGGAACCCACTTGACCAAGGCCTTAGGAGCTTCTTCCAGTGCATCACACTACAAAAAAAAGACATATCCATGACATTTTGGGTCGAACGAATTTTTTTCCTGTCATACATATGACACTTCTATGACGATACTTGTGACAAAACCCGGTATCATCATAGATGTGGTGGGCTCCTACTTCTATGACAAAAAATCATGACAAAAAATGGGATTTTCATCCTGGGCGGGCCGGAGACGCAGCTGCATGACATTCTTTGGGCCGTCCATGACGGAAAAAACCATGGTAGAAGCGAGGGCGAGGAAAATTTCGGGGAGTTCCCGGTTACGGTGGGAGGTCGGGGGCTGAGTGATGCGCGTTTCTATCGTACACGTACGCGCGTGTGTGCGAGGCGTTGGCTCTAACTGAACCCGAGCGAGGCGTTGGGCTCTAACTGAACCTAAGCGATTGCACTGCAGGCTACGCGTTACTGAATCCGAGCGATCGATCGATGGCTGTTAACTGAACCCGATCGAGCAATTCCTTCGCTACTTCTGCTAACTGAAGCCGATTGATTGGATGAATAGTGAGCGTTGCGGGGGGAAGGATGGTTTGGATGAACAGTGAGCGGTGGCGTTGCCTCTGGATGAACAGGACCCCATGGTGTGGAGGGCTGGATGAACAATACACGGTGGAGGGGTGCCCGTGGAGGGGTGGATGAATAGGAACCCATGGTGTGGAGGGCTGGATGAACAGTAGACGATGGAGGGGTGCCCGTGGAGGGGTGGATGAACAGGACCCCGTGGTGTGGAGGGCTGGATGAACAGTAGACGGTGGAGGGGTGCCCATGGAGGGGTGGTTGAACAGTAGCCGGTGGAGTAGCGCACGGTGGAGGCTGGATGAACAGGAGCCTGTGGAGGCTGGAGGAGGTCGACGGTAGCCCGTGGAGGCTGGAGGAGGTTGACGGTGGAGATGAACAATATCCCGTGGAGTCCCGTTTTGCTGTACGCCACACCCCTCCCGATGAACAGGACCCCCGTTTCGACCATAGCGCTCCAACACAAGTCCGATTCGTCCGTTTTGCGGTACGCCACACCGCTCCCGATCAACAGGACCCCCGTTTCGACCGTAGGAGGTCCGTTTCATCCGTTTTGCGGTATGCCACACCCCTCCCGATCAACAGGACCCCTGTTTCGACCGTAGGAGGTCCGTTTCATCCGTTTTACGGTACGCCACACCCCTCCCGATCAACAGGACCACCGTTTCGACCGTAGGAGGTCCGTTTCCTCCATTTTGCAGTACGCCACACCCCTCCCGATCAACAGGACCACCATTTAGACCGTAGGAGGTCCGTTTCCTCCGTTTTGCGGTACGCCAGACCCCTCCCGATGAATAGGATCCCATTTCGAACGTGGCCGGTCGAACACAAGGTTGTTTCCTCCGTTCTGCGGTACGCCAGGCCTCATTTCCTTCGCCTGTTCCGTTCAAGCCCTCCCGATGAACACGACCACACATTCCGTTTCGACCCAGCCGGTTGGCTCCCACGCGTTCCGTTGCCTCCCGATGAGCACGACGCATTTCGTTGCCTCCCCATGAACACGACACATTTCGTTGCCTCCCCATGAACACGACGACGACGATGTTTCTCCGTTCCGACCCAGCCATGTTCACCAGCCCTAGCCGTACGTATGCGCGAGTAGACATTCGAGACCCCGCCCGTATGTACATATGTGTCCGTATTTTCATTCTTGCACCATGGCCGTTGTACGTATGTGTACATGCTACATGCGCGCCTCTACTACGACACGTGCGCACCTCTACTACGACACTTGCGTGCCTCTACATCGACCAGTATGTACGTACACGTTCTCGACCACAATGACAACGCTACGTATGCTTCGACCAGGTGGGTCCCGACTGTTAGGCACTTCCTTGCCTGCGAAGATGTAGCTAGTGGGTCCCAGCAGTCAGGGGGGCGAATCGTTTTTTTTCGGACGCACTTCCTTGCGTGCGAAGATGTAGCTGGTGGGTCCTAGCAGTCAGGGGGAAACGTTTTTTTCGCAAAATACGGAGGCCCATCCGTGGGTCCCCGCTGTCAGGTGGAGGAATAATTATTTTGCACGTAATAAGGAGGCACTTCCTTGCTGCGGCCGTGGACCCAGCTGTCATCCTCTCCACGTACAGTCCACGTCCGATGGAAGCCAATCCTTGACCACGTTGACCATGCCGTGCCGAGAGCACCAGGGCGGTGTACGACGGCGAGGCCTAGGAAGGGGACGACGCAGAGCCGGGGAAGATGCGGAAGTGGATGCCCACATGTGGAGGAGTACGAGGGTTCACTGGTTCTCTGCGGTGTTAGGCTGCCATCGCCGCAGAATAACAGGGGGTGTGGGTGAGTAGAGGGATGGCCTGGCCAGCGGTGGGAGTAGTAGGGGGCGGTGAGGCCTCTGAGGCATCACAGCCGGCCACGGGAGGCAGGAGCATGCGACACGACCGAAGCTGCTTTGGGCGGCTGTAGCACGAAGACCAGAGGTTGAAGAACCACTAGGGCCGTTGGATGGACATCGTATGGTCACTGGAGCTAGAATCGTTCATATTGACTAAGTTGACAAAGCCCTCCATCCCCGTAAACTTAGTTGGCCCACAAGTGAGCCTTCCACCAAGGTGAGTCCCAGCTAGCAGGGGGAGTATTCATTTTTTTGTCCGTAATAAGGAGGCATTTCCGGTGGGTCCGAGCTGACAGCGGGGGGAACATTTTTTTCGTGAAATACAGAGACCCTTCCTGTGGGTCCCAACTATCAGGTGGAGGAATCATTATTTTGCGCGTAATAAGGAGGCATTTTCCTGTGTGGGACCCTACTGTCAGCCTCTTCCGATGCCTGTTGTTTGTTGACCATGTTGACCTCGCCGCGCCGAGAGCACAAATGCGGTGGACGAGGGCGAGGCCCAGGAAGAGAACCACCCGGAGTCGGTGAAGCGACCGCAACGGATGCCCACACTGAGGGGAGAACAAGCGCTGACTGGTCGGCTGCGGGGTGAGGCTGATGTCGCCGGAAAATAACAGGATGTGTGGGTGGTTAGAGGGATGGCCTGGCGGCAGCACAACCAGCCACGGGGGGAGGGACCAGGCAGTCCCGCCGGTGCTGGTTTGGGCGGCTGGAGTAGGAAGATCAGAGATTGAAGAAGCACGGCGGCCGTTGTCTGGACATCCAACAGTCATTGTTGTGTGTTGACTAAGTTGACAAAGCCTTGCATACGCGTCAAAAGTTTTTTAGGACAGCGTCATCGTCAACCTAGTAGGCCTAGAAGTCAGCCTCCAAATCTGTGGAAAACATCATCCAGCCCATTAGCCATTATTTTCAAATAGCCCATTTCCTAATTCTTAAGGATATTTTAAGCCCATATTCTTTTTATTAGCATTACACACCATATATTCTGGGCACTGCTAAAAAATTGAACGAAATTTTGCATATTTCGGTGGGGTCCGAACTCTTTTAATCATGAAATTTCAAGTCACGTTAAAAATAATTTTCAAAAAATTATATCAATATAAAAGTCAAAAAACAATTCTCCACAAAAAAATGAATGAAATTTAGAATCTTAACTAGCAAGATGCCCGTTCGTTGCACGAAACGGAACATGAAGATGCATTTGTATGAGTAGTTTATCTTGTGGGAGAAAAGATGATATTTTAATGTAATTGCCAGTTGGCTTTTGTTTTTATAAGAGTAGAGAGTAGAGAAATCCTGAAAAAAATTGATATTTTAATGCAATTGTCGGTTGGCTTTGGTTTAAAAATTTACAGCCAATTTCTTACAACTTATAGCCCGTTTTCTAGGGAAGCCCATTTCTTACTACTTACATCCCTCCTCGTCTTGAAAGATTTGCAGCCCAGCAGGGCTGAGAAAAGCAAGTAGGCCACGGTTTTGGTATTCTCCAAAAAACAGAACTGGGCTAGCCAATTTCAGAAAGAAAAAATATATCAACTGGGCTCGTCATGTGCTTAATAAAAGCGTAAGCGTGGTCTAGACGGGCCACAGCCCCCGCACAGCGCGCAGTTGAGCTCCGTCTATAAAACTGAAAAACAACTGGGCGAGCTGCTGGGTCCCTGGTGTTATCCGCTCATTGTGTAATTTTCTCATTTATTGACTACATTGACAATGGCCTGGAACCTAGTTGTCAAACAATTAGGAGGAAATATTTTTTTTGGCTTGTAATAACGAGGCACCTACTTGCGAAATCCAATGACCCTGGTGGGTCCCTACTGTCAGCCTCTCCACGTACAGTCATCTCCTGATTCCTCTTAGTTGTTGACCATGTTGACAACGCCAGACGGCCGCGGGCACAGCAATCTAACCAAGGCGGAGAATGACGGCAAGGCCTCGGACGGGAACGAACAACAGCCATGGAAGATGCGGCAGTGTAGTGGCAGGTGGAGGGCAGTACGAGGGCAACAACATGCAAGTCAGGCATACAAATGGTACAAAAACCCCAAGGATTAATTGTTCATCAAATTTTTAGACAAAAGCCATATTGAACATGACAGTAACATCTAACCCAACCACTTTTTTTCGCAGTCACAAACAAATGGATCGGTCTGATCCATAAAATCAACATCATGTGCAAAAAAAATTATTTCAGGATATCTACCACTTATTGTAAATAGAAGCCGAGCACGTTTAGAAGCCCATTTGTCCACCTAAAACTTCTTTTTTTGCTGTTCAACATGTTCGTCCGTGAGAAATCTCTGGCTATAAAAATTAAGCCTCATGGACAATAGTAACCTCACATTCAACAGGAAGAATGTGACAAAGCTTCTATTTGTCTGGTTGGATGCATATCGTCCCATCATTATTGTCCTCAAACGAATGTCATGAGAACTGAGAAAATCCTTGTGCTTATTACGCCAACGATTGGTTACATGTTTTTCTCCACGTGGTTCTGCCTAAGTAGGCATAAAGATTGAAAACAGTTAAGGTCTGAAAAAAGAATAAGTCGAAATAACGCTAGCTGAACAGTTAATTCTAGTACAATATATACGGGCTTTCAATGTGCATGAAATCATCACCTCTATGTATAAATTCTCTACAGATCGAAAGCTTTGCAGCAAGCCAATAATTATGTCCAGATCAAAACTATACATTCTGATATATATGATCTTGACAGAATCCAGCAGCATTGATAGGCTATCAATGGAAGAACTCTTCATTGAGCAGATAACATAATATTAGTACCCAAATTGTACTCCAAGATGATATAAAACTTATGCGCACAAATGAAAAATGCAGCATATGATTACAAATGTGTAGATGATAATATACGGTACCTAAAAAAGTGAGGAGCCAAACACCCACTCCTTGTCATTATTAAACGGATCACGAATTACACCTAAGGTCTCTAGTTTGGGCGCAGAGAAGACAATTATTTCTTAAGGTGTATAACAATTATGAAGGAGCAACCTTTCAAGTGAAGGGGCATCTTCGATGATAAGTTGCTGTCCTTTAAAACAAATTCCAATGCTTTTAAGGTGAGGCGATTTTATTTGGAGACAAGTGATACCGATTTCTATTCCCAAAACAATCAGCAAGCGCTCCAGCACTACAAGAAATATGTCAACTAGTGACCTTCTGTCAGTGACCCTGGAAGAATTGGTCATAGATCTATGACCATTTGAGACCAATTGGTCAAAAGCTATTCGGGGGGCTCCAAACCCTAAACCATTGCGACCATTTTGGTTAAAAAGGTCGTAATTTCCTTACACGAAATGGTCATAAAGCAAACAGTGCTGGTCCACTGCCTTATTTCTAGTTGTTAACGACCAATATAGATGGTCATAGCCTTGTAGATTGTGGTGGGTTGTGATGACTAGGCGCCATCTCATCAGTTTTTCCTATGTGTCATGTCCATGTGTCAATTTTTACCCTAGGTTGTGAAGCAACCTATATTTCTGCTATTCCAAAAATTCCCAAAAAATTCTCATAAATTGTTTGGATCATATCTTCATCAAATATGTCAAAAACCTTCCTTGCCTAGTTCAAAAATAAGTCAACAATATTCATTTTCCTATTCTATTCAGAGGAGCACTTTGTGAAGGAAATGTTATTTATATATTCTTGATTCCCCTAAAAATTTGTGAAGACATTCTTCTTAGTATGTGATCATCCTCAGTCAAAACTCACGCTCAATGGCCATGTGCATTTCCCGTAGCGCTAATCAAACACTTGGCTGATAATTCATGTTTGAGCATAGTTCGCTCTCCTCATGAGAATCTTATGTTATATTTTTCTTCCTAGCATCTACCGGGGGAGTTGCCAACCGACTAGACATGCCTAGGCCGCCCAGAACGCATGGCAACGCCACGGTCACGCGGTGACCATGCGGCGGGCATGCGAGCTTATGTGCTCTAGAGTTGGGGCCCTCGGCCACCGTCCAAACCTTGATGTCTCGCCATTAAACCATCTATTTCTGATTAAATAGATACTTATTACCTAGAAATGATTTTTGGAACAAATATAGAGCAAACTATGAGGCACCTGCTGTTCAAATTTGACCCGCTTCCACCTGAATTGACGGGAATTTGTCTTTTTCACCAGAGGTGGATCAAAACTTTTGACACCCAACCATTTTTTCAATTGTGCATTAAATATGTCCTAGTATTTTATAAAATTGATTAGGTCCAATTTTGCAACAAATATATGGTTGGTCCTTCACCAAAAAAACTCATTTTGGGTGCTCTGAAAATGAATAATGTATTTTCCGTGAAAAGAAAATGAAAACTCCCTTAGGCAACATTGTTTGGAATTCCAAGATGCACCCTTGTGCACAATATGAGATCATTTGAAACAACTATGCCATGAATGTGGCCATAAGATTGATCATTTGGTTTGAAAGCTATGAATCTTCACGCATGATAGCTCGTTTGTGAGAACACATTTTTAAAATAATTTCCGTATTACAAGTTTATTATTTTTCCTGGAAACTTGGCCACATATAATGACACAATGCGAAGGTTTTCCAATTTTTTGATTTTTTTGAATATTTTATGCCCGTTTCAAAATGCGGTCAAAACGGCGGGCTTGACCGTTCCTAGCTAGTGGTTGAATCTTGGAATTTTTTGGTGTTTCTCTGATTAAATAGATACTTATGTACCTAGAAATGATTTTTGGAAAAAATAAAGAGCGAACTACGAGGCATCTACAGTTCAAATTTGACTAGCTTCCAACTGAATCAGCGAGAATTTGCCTTTTCCACGAGAGGTGGATCAAAACTTTTGACACCCACTCATTTGGTTATTTGTGCATTAAATATGTCCTAGTATTTTAGAAAAAAAAATTGATCCAATTTTGCAACAAATATATGGTAGGTCCTTCACAAAAAAACTCATTTCGGGCACTCGGAAAATGGAAAATGTATTTTCCGTGAAAAGAAAATGAAAACTCCCTTAGGAAACATTGTTTGGAATTCCAAGATGCACCTTTGTGCACAATATGAGATCATTTGAAGAAACTATACCATGAATGTGGCCATAAGATTGATCATTTTGCTTGAAAGCCATGAATCTTCACGCATGATAGCTCGTTTCTGAGAACACATTTTTAAAATAATTTCCATATTACAAGTTTATTCTTTTTCCTGGAAACTTGGCCACATATAATGACACAATGCGAAGGTTTTCCAAGTTTTTGATTTTTTTTGAAATTTTTATGCCCGTTTCAAAATGCGGTCCAAACGGCGGGAATGATCGTTCCTAGCTAGTGGTTGAATCTTGATTTTTTTTTGGTGTTTCTCTGATTAAATAGATACTTATGTACCTACAAATGATTTTTGGAAAAAATAAAGAGCAAACTACGAGGTAGCTATAGTTCAAATTTGACCCGCTTCCAGCTGAATCAGCGGGATTTGTCTTTTTCACGAGAGGTGGATCGAAACTTTTGACACCCAACCATTTGGTTATTTGTGCATTAAATATGTCCTACTATTTTAGAAAATTGATTTGATCCTATTTTGCAACAAATATATGGTAGGTCCTTAAAAAAAACTCATTTCGGGCACTCGGAAAATTGAAAATGTATTTTCTGTGAAAAGAAAATGAAAACTCCCTTAGGCAACATTGTTTGGAATTCCAAGATGCACCCTTGTGCACAATATGTGATCATTTGAACAAACTATGCCATGAATGTGGCCATAAGATTGATCATTTGGCTTGAAAGCCATGAATCTTCACGCATGATAGCTCGTTTCTGAGAACACTTTTTTCAAATAATTCCCGTATTACAAGTTTATTATTTTTACTGGAAACTTGGCCAAATATAATGACACAATGCGAAGGTTTTCCAATTTTTTGATTTTTTGGAATTTTTTATGCCCGTTTCAAAATGCGGTCAAAGCGACGGGAATGACTGTTCCTAGCTAGTGGTTGTATCTATAAATGATTTTTGGAAAAAATAAAGAGCAAACTACAAGGCAGCTACAGTTCAAATTTGACCCGCTTCCAACAGAATCAATGGGAATTTGTCTTTTTCACGAGAGGTGGATCAAAACTTTTGACACCCAACCATTTGGTTATTTGTGCGTTAAATATGGTCTAGTATTTTAGAAAAATTATTTGATACAATTTTGCAATAAATATTTGGTATGTCCTTCACAAAAAACTCATTTTGGGCACTCGAAGAATGGAAAATGAATTTTCGTGCAAAGAAAATGAAAAGTTCCTTATTACTATTTTGTTATTTTTATTCTAAAAACTAGGTTACATTTGATGACATGATGAGAAGGTTTTTCATTAGTTTCATATTTTTCAAATTTCCCAGGTCAAGTAAATAGCTGAGATGATCTAACATCTTATTTCTAAATTTATCACGACCAATTTAATTGGTCATAATATTGTATTGCGTTTTGATTGGTCCATGGACAAGGCACACGAATCATGCACGAAACACCGTTGGATCCTCCCGGATCCAACGACAGCCGTCACTCCTCGCCTCCCCCACCTACCCGACCTGAGGCGAAACCCTATCTGGCATCTTCCATCTACCCCCCGCCTCCTTTCTTTCTTACTTTCTTTCCCTCCCCCCTCAGATCATGTCCCTTTCTCCCGATGCAGATCCACTCCTCTCTCCCCTTTCCCCGATTCAGATCCATTCCCACCGCCGCCGTCGCCCCCGCCCCCTTCTCCCCGATTCAGACCACATCCTCCCACCATAGCTCGCCGCCCCCGCCCGCTTCTCCCAATCGCCACCGCCGCCCTCTCCCTCCCAGATCCAATCCAAGTCAGATCCTCCGGCCTCCATCTCCATTCCTACGCGCGTCGGCCACCTCCCTCCGACGGAGCTCGACCCCCACCCCCCAAGCACCGCTGCTCCACCCTCTCCCGTGAGGGTCTCTGCTGCCAGCGCGCGCACAACCTCCGTCCCCTGTTGCTCTCCCTGCTGGCCCTTCTCCCTCGCCCCGGCTCCCTACTCCACCTCGACCGTCCAGCGCGCCGCCATGACCGGACAGCCCAAGCTGGTGTCGCCGGCTTCGTTCCCCAGTAGCAGCACATGCCCTTCTTCTACTTCTTGTTCTTATTTTTGGTGCGGTGCGGTGAGCGGGCATGCCCATCGACCACGAGTCGCCCTTCAAGGAGCTTCGCCTCAAGAACAGGAGGATCATGGTAATTGATTAACCCACCCTCCTCCCCTTGTTGCGATGGCATATCGCCATTCCTCCCCTGCTTGATTGGTAGTAGTAGTAGTAGTACTGGTTTCTTGGCTTGTTTGTATGTTTATTTTTCGTTTCGTCCGTGCTCCTGTCCGGGGTGGAGGAATGAGGGGAACTGGTTGCGTGCATTACTGTGGTATCGGGCGCGCGCGCGGATTGCTATTGGATCAGTTCGAGTCAATCCTGTGGGGAATGGCGGTCTAAGCATTGATTCTTTTTCCCTGTATTCTGCGTTAGCCCTTCTTCTCCCCAGCCCCCTGATTAATGGTGGTGTTTCTGTTTTGGTTCGGCGTTGTCTCTCTGCTCCAGCATTTGGATGCCTTGGAATTTGGTACCAGTCCTAGCATTTATGTTTTCTTTTGTTTCTTCTCTTTGGTTGACTGATTGATAACTCGCAGTAGATTTCTGGCAATCTTGTCAGCGTTCAGGCGAGATCGAATTTCTTGATTTTCAGGATGCCAATGTTTCCATCGCTGGACGTTTCTTGTTGAACTGACCGATCTTTCTCGTGGTTGTTGTGTGCAGGGAGGCAGCGCCCCTGAGCCGGACGAAGAGGAGGCTGAGCAGTAGTTGACCGCGGCGGCGGCGGGGGAGGAGGAGCAGTGGCTGCAGTAGCTACACCCATTGCTGTCCGCGCGCTTCTTCGCGCAATGCAAGACGCACACCGAGTCGCACCAAAGCGGCGAGTGCAACATGTTCTGCCTCGACTGCGCCGCCAGGGCCGCCGCCGGCGTGGCGGCGCTGTGCTCGCTGTGCAGGCGCCTCTCTCTGATTACAGCTGCCCCTTGGATAGTCTGGGAATTCCATGGGAGCATGCTGTATGGAAGAATGGCAAATGCCTCCAGCGTATGGTTTCAGTCGCTCAAGTTTTCTTCTGCTTATGATTCATTCTCTTGCCCGCGAGTAGGTGACCCCAACATTCGGTCTGGGATCTCAATGCAGAAATAGGATTGATTGCTTGCCACATTTTCCCATCATCTATATTCTAGGCAGTTGACCATGCAAATCTGGGGTAGGCTCAAATGCTTGATATCTGGGAATATGCAAGTTATGATTTCAGGCGAAGTTAAGATTCAGTGAGCAAAATAGAAACAATCAGTTTGGCCTGATAAAGTATACAATTTTCCCATCAATTTCGTCACTTCTCTTACTAGAATGAGTAGACTTTAAAGATCTGCACGATTCTTTGGATACGTCCGGGCACCTATGTATTATCTTGCTGTAATAGCAAGTTCCATAGCTCTGTCATTATGTTTAGCCTCGTACGCCTCCGCTCTATGCTTCATGTGTCAACAGTGGATTCTACTAGTTTAATTAGGTAAACCACCCATACATCTCTTGTGTTTTTTAACCTGCTAAATCTGCAGCTTCGAGGAACTGTCGGACGCTACCTGCTCGTCATGCATTTTGTGGGTTTGTAGGGTGTATCCACAGATCGACTCGTCGCCACGCCCAGTGTTTATGTAGTCATTATGGTTTCGTGCCCTGGTTGTTTCTCAATGCCGTGGTGTCAAGTAATGTGACGAAAATGTAAATGAGTGCAGGCTCTCATTCTGGTCCCAAGTGGTTTTGGGTGTGCAGGTAGGTTGTAAAATGTTGTTTACTCGTAGACCCTTGGCCAGTTTTTTTTCATATGTTAGATAGATTGACGCAAACTGGTTTGTTCAGTCAGATCCCGGGTACAACAATTTATTTATTTTGCCTGCTAGGTGTCTATTGTAGGTTTTCACAGTGTATCCACATATGGTTGTTCATCGTGCTTGGTGTTTACATAGCTAAATGTAGCCATATGGCATGTGTCCTAGTTGCAGCTGTGCTAATATGTGATGCTTTGTTTGAAATGCGACATTGTCTGGATTTTATTGTTTAAGCTATGCATAATGTCAAAGTGTAAAATATTTTGGTAAGTTATTTGGCTAATCTCATGGTTTTGTGCATCAGGTTGATGTGTGCTGCTTAGATGGAACCTTTGCCAGGGCTGTTGTTCCCAGCGATGCATCAACTGGTGAGTTATTTTGTTATTATCGTCGCTCTCTCCTTTTCAACCTTCAAATTTTGCTTTGGTTCCTGAGTTCCTTCCTAGTGAAGGCACAAACTCTTATTTATATCATTAATTACTGAATGTTATTGTATTATTTTTGTTGAACTAATCTGGTCTGAATCTTCCCTCTTCTGTAGGTCTTAATGAAGCTTTGGAACTGAGGGACGATATATGGATCTGACTACTTGGGAAAGGGTGTTTCCAAGGCTCCATTTGAGCGAACTTTATATTAGCGTGGATAACGAATTCCTGAGCTACAGTCTTAAGTGATTCTGTTACCTAGTTATTGTTGGTGTAGTCTATCGTCGCTCACATCTTTTGGTCTAACACATCTGCAGTGTTACTGTGTTGGCATGCATGATACCTTGCTGCTGTGTTGCCCTGACATTTCTGCATGGTCGTTTTGTGCTGCTGGCCTAATTAACAAGATAAATATGTATACTTTTTTGAGATAGAAATTCCATGCATGTTTATGACGCGCAAATTCTTTGAGATAACCATAATTGTACTTCAAAAGTAAACATTAGCATCTTAAATAATCAGCTTACTGATGTAGGAGTAGTAGAAACTCCATGGTTGATCCTGATTGCTGAGCATGGGAGATATATCTTTTGCATTTCAGTTACATAGCAGTACTATGTAATGAAACAGGTTTATTCTTATATTCTTGGTTGTATACTTTGTAGATTTACCATGCAACATATTTTCATCTAGTAGTAGTACTACTACTGCTTTATGTATAGCCATATACATTTAGTACCTACTGCAATTTTCATTTCTAAGATCAATTTGGTATCCCAGGTCCTTCAACAATGTCTTCTTTGTTCCCGACTATAAACATTGATGCATGTGCCCTGTTCTAAAGTGGAAAATCATTGATAGCTTGTACTACTCTTGTACTGTGCTGGTATTTGTCATTTGCAAAATACACCTCAATTTTCGTTGTTATGAGAATGTTATATGCATGGTTTCCTGTTAAATGTAAAGTTCTGCAGAAAATTCTGATCGTTATGAGAATTTTATATTCACGGATTCACTTGATTATGTTACTAACTTTTCGTAATATATTATTTGCAGATGATGGCCTTCATTCTTCAGAAGTTGGGTGTACAGGAGCTCTGGGAAGAAGAATCCTGAAGAAAACCCACACCCAGCAATGTGTTTTAGCTCATTGGAGCTAGTTAACTGTATATTTAGTTGTATTTAAGCTGAATACCAGATTTGTTGCCCTGTTGCTGAAGCTCCTCTTTGATCTAACCAGTTTCGCACCAAATGCAGAATGTTCTGTTTTTAATTTGTTCCTAATTGTTTTGTTTTTAACCTCTAGATGTCCTTTGTTCATTGAAGTGCTGACTGCTGCAACAAGTCCCAGCAAAGAGCACCTCATTGGAGCTTGTTATTGTTTAATCTTTTTGTGAATTAGAAAACTAGATAATATGTACTATTATTGTAATGTACCAAGTTTGGCTGTATTGAGAAATATTCTGCATTTATAGCCTATATTTGAACTAGAAATTGACTAAAAATGACGAGTCCTAAATTAAAAGGCAATGGCTGAGTGACAAAAAACCTAGACTGTAATAGGCCGAGGAAAAAAAAGAAAAAATAGGACTGTAAAAGGCCGAGGTACAAAAAATATTGGATTGTAAAAGGCCGTGGCCCAACAAGAAATTGAATGTCAAATTTTAGAGAAATAAAAGAGGCCGAATTACTGGGCCAGGCCAATGTAGCTAGCGAAAATTAACAGAAAAATATATATTAAAAAGGCTGAATTAATGGGCTCGGCCCATCTAAAGCACCGAAATGGACCGGGCTGATTCTAAGTAACGACCTTTTCAATTGGTCGTAATTTTGCCATGTCAGATTGCCACGTCGAATCCGACGTGGCCTGGGTAGACAGCCAGTGACCAAAACAAAAGGTCATGAGTTCAACGACCTTCTGTTTTGGTCGTAAACGTCTACGACCTTCTCACAGAGAAGGTCATTAATTTCAGTTTACGACCGCCAGCTTTTGACCTTCTCTTTTTGGTCATAAAGGTCTCAAATGAAAAACAATGACCTTTCAGTGACCAATAGTCAATGTCAGAAGTTGACATATTTCTTGTAGTGCAGGGCAGGGAAACTGGAGTGGATGATGTTGTGCAGTGAGGCCTCCGACAGATAAACCAACACAAGCGAAAGTTTTTTTAGCAGTGTGAGTCAAAGCATTTGTACCAGATCGTCTGGTAGATGGCACCGGGCGAAGGTGTCGGTGTGGAGAGAGGAGGAAAACCGCGAGATGGACAAAGGTGGTGTGGGAACGAATTCTTGGTATGTTCGTGGTATGAAACTTTCGTGGTAATGGTAGAACTCAAACAGCTGGAGTTTTCCGATTTCAGGGGATGTCAGCCAAGCATCCACCTTGCCGGGTATGGACAGCAGGTAGCTTGTCGGGATGCAGAGGCATTGAATGGGGCCCTGCTGGTGAGAAGAGACGATGGCTCTGAGGAGATCAAATTCAGGAAGGACAGATATCTGACGACAGTCGAGATTGAGGGGCGCGGTGTGCCATAGAGGGCGCCACCAAGTTGAGAGGACTTGTGTGCGGCAGCAATCCGTGGTGGGGAGAAGCGAGATGATCTCCTCAAGGATGACGCCTGGGAGATTGCTGATGCTGTCCACCGGAGATTCTACCAGTTCCTCAGGTTCGGGTGGGGGAGGCTCGCCACTTCTCCCCGCGCTACCGGGTGCGGGATCCACAACCGGCGTCACCGCTGGCGGGAGCCTCATCTTCTTGGTGCTGGGGCCAGCCGACTCCATTTTCCTTGTGGGCGTCACGCTGAGCTCACGGGTTTGAGAAGAGTAGCCAGAGACGAGCCTAGTGGCAGTGCGAGTGGGGAAGAAGGAGGGCTGGGGATTTCTGTAGGAGTGGAAGAAGAGGAGCAGGCGTTTTCTGTATGAGTGAGGAAGAAGGTGAGCGGGGTTTCCTGGATGAGTGAAGAAGATTGGGGATCGGGGGGAATTGGGTGGGGAGACGAAGCGGGAGAGCGAGTTGTTCCTGTTTATAAGGCCCGCTACACTAACTACTCGCTTTTCCCCAAGAACCGCTCTCTTCTTTTGTGTTGCTGCATTGGAGCTGGCGCATGGGCTTGGCTGACAGGCCATGCATGCAGGATGCATGTGCCCGCCGGCCACTTCATGCGCCTGGATTGTTACTAGGCCTATTTAATAGGGTGGTTACGGAGTAAATTAAGGAGATTTATTTTCTCTGTGTGCATCCACCAAAGTAGATGATGCGGTACTGGATGCAGACACTCACATTAAACTAACATTCAGAAGAACAAAAGTTCAGCATGTCTATGCATCTCAATGATTCACCATACTATAACCAATATACAAAGCTGTTAGTAGGTTTGGAAATAAAGAAAATCGGTCGATACTTCTCTGAGCAAAGGGCCTCCCTGCACACGCATTAATTTCCTGGGCATGCTTGTTTCTTCTCAAAATGTTGCGAGCACTTTGAGCATGTTGGCAACTCCACAGCTAGCTAGCTGCCTCATCTTGCAATTGATGCTGACACATTTGTAGCAAACACATGAGGCAATAGAGATGACTCAACATGGGTCCATATTGTGAAGTTCCCCTAAAATCATATTCATTGTCCTGAATCTGAAAAGATAGGAAAACAATAGCTATACTTAAACGGTGCTGCAAAACAGTAGCGCATATCAATAGCTCGGCATGACAAAACACGATCATCTGGACGAAGGGGATACTGACCTGACTGAGGAAGATTACATATAATTTCATAAGTCCTTAGTTGATTTCCACCTTCGGCTGCACTGCTTGTTTGCTCCTCCACACATGACAGGATCGTTCTGCACTGCATTCATCTTGCGGTGGTCATTGTACCTAGTTACGAATGTAGGAACACCTGGAGCACCATGAGGTTAGCTGACAGCAGGTAGATGCAGCCATATAAAATTTGTGCGGTGCTACCAAAATTGAGGTTTGTATCCCTTCCCGTTATGATAATTCTTCTTGAAGTTGGTAGAGTGTGACGGCTTGTTCTTTGCATCAAACTTGCCTTTCCCGTGAGATTTTTTCTTATTGTTTTGGGGCTGGTTGGGCTGGAAGTTCTTCTCGTGTACCATGTGGGCACTAGAAGCTCCCTCAGCGACCCGAGGACGTGTGTCTTTTGCTCTCGCCTTCTCCTCAAAATCAAGAGTGCTAATGAGATCCAAAACAAAAAACTCATGTCTCTTGTTTTTCAGAGAAGTAGCAAAATCGTTCCATGAAGGTGGAAGCTTGGCAATGATGGTCCCAGCAACAAATTTGTCCGGCAACACAAACTTAAATTACTCAAGTTCCTTAGAGAGTGACTGTATCTCATGAGTCTGCGGAACAACAGAGCACTCATCAGTCATCTTGTAGTCACAGAATTTCTCCATGACGTACAACTCATTGCCAGCGCCCGAGGGCCCAAATGTGGCCTCGAGCGCATCCCACATGTCTTTGTCGCTGTCAAACGACATATATGAATCCACAATGGAATCGTCAAGAACACTCAGCAGGGCGTCTTTGAAGAGGGTATCCATGTTCTGAAAAGCTTCCTGCTGTGTAGGATTAAGATCGCCCTCAGGCTTACCCTTAGTGGTGTCATAATAGTACATGATCTGAAACCAATATACTGCACTTGTGTGCCACCTTTTATATTGCACCCCCTTAAAATCAGCAGTCAATAGATCAATTTAGTATGAGATTTAATCCAAATCAGCAGTCAATAGATCATGACGACAATTGCAAACATCAAAGTAATGATGTGGACTAAACCAGGAGGACAGAATCACATATTGTACAGCGGGAGCAGAACCGATGTAGTTGATGTTGTCACTCATGTCGTTGATGAAGAGGTTACCAAGGTCGAGGAAGAAGGCTGTCGTTGAGGAAGTCGTCGCTGGCAGCAGTCACAGTTGTGTGCTCCCCAAAAACCTGAGCGCCCCTCTCCCGTACAGGATCACGAAAGGCGGGGTTCGGAGGACTGTTGTCCCTTCTCGTGGTGCACGCCGGAAGAAGGGCTGGAGAAGAATTGCATGGCGGCGCTATGATCTGGAACGATGCGAAACCATATGATACAGCGGCGGCAAGGGTAGAGCATGTCAGGTCGGTCGTGCGAGTATAATAGTAGGCCTTTGGCCGCCAAACCCCACGTCCAAGTCAATAATAGCTCAAAAAAAGTCAATAATAGCGCCACCAAGGTTTGTCTAAAAAAAGAGAGTAATTAAGGCGTCCGTTAGTCCCTTTAGTATAAATACAATATCATTAATAATGGCCCCACCTTTTGTCTCACAAAGTATGTTGGGGTACAACCGGCTACAAGTTTACAATCCGCTTCTCTTCTCTCTCCTCTTCTCTCTCCTTCAACTAAGCACAAATACTATATTTAAATCCTTATAGCCTGCTTATGTCATCTAATTGTAGTACTTGTTCTAAAGTTACTATCCACTGGGTAGTCTGAAATGCCGGGCGTGCAGCGGGCGATGCCCTCGGTCGGCCCGCCGCTTCAACGGCGGAAGCAGTGAGAGGTCGCGTCGCCCTGACGTGCCATCAATGTGGAGCGGCGGGCTCAGCTGGCGCCGGGCAGGAAGCGCGCGCGGGTGGGGGGAGCGGTTTTTGTTGGGCCAAGAAGGTGAGAAGCCAACTTGGGATCGGTCCAGACGGGGAAATATCATGTGCTCTCATACTCTGCATATGACACTAGTCTATGTTACTACTCCCTCCTCTCCAGTTTATAGAGATGTTTAAAGTAACATAGTAATATGTTACAGTACAAGTTACTCCCCACTATGACCAGCCTTGGCCTCTCCCAGTGCTCCGCCATGTATAGCTGCTAAGCCTGCCACGTAGGCATAAAATATGATGTGGCACCAATAAACTAAGCACATATGCATTCAAGACTTGAGTTACTAAGCCATTTAATGCACTTGGCACCTCATCTAAAGATCATTAATAGTATAGCCAGTGCCATGTCATCTACAGTCCATCTTATAGTCAACATGTACAAAATAGTAGATCAAAAGAGTGTACTACTACTTTTGTATTATGTGGCCCACCTTTCATTCTCACAAAGTGCCTAGGAGCACGTGCTAGAGCTGGCTCTTCACGAAGAGCCCGCTTACCTTCTCTCTCCTCTTCTCTTTCCTCCAACTAAGCAGAAATATACTAGTTTATTCCTTATAGCCCGCTGACTGAGCTCTATTGTACTTGCTCTAAGCACATCTAAGCACTTACTAGCACCCCTTGACCGTGGACCTTGACGGTGTACGTCACCTTGTGTCTCATAATTTTCCTCGTCATCATTTGAGTCCTAGAAGATCTCACTCACATCATCATTAGCATGTAGCCGCCTTGACAGACAACGTGCACAGAAGGAGTAGAGGCGACTGGGGACGCACCACCACCACGTCCTGGGCACTCCGTATGTGCTCGTGTGCGTGAAGCATGCGTGTTTTTCCATCGGTGCTAGCTCTAAGGCCGAGGCTACGGTCGTCTTCGTCTCCGACTACGACTAGTAGTTGAGCAACGATGGCAAAGAGGTGCTGCAAGAGATGCGTATGCGCCATTGTGTGCGAGCTTCGCCGTAGCACGACGAACCGGATGTCACCGTGGATGGTGCACGCCTCCATGCAGTCGAGTGTATGCGCATGCATGTGTTATTCACGTGCATTCTGCGGCCGAGCGTGTGTGCATGCATGTCTTGTGTACGTGCGTTGTGTGCTCCATGCTGTGCACGTATGTGCATGAGTTGGATCGGATGGAGTTAGTGCGTTGGCTTGTGTACATGGGTGGCTGCATGCGTCTTGTACATGCGAAAATTTCATGTTCTTTTATTTGTTTATAGGTGGGCAGGCGGCAAAAAATAGGGGAAAATGCGCAAGGTTCCTTCCAGATGCTCCACCGCGAGTTTCCTTGCTCCTCCTCGGTCGTCGGGAATCTATGCTCTTCAACTCTTTTCTTTTACGTGAGCTTTGTTCATCCTTTTCCCAACACGCGAGACATCTAGCATCAAGGTGCACATGTCATGCAAGAAAATGGAGATAATCAGATAAGCAGTGCGTAAGTGAGTCGTGCAGGGGGGGGGGGAGCGGGGGGAAACCCTTTTTCATAAGTGAGTCGTGCATTTCGATGGCACGTGAATAGTGCACGTACTCAACGACGGAGCACGGGATTGTAGCAATGACATGGTCAGCCCTTTTTTGGAGACAGTACGTACTACCAGTAAATAACTTTGATGTGTCCCATCAACTCGCAGAACGATGAGAAGCTTGATTACGCCTTCTCCCTCGCCAACGCGTGCGCGGTGGCTCGTAGCACGAGGAGAAACTTTTTCTTACAAGTGGTGGACGTCCAGCAGTTCATTTGGTGTTAGATTGGCAGAAGCACTACTGTAGAACCATCGACTTCCGGAAGAGGCGAAGAGCCAAGCGCAAGGTCACCTACTAACCTTAGGCTAGGCGTAGTGGGAGTAACATAAGTAGGGGTAACTCCTTTTTTTATTCTAGAAACAACCACACGCGAATATCAAGGTGCTGTTTATGTAGAACAAATTTCCTGCAGCCCGTGCTCTGCCCTCCTCTATCTCTCTTCTCAGCCAGCCAGCGAACGGGCGGAGCCCATCGTTTGTTTGCTCACATGCAGTCCCACATGTCAGTGAAAACGCAAGAGGACCCACTGAACCTGCACATCTTTCACCTCGACGTGCTGGTGATGAAAAACAAATCGAATAAAGATCTTCGGTGGCGCTTTTGGAGTTACTCAAGAGTAGTAAGATTCTATTTACAGTTTAACCCAAGATGGACATCTCGTGGCTTCAACTACCACTCTATTTTCTTTCATGACACGACCTGGATGCTGGATGTCCCACGTGTCGGCAAAAGGAGGAAGAACCCGACCAAATCTTCGGTTGTGCTCTTGGATTAGACTAGTTGTGCTAACTTAAAAAATTTATTGTGTACTCCCACCGTTCCAAAATACTTGACTTCCATTTGTCCAAAAATGGATGTACCTATATACTAAAACATGTCTAGATACTTATATATTTTGAGAAATAGAAGGCATGTATTGTGCAACGGAGGGAGTAGAATGGATGCAAGTTTTTGTACTGGGAAGAAGAGTACATCCATATATTGATAGAGTGTTGGAGTTGGTCTTACACGTGGGACCGCAGTTGAGGAAACCGACTATCGGCAAACCCCCACCTCGCCCGCTGCGCGATGCCTGAGTTAGAGAAACGATGAGGTTGAAGAGATTGCTCTAGCACGGACTCCAAGAAATATGGTGTCATATGGAAGTCGTGCTGGTGGCGTGTGTCATACTCCTGGACGTGAATGCTTGTTCTGGCCCATGCCACCCTACTACTCCTACTACTTACTTATATAGTACTAGTATCGAGGATTCGAGGTGCTGGTTACGTACAATATGGCTATAGTAAAAACACCCGCACGACGCGCGAAGCATGTGAAGCTAGTACAAATAGTGTACTACTATTGTTGATTGGCCTCATCTGATAACCTGTTGCAATTCACATACAATTATGAATTCGGAAAATATTTTTTTGCCTCGTCGCGCCACTCACTCACAGAAGCAAATCGAAAGCCATTCATAAATTTAGTTAGTTCATCACAGGCATATCATTTTATTACATACAACATGTCATCAACCCACATCGACAATGAGGATACATTATAAATACTAAAGTTTTCACCACACAACAAATAACAAGCACTGAAATGAACTTCAACTCAACCATTCCTCGGTGTTGGAAACACTTGCTTTGAACCACAAGTGATTCTCTGAGACATGCCATCTATTGTCGATCTCGAGACCAACATAGGACTGATCATCCAGGCTGAAGCGGCCTACTATATCATTACCAGGGTAGGGAACCACCCTAATGTCCAAGGTATAGACAAAGTTGCTTCTCATAAATGGTACTAGTAATGTTGTGTCAACAGCAGTTGGCTCGCCTTTCACCATCATCGGATAGTTTTGTCCAAGGAAGAGCAAGTTTTCTCCCGGACTATCAATTCTGTACCAGGGAGAACGTGTTGGCACTAGCACACTAGTATCCATCCCGAATACCATGCAACGGGTGTTGGAATAGGTCTGGAGAGTGCGACCATGGGAGACAACACGTGCTCCCTTAGTAGTAACATCATCAGTGGGCTGTATACACACAGGAGGAGGTGATCCATCGGAATTAGTTGCCATGCGCAACTGAGTATATACGTACTACTCGTCCTCATGCTCGTGATCATCACCATCGCCATCTCCCCCTTGGTTATAAAAAATTTCAAGTATAGGTGGTGGAATGCTCATAGGACCTTGGAAACACAAGAAGAAGTTTAATTAGTAAAGGGAAACTTTCTAACCCGCATGCATGTGGATAAAACAATTATAATTACGGTGGAAGACAAACGTACCGAAACTACGAGGATCCCATGCAAAAACAGTGCCATGAGCAGTGGAAGCAAACACAAGATCCTCGTATTGAATTGCATCACAGTACACATCCGTGTATAGAAACTGATTTTTGAGCAATATCCATCGAGTCAAACCACCAAGGACGGCAACAAGCTTGTCGAAGATATCAACAACTTCATAGTTGTTGTAATTCCAAGAGCGGTTGGGAACTCGACAAATTGCTATCTTCCATAGAAGACAGTCACCATGATCGTATTTGAACGTGCATACAATACCAGTGTGCTCAACCTCTGGGCAGTCTGCTGAGATTTTTGGAAGTGGAACCCGGTCACGAGTGTACACATTCACAAGTTCGCACTCGCAGTTGGACCCAATGTAAACAACCCAATCTCCATTTGCGCCTGCCCAAGCCTTGCCCTCAAGCGATGGCGTCTTAACATTATATATATCATTATCAAGAGGCATCAACTTGCATAGGGCGAGGCTTCCGTCGTGCCGGCGCCAGTCATCAGGGTCACGGCGAAGAATATAGGGGAGATCAAACCGATCCTTGACTCTTGGGTTCCTTGTAATGATGTTATTAGTTGAGTCGAGAATGGGCTTGAACAAACCTGCCATGCTAGCCAAGGTGATGACGTCGCACCGATCAATGAGTTCCTCCACCACGTCATCTTTCAGATCGGGGCAAGAATAACAGGGTCATTTCCGGCCTGTTCCCTCCATGGAGAAGACGATCGAACAATGGCAGAAGAGAGGGTGAAGGGCTAAAGGAAAATGGAGGAGGGAGAGGAAGAGCGTGCGACAGCAGTTCCAAATCGAGAGGGAAAGGCGAAGAGTGGATGGACGGTTGCCAATTTGCCACGATTCATGAAGAGGCGCCCCGGCCTACACGTCCATTCGAAAATACTCCTACTACTCGCCGTCGTCTCACTGATATGTTGGAACGGGACCACATGTCAACGAAACATGGTGTGTAATTTCACGTGCAAAATGTGACCTGGACGCGTTGGCCCGAGGTGCCGCATTAGTCTTTTTTTTGAAAGTTTGCCGCATTAGTTATCGAACTTTATTTTTTTAACATGCAATCTGAATGGATAGCTCCTGTGGTCATCACACGTGAGCGGATATAGTGATGGTTGATTCGCCCGAGCAACTTATTTCTGTGGGAATATGGGAGTACCAGCGGATTCAAGGAACAGAGAATTGATGGTTGCTTCGTCCGAGCAACTTACTATGGTGAAGGTGGGGCTCTGTGATTTAACTACTCACTAGTCATTACTACTGCGGCGCAACAACCGGGGTGAATCTTTCCCTGAAGTTGTATTGTGCACTCAATATTGTTGCATGGCAGGTGGAGCCGGATGAAGGATGTCCAACATGTCGGCGAAACGAAGTTGAATTGTTTCTGGCATTGCTATCAGTCCTTCAGGATTTGTTTATATGTACGCATAATTTTGATGAAATTGTACTGTGATGCTATGAAGGTTTCAACTTTGGTTCCTGCAGGAATAAAAAGGGTTTCAACTTAGGATTCATGTGTCTTGCCTCGAGATTATCTCGTTACAACATTCCATCAAATACAAATGAAACTACCATGGCTAATGCATCTCATTGGTTCGCAGATCAGCGCCAATATTCACATCACAACTGAAGATAAAGTTGTGAGAAGGTGTACAAATGAAGAAAAATAACATAATTGATCGATGTTGTTCATAGGCATGGCTCCATTTCCTTAGCACAGTGTTCATTGCTTGGCATCTAGTTTCACCCAGCTCTGTAGACAAAAAAGAGGTGTATGAAGGACACTACAATCCGATCATTTTGTGCAGCTCCACTAAAATCGAGCGGATCATCCCTGTTTGCAAAATATCCAGTCAGTGTGATTGCAATAATAGTGGAACTAGATGATGAAACATAACACACATAAATAGAAGTCGATCACCTCTACGATCTCTCTTTAGGACTAACTTATTGTTGGAGAAGATTAGGCACGGAGTTGGATGAGGAGGATAGCAAAACCAATCTCCCTTTCCGCAGTCCCACAGAAATGTAAAAATGTTGCCCGTGTGACATTTTGGCGGAACTGCACAAAACACTCTTCAGAAAAGTGATATGTGCAGCTCACCGAAAGGTCACAATAGCAACGAGGTGAAAATGGATAGCCCTGTTTGCAAAAGGATGTCGAAACGAAACAATTACTGCCCAATAACACGACTTGAAGACACATACGCCGACAAAAAAGAAGCATGTTCCATGTAAAAAGGGAAAGATAGCACATGGTGGTTTATCAAAAAAGGTTTGAGGATGAGATTGCAACATGGAAAGTACGCCGGCCGAGATACGATTTAATCAAACAACTAAAGAAGATCCACATGCAGCAACGTGGGAAGATGGGCAGTGGACCAAGGCCGGAGGAAGCTGTACCTGAGGGTCGTCGAGATGTTACTAGGAGGGTGCCGTCGGCCGGGATCAGCCCATACTGCGGCAGCGAGCAAGTGGCGAAGGCCCTACCGCGCCAGAGCTTGGTCAGAGAGAACGACGGGTACCGCAGATCGGGACGAGCTGCCTCAGCACCATCGAACAAAGAGACGATGCCATCCTCCCTTTCCGTCGGCGGATGGGATGCGGCCGGATAACTGACCAACGCTGAGAGAGAGGCCACGGCGGCGTTGTGTGAGATGGTGTGACGAGAGACAAACCCATTTTTCCATTTTCCCCACGACAATCGTCTTATATTCTAGGCATGGTACCTGACCCTCCTTCGAGTAAACAACCTCTACACGCGTCAAATTATCACGTGGGCTGCCTTTTCGTAAAGAAATGAACTCCACCGTGTACCCGCGCGGGTGTGGCCGGGAATGAGACGTGAGTATGTGCGTCCTGCGTGCACTTCTTCTTTAGGTGAAGGTACGTACGTGGGTGAGTGTGAGAGAGATGGTTTGTGCGAAATAGAGGCAATGTGTTGATGATATCTCAATCACAAAACCATAACATATGCAATTGAAAACAGGGATGAAGTGTGTGGCTGCGCGATCGATAAAGAGTGCCATCGAATTTGTGTTTTCCCACGTCAAAGATAAAGGGCGACTGGCCTACTGTAATTTGAGTGGGAAGAGGTGCAGTTCTTCTCCCTGGCATGGATACCTACCTACAATGTTCGACTATCGGTGTGTGTGGGTGTGTGTGTGTGGGGGGGGGGTTAGAGACTGGTCGACTAGTATATGTGTGGGGAAGGAGAGAGACCTAGCTATATATTGAGGGAGATCAATCGACATCCATGGATATGTGTAGTAGAGGAATAAGGTTGGGAAAAAGACAAAGGTAGAGCATCGGAGGGTTGGTGGTGGAGTGGCATCTCACAAATGGTGGGAGAGGCCTACTAGACAAACGGAGGGTATGAGTGCAATATCAATAAGAGAGGGCGGGGGATGTCTGTCTGTCCATGCACGTGCGTGTGAGAGATGGGTCGGGAGGTATTCAAGGATGATGAGGGGAGAAGATATGGTTGTGGTAAGCCTGCGTAACTACATAGGAAGATCAACCGTCGTGTGTCCGAGAAAAGGAGAGACATAACTAGCAAGGTAAGTGTATCGGTGCTTTGTGAAAACGAATTATAGTCGACCTGGCTGTATGTAGGGAGATCAGTTCATATACACGCCTGCATGTGTTAGAAGTAAATAAAGTCCGGAGAGGAAGACATGGGGAGAGGGTGTGGCTAGGAGGTGGTGCGAGAGGCCTAGCATGTCAAGGGGGGAGGAGTGTGCGAGCATGTGATAAATGAAAAGAGGGGCGGGAGTGTGCACCTGTGTGGAATAGTATTGGACATATGGGGGCATGGACATTGAGAAGAGAAGAGGGGAAGTATATATTTGTTTGTTGTAGGCACACTTGGCTAGAGAGGTATATTGACCGATGTGTGATAGAAAGAAGGAGCCGGGGGCCTACACACACCGCTGGTGGACGACCTAAAGAGAAATAATGAACGTGCGCGATGGAGGGGACGCTAAGGGTGTGTGAGGGGGGGCGGGCGTGTGCATGCACGATAGAAAGTTAGAGCTAGCTAGCTACAAATAGAAGAGGATCGTGAAGGTGTAAAAGGCAAACGAAGATCATAATTCATTATAAAAAAGTGGATACAGATACTTGAAGAATATATCATAATGTAGAACATTGATTATAATTTGAGCTAATGTGTGGCTTTTGGAACTCAGGTCTAAATACTTGTCATAATGTAGGGGGCGGGGCACTATACTTTGTGTGATAAACACGGTGTACGTATGGAACATGGTTTAGAATATGAATATATAGTTAGTACATCAAATGTACTATTATTTGGAATCAACATCAAGTGTATTCAAAAAATAGAATTCGAGTTCATGTAGTACACATAGTTCATATCTATCTCTATAGTAATCATGTGTTGTGTTATTAAGATAATACACGAATGATGGTTGAAGTTGGCAACAATCATGATTGTAGATTCTTATTGAAATAGAGAAACGAATTCAAATTTAGTTCGAATTACAGCGGTAGTATAGACATTTGGAATGCACTAAAATGTTGGTATGAGTAGGTTACATGCATTATACAGCAAGCGAAAAAATTTAATCGGACATAACATGGATTCATACTCCCTCCTTCCATCTATATAGGGCATAATGAGATTTTTAAGACCGCCTTTGACTATTGACAAGATTAATAGTACATGACATGCACAATGTGAAAATTATATCATTGAAAGAACCTTTCACAAACAAATTTAACGATGTGTTTCATGTAAGTTGCATGTCATATATCATTGCTCTAATATTTGGTCAAAGTTAGCGTCGAAAAACACATTAGGCCCAATATAGATGGAAGGAGGGAGTAGCTTTGAATAGCATTTGTATAGTAAAATGGGGCAAGACTCTCTGTTTGTGTGGTGTGAATAGTTTTATTTTTTTGGTTTTCTTTTTGGTTGAGGGAAGTGCGAATTGATTTGGTACGTACAAGTACAATATTACTACATGTTAGACTTGTCCCTAAAATTCAACCCGCATCTTGTTATATCCCGAAAATTCAGATATCGTGCTCTCAAAACTGGCGCCTTCACAACCCGCGCCTTGCTATCCCGAAATTACAACGCGCGCGAAAACTCCCTCTAGCTGCCAAATCCCGACACGGAAAATCCCCCTTCTAACCCTGAGCCGAAAGGGCCGCTAGTTCAAATCGGTGGGGGGTACTTTTGTAACACACCCTACATTTTGGACAAGCGCGTCCCTAAGTCATGCTTCACCCCCACCCATCGCCCCCTTTTCCCCATTCGAAATCCCAGGTCGCCATAACCTCTCCGCTCCAACCGCGAAACCCCACCCTCCTCCGTCCGCCACGTCACCGCTGCCCAGCTGGAGCCTCTTCCCCGACGACATCGTCCACCGCAACAGCTCGACGTGCCTCGTCCACCTCCCCGGATGAGGATCTGTCATCCATCTCACCGTCCCGCCGGTTCAGCCGCCCCGTCCTCCACCTCCAAGGAGCTGCTCCGACGATCACCTCGTCTATCGTGGCTGCTCCATCCCCACAGTGTCGCCTTAACCTGCTCCATCGGAACCGCAGCATCCTCACCGACTCCTCGGACGAAGGCGAGGCCTACTTGGCGCCACCAAAGAGGTTGTACACTCATCGCATCGCACCTTCTCCTTAACTCGACCTCCCGGCGCCGACGGTGCTCCATCCCACACCCCCATGGAGCGGCTACCTTGAAGCTGGCGCTGCGAGCGACATCTCCACGGCAGCTCTCCCCCAGTGCGAGGCCCCTTTGGCGGCAACGTCCATACCAGCCGGATCTGTTGCTGCTGCTCCGGCTCTCGCTCGCTCACTCGCGCTGCTGCTGCTGCTACGGCTCTCCCTCCATCACTCGCTCGCCTAGCTGCTGCTGCTCTCCCCCTCGGTTGTGCTACTGCTCTGCTCCAATTAAGCCACACTTCAGTCGACTGAATCGACTTTTGGGTCAGTCGATTTTCAGGTGTTGGGGGGCTCGCCGGAGTTAAGGAAGAACCACCCGCAGCGGGGACGGGGGCTCGCCGGGGAGGTACCCCACTATCTATCTTAGGGTTCAGGGCGGGGGGCCTAGAGGGCTGGCCGGGGCGGCGTGGCGAGTTGTTTCGGGGCGGCAAGGCGGCGTTGGGGCCGGTGGTTCGGCCGGTGGTGGCTGGCGGCTCAGGGGGGTGCAGGTTGAAGATGAACTACACGCCCTCCCTAAACTACATGTCAAGTGCCTCTCTGCTACCATTGCGTTCAGTTTCCATAGTAGCATTCAGAATCCACAGTAAATTTCAGTTTTGATAGTTAAGTTCAGAGTCAACAGTTTTTACCTCATCTGTTATAGTCAGGTGGTTTTTGGTGATGTTAATTTTACATCCATTTTACATCATCTACTGGAGATGTTATTAGTATCCCACTTGAGATTGATGATGTCTTTCTTGTGCTGCTTCAGCCTTGACGTCTTACGGCTCACCGGAGCTGCTCCAGCGACAGAACGATCCATCACAACAGAGCAGTGCCCTGGACGCGTCTACAGATTCCTCAGATCTTCCTCCACACCTCCGACATCCACCTATGCCTCAACTGCTTCAGCGACCAACCCAATGATGCTTAGGTCAACACGGCTACGGCAAAGAGGTTGTACACTTGTTGCATCACTTATTACTATACATTCACGTCGATCCATTAGGGCTATTTTGGTTCAATGGAAAAACATAGCAATAGGGAATTTTCCAATGGCACCCTACTATTCAATTATTCATGCATTTTGTTGAAAGGAATCAAGCAAAACATCCACCTGGACCTACTTTTCAAAATCCTATGCATGAAAACAAGACCAAGTGCATTAGTGCCAGAATAACATTCTAACTGTACACGCTTTCATATGGTTTCACTTTATTTTGGCCGTGTTTCTTTGCATTCCTCTGCTCTTCCAATTCCTGCAAACCAAACACCCAAGCTGACAGAAATCATGTGTTTACAAATGCTCTGTTTACCATGTGCATTTTCCTATCCTATTCCGGTGTTTTTCCAATCCCTCCGTTTTAAGAATCATGCAAGCCAAATGAGCCCTTACAGAATTACTTCAGTTACAGGTACGTGTCAAAGGGAACTTTGTGTGGTTTGTCCTGTTGTCGCCTCGACGTCGTCCACCTCATCTGAGCTGCTCCATCGACATAAGCATCGACCAAACCAGACATCACGACTCCTGACCGTCTTTCGCCACCTCAGATCTCCTTCCCTGCCACCGGCACCCACCGCAACAGCATCAGCATCATCGACTCAGCAGATGAGCCTGAGGAGTACATGGGTCCACAAGAGAGGCCACACTCTTTTGTTTCTGCTTATGCTATGCATTGCTTAAACTTACCTGCTACTTTATCGTCCTGTTCAGCTCTTGGACTCCCAAGTCAGGTCCAAATTAATGTTCAAACTTGAGTTCTAAATTAGTTGTGGGGCACATATCGAGGCAGCAATGAATAGTATGTCTGTCTAATATCTGGTTCACCTAGGGTATGCCTATGTTGTTCATCTTGGGTGGGAAACAAATAGTAAAGCAATCATCATCTGTCTTTTTTATTAATTTAAAGCAATCATCAGCCTGCTATCATTATTTTTGGATCCATCCACTGGTTATTACCATCACTCTAAATTTCTGCATGCTCTCCTTACATAATCTCACCATATTTTTCCGTATGCATGTCAGATATTGTACACAGTCATGTTGAACATGTAGAGAAAAAGAGAAGAGTTTTGCGTGGAAATACAATGTCATGCAGACATCGCTCCATGGTGGGTTCAATGGCAAACCCTCCCGACCTCTCTCCAGATTGTAATCCAGAGGAAGATATCTGTTCTGAGGCGGATTCAGATGCTGCTGACCACTCCTATTTACCCCCAAGGTGTTTGCTCTACCTTGGCATGATGATGTTAGTCATATCATGCATATGTTTCCTTGTAGTGCCTACTTTTGACATCATATATGTCATCTGCTTAGTTTAGACATGTTTTGTAATGCCGCCTATTTAGTTTCTATATCATATATGGGAATTATGCAGTCTCATGTCTTTTAGCCAGCCATAATATATGTGAAATGTGCAATGCCATTCTGTTTAACCAGGCATCATATATTTGAATGATATCTTTCCCATCCTTTTCTTCATTACATTTCCATTTGTCGACAATGTTTGTACATTAAACTACTCTTCCTGTGAATCAGCCATTTGGGTGGGAGATGGAACAATCTGGAATGAAAACAAGGCCTTCAGAGCAGACAGTGCTACCTGTCGAAGCAGATCTCTTGTTGGGTCCTGATAGCTCCTCAGAGATGGATTCAGAGACAGATGAACAATCCTATTCCCCCACTCAGGTGTATGCTCTAACTTGGCACGGTTATACTGCTCATATCATGCATACGGTGTCTTGCATTGCATAGTTTAGACATTATATACACAATATTCAACACCATGTTCATAGTTCAGACATCATATCAAATGCCCTTTGTTTAGCATATAAATCACATATGTGAATTAAATGATGCGATACTGATTACTTAGATAACATGTAGGTGAATTATGTCATGCGATCCTGTTTAGTTATTCAGCATATCTTTGAATTATGTTATCCTATGCTATCCAGTTTAGATAGACATCATATATGTGAAATTATGTCATGCTATCCGTTTTAGTTAAACAATATACGTGTCAACTATTTCATGCCCTCTTTTTTCCACACTATCTATTGCATCTGTCTCTCATACAATGTCTGTACATTCAACTATGTTTCCTGTTTATCAGCCATTTGAATTGGAGTGGGTGATGCCAGTATCTAGCGGACTAAAAACACGGTCTTCAAATAAAACAGTGGTACCTCTTGGTGGAGATAGCACCCCGGTTGTACACGCACAAGAACTAGCCCTACCACACATAACCCAAACTCTTGCAGATTGTACCCCTAATGCGATGGACAGAGAACCAGCTTCACCCAATCTAAACCCAACCCCAGCCGATAGTAACCCAGTTCTTGTTGACACAACACCATCTCCACCACAGAGCTCCCAAACAAGAGCAGTTAGTAAGGCAGCTCCAGTGCCCAAAGGGCCAGTACTATCACGGGGAACCCCAACTCCACCAGTTAGTATGCCTATTCCTGTGGAGGAAGCACAACCAGCTAGTCGTAGTTTAGCATCTATCGCATTTGATGTTGTTAAATAGTATGTGTGTATCTTCCCATCTTGGTAATATTATATTGAAGATGAAGGAAAATGCCAGTTGCAGGTATTTGTCTAGGAGTTATGTGTAAGTAATGTTATTCATGACAATTACTTTGCTTCGTCCCATACATCCTACCTCCATGATGGTTATAATACATCAAATTTCCCCATTTTTCTCTATAGAGAAGGACCGATTTGGAAACTCAGGATGAGGTAACCTGTGCTAATACCTCTGCTATCTTCAAGAATGCTTGGTGGCAGTATCGGAATTACCTGAAGAAAACGTACTTCACCAGCAAAGAAACTCATCATATTCCCTTATGTTCTCCTGAGACACATTTACTGGACGATGACTGGGAACGCCTTGTTCTGTACTGGTCCCGAACCAAGAATGTGGTAAGGTCTATGAGCTCATTTTCTATTTTTAAGTATTATATTCTTGCATCTTACTGTACTCTGTTCATGTAGAACAAGTGCCTAAACCTGAAGAACAACTGTTCTAATTTAAGATTCCATTGCTATCATAGTTCAAAAAAGCGCTAGGCGTTAATTGTGCATTTTGCTACCGCCTTGCGCTTTACTGACCAAAGCGCATGCTTATGCGCAGTTATGCATAGATTAAGCGTAGTTATGCGCAATACATTTTGCCAACGCCTAGAGCCTAGGCGCGCTGAAGCGCTCGCTTAGGCGCGCCTTTTTTAACTATGATTGATTTGCTCTTGTATCACTTTGTTTACTCATACAAACTTATTTTAAATTGAAGGATCCAATCGAAACTCCAATGGCACAGCAGGTATGTACACGCATGTTTCTTTAACAGGTTTTCTCTTATCAATAGCTCTTTTGATTTCAATATCAATTGTGTATACAATTGACTTTCATATCATGCACATTACTAGCATCACAACAGAGCCAATAGTGTTGTTGTACATGTAGACCCGTGGTACCCATCTGAAATCTTGTTGTGTCGTGTAGTTTCCCATGCTTTGTATTCTTTCACTGCTGCTTTGTCTTGAACTAATATTATTTGAACCGTGTCTCTATTTTGATTTGGCAAGACAATGCAGTGACCATAGGACATAGATATATGTTTGTTTGATGCTTTTATTATGTACTAGTACTTGGCAATAGAAGACTTGGTAGTTTAATCCTGTCCACCTTACTAATGAACTTGTTCATCGAAATGAGTTTCATATACTAGTACATGCTAAACTTGTTATGTGTCTGCTTCTTTCTTCTTTTAGAATGCTGACAGAATATTGGGGAAGAGTGCCTTATTAAGAAATGGTAAAGGATGTAATGCAGATAAGGTTCAGGATAGTGACACATCCTTGTTGGTCTCCAACAAAACTGATAAAACAGCTAAGGAAGACTATCTTGAAGACAGTGAGACAACCCCAAAGTCCTGTCTTGGTTTAGTGTTCGAGTTACTGGCCACTACCGCTTGCACAAGCTATTCAAACTCACTGTCTGAATCAGTTCGGTTTCTTGAGTCTCAACTACAAGCTGAAAGACATCGATCAGCTATGCTGCGACAAGAAGCGGAAGGACTGCGGAAGTCCCTGGAGCATTCAGATGCATACTTTCTGGTGCAACAGCAAGCGTTGGAGGATTTTAGTGCCAAACAGGACAAAGCTAATCAGCTTGCTAAGCTTATTGCCAGCATGGTGGATACCCAGGATAATGTTTCTTGAGCTCTTCTGAAGTTGTTTCAGTTATGCTCTTGTTTTGCTGCCGCGTTTATTTGCACTGGTGGCCAATTTTGATGGCCAGTGTATGTAATGTGCTGCTTTGTTCCCTATATTTGCACTGGTGGGGAACTTTGATGCCCAGTGGATGTAATATGTGTAATAGCGGTAATAGGCTAGTGTTAATTGCTTGCTTATTTATTTCCTTATTGTCTTGTTTTGTTGTTTGCTTGTAGTCACTGCAGTTCTTTTTGTTTTTCTAGTGGCCACAATAGCCTATTTTTGGTAACTAGGCCAAAATAATCATGGCAACACACAGACTGTTGTAACCATGGGCCTCCTGCAGGCCGTATGATCCATGGGCCTTCTTCCGGCCATAGGATCCATCGGCCTTCTATATGGGCCTTTGGGTCCATGGGCCTTCTACGGGCCGTAGGGTCCATGGGCCTTCTGCAGGCCGCAGGGTCCATGGGCCTTCTACGGGCCGTACGATCCATGGGCCTTCTACGGGCCGTACTATCCATGGGCCTCATACGGGCTGTAGGATCCATGGGCCTTCTACGGGGCATATCATCATTTCGCCAATCATGGGCCGTACTATTCGTGGACCATAATGGGTCGTTAATAGGCCGTATTTGATAACTCTATGAACACAACCCAACTGGTTTTTTTTACATGAAAATGTCCCAACGTATTAACAGTCCACAAACGGGCCGACTATAACGACGGGCTGAATTTGGCCCACAAGCAGAAAATGACAGTAACGGGCTGTATGTAACCGAATGCTGCAAATGAGCCCAAGAATCAATGGGCCCTGAGAAGGCCGAAAGACAACTTCGGCTGGAAACGGCCCAATGGAATAACGGGCTGTTAATGGGTATAACGTGATACACTTTTCATTACGGGCCAGTTTCACCACGGGCCCTTAATGGGCCAAGAGTTACAAAGGGCCTCATATGGGCCAAAAGAAGTCATGGGCCACACATGGGCCGGAAGTTAAAACGGGTTGGAATCATATTGGACGGCCCAGATGATGATACTGGGCCTAATTCGGATAGGGCGTAAGGGGACCTGGGTTAGCGGGCTGTAAATGGGCTATATGCAAATAGGCCGTTAACAAGCTTTTCGTGGGCTGGCCCGCCATCTATTGACCAAGTCAAACGGTCCGGCCTTTTCACAGGAATGGGCCTCTGTTTGGCCGTGCCACGTGTCGCCGTATCATAGGCGCCTTCGGTCCAATGAGCGGATGATATATGTCCCAGCGGTGAGCCGACACGTGTTTCCTCCAACCAATGATGATTTTACACGTGGAAAACCCCATTGGTCGGGGTTGTTAATGGGTTATCGGATCAAAAACCCAACGTGATAGCTTAACAAATGTTACGGTGGATGCCACGTGTTAGTCACCGTTGACGAAAGCACTTCTGTGACGCGCGATTTATCGTCATGAAAGTGGACACTTCCGTGATGATAATTTTGGTAATGTCATGGAACACTTCTATGACAACACATGTATGACTATCTAGATTCTGTCATAAATTTGTCATGGATGTACATGCATGAAAAAAAACGCGACCTACTGTGACAAACACGTACCATCACAGAAGTGTACTTTTTTTGTAGTGTCAATATCCTCTTGAAGCTTGTCCTTGCCTTTTAGCTTGTGGTCTTGTGGTGGAAGATCATCTTGAGCGTGTGTTCTCTTGAAACAAGTAGGGTCATACTTCTCTTGTTGAGGAACAAACTACGTCTTGGGGTATTGATCTTCTTCCCACTCAACTCCATTGGCATTGAACTTTTGTTCAAAAGCAACACCTTGATTCTTCCGGTGCCTTCCTTGTTTGCGTACAATTTCCTCAAATTGCTTACTTCCGGCAAGGCTTTGGAAACACCTTTCTCTATAATTCCCTTCAATAAGCTATTTTATCTCTCAAGTGTAACTTGGCTAAGAGAATCATTAGTGGAATCAAGATAACTACTAGAAGCAATAATATTGGATTTAGCATGATTATTGTTATGACTAGAAGAAGAAAATTTCTTTCTCTTGTTGCTAGATTTTACTTGTGGCATGTAAGCAGACAAGGGCAAACGCTTGGCAATGTAAGAAGAACTTTTCTTTCGAATATCATCATTGATTGCTTTTAAGAACCCATGATCTTGCTCTAAATTGAGCTTCTCAAAGTGTAGCTTCTCACGAGTCTTTAAAAGCTCTCGATGATCCCCTAAAGTAGTTTCCCGAGCTAACTTAAGAGTGTTTAGTTCTTTAGTTAGACGCTCAGTATTCCTCTTATCATTCTCATTTGTTTTATCTTGTTTAGCATGATTAATAGCAATTTCATCATAGTTTTCATCACTAGTGTTGTCAACAAGTAAATCATCATCACCTGGCAAATCATCTTCATCACTATTGAAATCAACATACTCAGGGTGTGATACCTTGGGTCCTTTAGCCATGAAGCATCTTCCAATCCCTTCATTTGGTGAGTCAAATATGTTGTAGGAGTTGGATTAGACAAGTGCAAGACCTGCAACACCTTCATCTTGATTATATGAAAGGATCGAGAAGAGGTGTCTAGAGGGGGGGTGATTAGACACTCAACAAACAAAAGTAGCAGTTTTTAAGTTCTTCAAGTTGAGGTTGTATATTAGCATAATTTAAGCATTACCAACACTTCAAGAAAGTATGGCAAGAGTATAAGCATCGGAAATAGTAAAGCATGCTAGTTGCAATATTGGAGTGTGCAAGCGCAATGAAGACACGGTTTTGCTGTGGTTCTGGTAGGTGGTGCTATCGTACATCCACGTTGATGGAGACTTCAACCCACGAAGGGTAACGGTTGCACGAGTCCACGGAGGGCTCCACCCATGAAGGGTGCACGAAGAAGCAACCTCGTCTATCCCACCATGGCCATCGCCCACGAAGGACTTGCCCTTACAAACTCCTTGCTTCAACTCCACAATCTTGACGGAGGATCCCAAGTGACACCTAACCAATCTAGGAGGCACCACTCTCCAAAAGGTAATAGATGGTATGTTGATGATGAACTCCTTGCTCTTGTGCTTCAAATGATAGTCTCCCCAACACTTAACTCTCTCTCATAGATTTGCTATGGTGGAAAGATGATTTGAGTGGAAAGCAACTTGGGGAAGGCTAGAGATCAAGATTCTTCTGGTTGGATTGGAATGTCTTGGTCTCAACACATTAGTAGGTGGTTCTCTCTCAGAAAATGAGTACTAGAAGTGTAGGCACACTCTAATGGCTCTGTCTCAAATGGAGAAGGGGGTGGAGGGGTATATATAGCTCCACACAAAATCTAATCGTTACACACTTTTTACCCAACTCGGTCAGACCGAATATAGAAACTCGGTGAGGCCAATTCAGTTCAAAACGTGAATGTTAGGAACCTCGATGGGATGGACGAGATCAACTCGGTGGGACCGATGTGCTAGGGCTAGGGCAAAACCTCATCTCGGTGAGACTGATCGCATGAACTCGGTGAGACCGATTTCAGCAATTTATCAAATAGAGAGATGGTCAAGCAAACTCGATGGGACCGATTGCACATTTTGGTGAGACCGTTGCAGTAGGCAACAGAGTGTTTACAAGGCTATCTCAATGAGACCGAGATCCATATCGGTGTGACCGAATTGATTAGGGTTTCTGGCAGTGGCTATGTCAAGTGAACTCGGTGGTGCCAGATAGATCAAATCGGTGGGCCGAGTTTGACTTTAGGTTTTGGACATATGTGGAAATGAGAAAGTGGTTGAGGGTTTTGGAGCTATATCACTAAGCCTTTTGAGCAAGCAAGCCATTAAGCAACACCTCATCCCCTTTTAATAGTATTGGCTTTCCTACGGACTCAATGTGATCTTGGATCACTAAAATAAAAATGAAGAGTCTTAAGCCTTTACCAATCTTTGTCCTTTGCATTTTGAAGCGGTTCCACATCATCTTGTCCTTGCCACTCCATTACTGAACTCATCTGAAATGTACTTGATAAAAATATTAGTCCAACAAGAGATATGTTGACATTAATTATCCAAATCACCCTGGGAGCACTTGTGCTTTCAATCTCCCCCTTTTTGGCAATTAATGACAACATACATCAAAGCTTTAGATAGAGATATGTATAGGAACAGGTAAAGCTTTGGAACGACATGTAACATGCATAGGCTCCCCCTACAAGTATGCAATCATGTAATGATGGTATGTAGGAACATGTGAATGCATAAGCGTGTCAGAGCAAGCAATGACTTACATGTATCTTGGCTATATGCATCAGTGCAACTGATGTAGATAGAACAAGTATACCTTCATGTTCATGAATCCTTCTTGCAAAAAATATGTGCAGTAGCAATCGATCATCATGCACCTGAGTGTGATGAATGTACTTACCTTGTTATGTTGAGTTGGTTTTGGAAGAGATGAGCTTGAGAAAACAAGGTCAAATAACACAAGAACACTCTAAATAAATCAAGTTCAGGAAACCACAGGAGTACCAAGACCGGGATGGCATGTAATGAGTCAGTACTTAGTACTATATTTGGATATAGACATGTAATGAGTCAGTACTTAGCTTGAGAAAACAAGGTCAAATAACACAAGAACACTCTAAATAAATTTAAGATATGTAATGAATTCCAAAGATTTTCTTCCCTTAGATTTGAAGGTAGGGTAAGTGAAAATCAGAGCAAGGAAGGAAAATAAAATCAGAGCAAGAACCATTAAAGCAAGAAATGGTTCAATCAAACAAGTCTTAACATGTGTTTCCCTTCATGAAGACATATGGCTTCTCTCCTCTATTGAAAACAACCACCCGGGGAGGATAAGATGTCTTTCTTTCCCATGTGATAAGCTTTGGTGTGATCTCTCTCTCCCCATTTGACATCAATTTCCAGGAAGGGATCTTCTGGAGTATGAGTCAATTAGGTTCAGTCCTTGAGACACATGAGAAAGAAGCATGTAGATTATGATGCGGGTAGAGGATAAGAATCGTTGAGTGGGGCTGAAAAGATGTGCATGATGCAATGGCAAAAAGTTTTCTGCAGCACTGTGACGCCAATTCATTTTCATCGGTGACATCGAGTTGGCGGGGTCATAGAAGATCCTGATTGGTGCAACCGAGTTAGACCGTGTCGGTTGAACCGATGACCTATTCAAAAGGATTCCTTGTGCTTCAGTTAGACCGATTGGTTTGAATTGGAGAGACCGAGTTCAACACAAAGTAAACATTTTGTCAACTCAGCTCACTTGGCGAATAAAATCACTTAAGGATTTGCAAGGAATTATAAACATAAAAAGAAGAGATCTAGATGAAGTTTTTTTTATAAAAGGAAACTCAAGGATAGAAACAACAAACAAAAACAACGAGAAGAACTAGGAACACTAGAGAACTTCAT